>NC_079333.1:25915200-26216826 GCF_029582105.1 Oenanthe melanoleuca | reverse complement strand
ACTGAGCATTAGGATGAAATATCATTAGCCTAGAAAAACTATGGGTGTTACTGTATTAAACATATTTTTGCTTTTCTAAGGGTATGCAGAGAGTGGAATAAATAAAATAAGAGTGTGCATGCAGGGGAGGGAAGAGGAACAGTGTCCATGGAGGGGGATGGAGAAGAAGAAAGCTATATAATGTCTAGGTCACTGGATAATTAAACCCAGCACAGACTTCAAGCTGTAAACATCCCTGAAAATGTGATTCACTTACATTAGTACTGTGTCAGATAAAATGTTTCTGTTCACACCATCCATAATAGAACAGAGAAATTCTCATCTTTTAGAGTTGTTTCCAGCATGTGAGGTGTATGCTTAAGAAACAGAGACTGGATCACATCAGTTTGCTCAGACAAGATCTGTATTTTTGCTCACAAGTCCAGTTACACATTCTGCAGAAGCTCATGCGGCCATCAGAGAAGCACAGGGGCAGCACCTGTGTACCCCTGTACTTTGGATGTCACAATGATTACTGTGCTCAAAGTTTGACTGTCAGGTGAACACAAAATGCACAACACCCTTGAAAAAGTGAACAAAATTTGTTACAGCTTTTGCCATCAGGTGGCTTCTGCCTCTGCCAGTTTGGTGAGGCTGGCAAACACTGAGTGAATAAGGTATAGCTGAGTGGTGTACATTTGTAAAGTGTAGTTATACTTCTAGGACAAGTAGTGTTTTACAAAAGCCTTGGAGGTGGCATGGAGTGAAATAAGGGCTGAAGTGTTCATAGCATGGATTGTGTGGAGTCTTTCTAAAATAAGTCTTTGTGCTACAGGGTTGTAGGAGTGGGTGTGGACTATGCAGTACAGTTACCTTCATTGGCCTGTACTCAACAAACAAATGAACATTTCACTTTTATTTATTCTGAGGTCGGGGCTGAGGGATTTCAGTTGGCTCTTACACAAAGAATTCATTTAAGTGCTTTGTCGTTTGCTGCTGCTGCTCACCCAGCTCTGCTCTGGCTCCAGGCCCTACTTTCCTATCTGGGTTTCAGCTCCTCCTCAGGCTCAGGCAGTGCTGCTTTGCAAGAACAGCCTTCTCTGAGGGATCACAGAGGCAATCCACTCGCTAGTGCCCCGCTTGGCCTCTTCCCACGAGTAGCGGGGCACGTAGCCAAAATCCTGCTGTGCTTTTCTGTAAGAGAAGGTGAAGGGGGTGTTGAGCAGCGTGACCAGGTGCCGGTTGGTGGAGGGGATGTACCTGACAAAGGGCTGCAGCAAGAAGCTCACGATCTCCAGCAGCAGCGAGAAGTAATAGAGCACTGTCAGAGGCATGGGCAGCTGGGGCTCAATGCCAAACCCCAGCTCCTTGGTCAGCTCGTAATTCAGGTCGGCGTAGCTCACGTGAGGAGTGTCGTCCGAGATGTAGTAGAACCTGCCCCTGATGCGCTTGGCTTTCTGCGGGGCAAGGAGGGCCCTGGCTGCCTGCACGTGTGCCCAGGCGACGTTCCCCACGTACACAGGGTTCACCAGAGCCTCCTTCCTGGAGAAGCGCAGGTAGACGTTCTTGTTCAACAGGCACTTGTCCAGATGGCCTTGGAGAAACGGGCAGCCCTCCCCAAAAATGTACATGGATCTCAGGGCACAGGTCATCAGCGTGCCACCATCCTTCAGCACCTGGCCATCTGCTTTCAGCACAGCATCCTCTGCCTGTCTCTTGCTTTGGGCATAAGGAGATTTGGCTGTGCTGTCATAAGCTGTGTCTTCATCCCCGTTGAAAATGGGGTCACCCTTGCAGTTTGGGCCTGTCACTTCTATGGTACTGGTGTATATGAAGTGCTGGACATTACAGCGGACACACGCCTCCAGCAGCAACTGAGTACCTTCAGAAAAAAGAACATGAAAGGCAGTCTAGGGCCCCCTAACCAGGAAAAAGTGGTGGTTTCAGATCAGAAACAGCATCTCTAGCCTGAGCTTAGCCAGATCTCCCTCCCTGCAGCTGGAAGAATACTGTCCTGAAAAGGGAAGTATATTCAATGATGTTGACCTGCTCTGAATCTGTATTTAAGTAGTATCAGTGCACCTTCCAGAGTTAAACAAGCGTGAATATTTGGTCCTAATTGTATGTTGTGGGGTGTTTCTTATGCCAATAATCAAATTTTTGCCTTCCTGAACTTATCATGGGTCCTGATAACAGAGTCAGGGACTTTTGTCTCTTGGTTGGATTGAGTTGGCTTAAGGCAGAGAACCTTCAGGAGCTGCCCCTCTCCTTAGGTATCATCCATGCTCTATGGTGAAGCCCATGTTTTTCAGGCTTGAGGATGCTCTTGGGTGGCTTGCTAAGAATGGACAGAATTAGTATGGGACCTGAAGGTTTGCTCCAAAATCAGTGCACTCACATCCAGTGCAAATTTATCCAGTATTTGATTGACTAAAGAGAAGGACTTGAAGAGAAACATGGTGAAGGAAGGCAGAATAACACATAGAGTGCAATGAGAAAAGAGAGGCTTGTCTATGTATACATCCTTTTCTGGCATATTCTGGCTTTTCCTTGCAGTAGTACAGGATTTCTTACATTTCAAATCCTTTAATGCTTTCATCGGGAGCAGCAGAGGTCAGCTGTTCAAAGTCTTTTAAATAGCCAAGAAAGTTTAACAAGGAAAGCACACTGAAGGGGGAAATACATACTTAAATAAGTTATGTTGTTATGGTTGCAATTAGAATTTTCTTTTTCTTCCCATCTTAGAGGCAGAAATTGCCTTATTTGTTGTACATGGTGTAATGAGAGAAATTAAGTGTAAAAAGGCCAGTGACTTCAGAAGAGAAGGCACAGCTCAAAGACGTTTGGAAACATCTTTGGCAAAGGAACATTAAACTAAAATGACTGATATATCAGAAGAGGGTAGCCTAAAATCCAGGGATACAATCAAACACCAGCAGTGAGACACATTAAAGATCTTCCAAGTCTGCTCAGTCTATTACAGCAACAACTAAAGGCAGCACAATGCAGACCAGACTAGTGTGACTGAAGCTGATATAATGCATAAAAGAGGTTCAGAAGAGCCAAGAATATTGGCAGCAAAATATGGACTCGTTAATGAGTGAAAAATAGGAAAAATTATTGAACTGAATATTGTTAGGGCACCACATTCCTCTTTTCATGCTTAAACAAGAAAAAGAAAGAAATTGAAACAAATGGAAAGCAAATCTGGATGAAGCTTTCAGAAACATTGAGGAACTGCACTGAAAAAAGTTATGCAGATAGGAGTAAAGTAATGGGAAAAATTATTCCATGCAAGTCACCCTGTTTAGATGACATACAAGCCAGGGTCATCAGGAAAATAATTCATTTATTACATTATTTTTAAAATTAAAGCTTAATTTCTGCTGTCAGTACTGTTTAGAAATTAAGAGAAAGTAATCAAATGCAGAAGGTCTTGATGAAATCAAATAAGATAGCAAGTTTTAGAAAAAAACAAACAAAATTATCTTGACAGTTGGTATCTGTTCAAGAATAATTTAACCCAAATAAAATGTGGTTTATTTGCAAATCAGAATTGTATGCAAAAGTTTAAAGGTTTCTACAGTAATGGCAATCTGAGTCTCTTTCATATAGCATGTAATAAAGTAAATTATTACTGTATTACATGCTTTATTCAGTGAGTGGGTCCCCGTGATTTGCTTGCCCTTCTGGCTGAGGATCTGGTTCACAGAAGGTGTTTTGTTTAGATTATAATTAATTATTTTCTCAATTCCCATACTTTTAAAAAATTGCTTCCCTTCCTTCCTAAATGGATGTTTTTGCTCTGAGATATTGAGTGGCAATGGAGGAAAGCCCTGCATCATGGCAAGTTTAACTTGTTCACTTCTGTCCTGGTTCATGAACAACCACATCTGATTCTTGAAACATTTATATTACACAAGTTCTGTTTTCTAGGAGAAACAAAACTTTCATCCTGCAAGCCTATGAAGTACATAGCAGTGCCCTGGCTGGTCAGAAAACCAGAAGAGCATCAGAATGGAAATGGAAGGAAACAGGGAAGAGAGGACAGCAGTATTCACTGACTGACGTCATGACCAGTCGGCTCTGGGGGCAGGACTGTGGATGGTATTTCATTCTAGCAAATGTTATCAGCTAATCCTCACCAGCCAGTGGGCTTTTTTAGGCAGACACTGCTGACAGGGGAGTGAGTACTGGGGAGTCAGAGCTAAAGAGCTTTCTAGGTTTGGGACATTTTAATAGTTCAGGGTTTTTTGGTTTGGTTTGGGGTTTTTTTGGGTTTTTTTTTTTTTTTTTTTTTTTTTTTTTTTTGTTTTGTTTTGTTTTGTTTTGTTTTTTTTTTTTGTTGTTTTTTTTTTTTTTTTTGTTTTGTTTTGTTTTTTTTTTTGTTTTGTTTTGTTTTGTTTTGTTTTGTGGGATATTTTTTTAATTATTATTTTTCCCCATGGAAAAATGTGTTTAAGCAGCACATTCTGCTGTGAAAAACCAGACTGTAGTGGGAGTATGATCATGGACACAGAGCTTTGGAAATCTTCTTTCTGAACTACCAACCATGTATGTTTTTATGTTATCCAATGCAGGATACTTGCCTTTCTGCTCTTTCCTCCTGACAGCAGCCTGAGAGGCTGCCCACTGAGGATCATGTTTTCATCAGTGACAATTTGTGGCTTTTATTGAGCAGAAATGAAAGGGTCTGGAAGCTAATGCTACAGGCAATGAGCCACACTAAAACAACTAAAATACCTTCCCACTGTTTTTAAGGTACATGTAAAAAACAACTCAGCTGCCAAGAATTCTCTTTTTGTCTGAACACTGGTGAGCAGCCAATACTGTGAAAGTCATGCCTGTACAGGTATGTTCCTTATTTTTCTGTGAAGAAGCCCTGTGTCAGAAAGGAACAAAGAACTGGGAAAGCTGTTCATGTAAATAAGAACATCTACCCCAAATCTCCCCCAGTTTGTTGAAGCAACACAGCCAGGGAGGCCAGTGTGCATGCAGGCTAGGCAGCAACTGTTCTCTGAATGGCACTGAGGGGTTTGGCATCACAGACAGGGGGTGAAGTTGTTCTTTCAGGAAATATATTTAAACTTTGTGGTAAGTGATGCTACATGGACCATTCCTAAGTCTAAACCTTCTCCCTTCATCTGATCTTTCATGAAGAGTGGGGGTTCCTTAGTGGAAGGGGAAATCCCATCACTGAGTCAATGCCCACTCCCTCCCATAGCTCTGAGTTTGTTGGGGAATTTTAAATTATAAGCTCAAGGTGGGAGAGCACTTGTTCCTCTCAATTGCCTTTTCACACATGCAGACTTAATGGCAAAGGAAGGAAAAGGAGAAAAATAAGAAGAAAAAGAATAGCAAGGAGAGAGTCACAGGCTCTGGGGTGTTATCAATGCAACATTTTTGTAACTGCAGCCAAAGTCTCCGGTATTTGTAAAATCTGAAAAATGTACAAGGCAGGGATGGCACGAGAGGGAGGAGATTAAGAACCAATTTCTGGCATGAGCATTGGGATTTCAGAGGGGAATTGCTTTCAGGAAGTTCCACTGAGTATGGGTTTGTGACTATCATGACTGAAGGCAGAGTCTGTGCAGATCTCAGCGTGAGCATATGTAAGTGTTGACAAGAATGAGTGATCCTGCACTGCCCTGAAGTGGAAGACTGGGTGTGGAGAGGCCCAGAACTTCTTGGGGCTGCACAGACACAGGATTTGCATCCCTAGGTATGTCTGTGCAAGATGCAGAACAACTCAGCTAACCTGGCTCAAAACAAACACGGCTCAGGTGCTCCCCTTCCTGAGCAGACGGTGATCAGGACAGAAATGTGGGTTTGAGAGAGGTGCTTCACCTGCTCACCTGTTACATTGACTTCCCAGAGCAGCTTCTTCTCGATGAGGCCCAGGGTGTCAATGAGGGAAGCCGTGTGGATGACGAGGGAGACCCCCTGGCAGGCACGGTGCAGGAATGTCACATCTCGGATGTCCCCTTCCAGGATCTTCACCTCAGTCTTACCCTTGAAATCTGCAGGGGCAGCAGAAAAAAAGAGCACAAGACCTTATAGGCACCCTAAGAAGAGCACTGGAAGGAGTGGTGAAGGGCTGACCCTTCCTAGCAGGTGCTGACTGTCCAGGAGCTGCAGGGATATTTTAAGGCTGTGAAACAGAAGGCATTTCTCCAGGACTCTATTGTCAAATGCTAACTACAGTGCTACAGAGGTTTCTTTTGCATTACCCACCATAGACCTGGAGCCATTATCCAATATGTTTCTATTTTATTTTTTAAAGAGAAAACTTTTCCACTGCTAGCAAGCTTCCTTGAATTGTGCCTGTGTTAAAGTTCACAGAGGAGTAGCCTTAGCCATGCATGTTCTGGTTCCTGGCTGGCTATAGATGTGTTAACCCAAGTGTGCTGAACAGGCACTGAATGTTCCTGTCTCCAAGCTGATAAATGATCTCTCTCCACCCAATGCATGTGAGCACAGGGATGTGTTCATACCTACCTTCTGCTCCTTTACCTTGCCTGTATTGCAGCTCTTCTAATAAATTACATCCCATTCTGACATCTTTTCCTTGTACCTTGGCCAGGACTTACAGTGCCTCTTCCAGCTCCTGCTCTGGCTTCATTTCAGTGTCAGTGCTGTGGGGTCACTTTTAGCCTGCACATCTTTCTGGTTCTTATCTGATCTCTCAAGACTGTTCTCCTGAGCTACCTCAGCCCAGCTTGATCAAATCCTGCTTTTTAAGCCCCCTCCCTCTACAGCAGCTGCAGTGTGTGATCCCAGAGGAGCTCTAAGTCTCAGAGCCATCCTTCCCTAAGCTGTGCTGGGCAGAAGGATTCTTCCTGCAGCCCAAAGCTACACAAACATGAGCCAGCCCCAGATGATGGCTTGGGAAGATGTGCAGTCCAAGGCAATGCTGCTCTTCAGGGAAATCAGCTGCCCTGGCCATAGCTGTGTCACAGGAGAGGAGAGGACTTTCTCAGCACTACCCACAGCCTGTAAGGAAGTGGAGCCTGCACAAGTCCTCTGGGAGCCTCTGCTGTGGCTGCACTAGGTGGCTCCCCAGGCACAGCTGCTGGGCAGGGACTCTGCAGCACAGGCAGAGCCTCTGTCTTCTTCCAGCTAATCAAATGCCCCTTTTAGGTAAGAGAAGAACCTGATAAATTATACAGCTCTTATCTTCAGCCATGACTGAAATCTTGTGTATCCTCATGCTTTGTCACCAGCTCCAAAGCACGCAGTATTTCATCCCATGACTTTAAATAAAACACTGAGAGAGACAGCTGTTGGATCTGGAAATGAATGGGAATATATTTTAAAATGGTTTTATCTCACTTTCTCTATAGCACACCAAGAATGTAACCCTGTATCAATTTAACAATTACTCTGATGCAACAGCCTTAAGGGGCTTTTTTATTTCCAGCACAGACAGTGGGTCTGAGATTTAAGATTTGTGAACCATTTGCAAAACTGTTACTAAATCTAGAGTTGCTGCCCTCCCAGCACAGTCATTGCTCTCTTCTGCTCCTTTATTTTACAGACTGCATTCCTTTCCTTGGACTCCATCTCCAGAAGCTTCACTCTGACCTCCACCTGCACGGTTGCAAAAGTGTCAGACTGGAGCTGGGCTTTTTGTTAAGCACCTGGTGGTTAGATTTGCCCTAATAAATATTAGTCTTTGTACTGCCCTTAGGTTGATATTCTCCATGAATAAGGCTTTTTGGGATTGTAATAATCCCAAGAACAGATAGAAATAGATTTCACAACATACATTTTGACATGTGACCCCTTCAAAGTCATCACAGTGCCTGGAAAGGGTTAGGGAAATGAAAGTTTTACACATGCAAATCACAGCTTTTGGGAAAAGTGCAGAAGAAACTTGTCCCTTTTAAAGCTGATCACAAGAAATCTGCTGTCTAGGTGCTTTGTGCCTTGTTTGGGCTTGCAGTTTGTGCATGTGTGATATGAGTCAGGAAATCTCCTCTATCCCGTTTTGTCCAGCAGAAGTTGCCATGGTAAGTACAGTATGGGCTTTGCTAACTTTAGTAGCATCAACTGCATGTCAGGAATCAGTAGATTGATCTTGTTTTGCTCTGGGTGAAGAGAAAAACTACAGGTCAGCTTGGAAAAAAAGAGAGGAAAGAAGTGACTGACAGACAGTGGTTTCAGTCTGAGATGGTCAGCAGAAACTTGATTTCCATCTACAAACCATTGCTCAAGCATCAAAAGAACACATATGGGTAGGTCAGAGGGGAAGGAACAGAATAAATTCAAGTCAGCTCTCCATTTTTGCACAAAGTCATTATGACAAAGTACCTACTCACTGGGAAAGCCTGTTTTTCTTCACCAGTGGTTTATGTGTCCTTTGAGTTGTAAGCAAATTCCCTGCTTGCTATGGGGTAGTTTTTGCTTGAAAATCCAATAATTTCTCAGTAAAATCCATTGTGAGCAGTTTTTGACTCAGCAGTTACTATTTGCCCTAAACTTGAGAACAACATAGGAGTTTTGATTTCTCCAGAAGTGCCAATGCAATAGTGAATAACAAAAAAAGAATTGTGTAAGTGGAAGCACAGGAAAGGCAGAAAGATAAATTTGACATGGAGATGGGAGGTAAAAAACCCAGGGCACCAAAGTACCATGTTCAACATGACATCCATTCTCAACCACACAGTGTAACTGGGTAGACTCCAATTCACAGTGTGAGACACTGATTGGATCATCCTGGACTCCCTGGGGCTGTGGAAGACCACAAATGCCACTGTCCTATGCAGACTGAGTGTGATGGTCAAGCTCTCAGCAGGAAAGTTGCTAGGATGAAAGAGGGGCTCCCCTGAGTGCCTTCTGGCACAAAGACTTGTGACTTGCACAAACTTTTGTGTCTGACTACTCACAGCCCCGACTCTGCAAAGATATTGCAAGTGCAAGGTGCTCCCTTTGCTAGTGAGGAAAAAGCTCACTCAGCTCTGCTCCTGACTGTTCCAGAAATCCAGATAACATCTGCTAGCAAGTAAAAATTCCTGTAGCAAAAACAATGCAGGTCAGAAGACTCCAGCCCCACCCAGAGGTTTTGTGGCAGCCCCGCATTTGGAATAGGAGTCACTGTGGTAGAGAACGGCTTGAAAGAGAACGATGGGGAAATATTTTGGGTAGTCCTGAGCACAGGGACTGAAAAGACACTAGAAGAGATGTAGACACAAGGGCTGATACAGTCAGAGGAGCTGCCAGTCAAAGTGCAGTTTAAACACATCTGGAATGTCAGCTTATGATCCCTACTACATGTTTATGGGGAAGAAAAGGCTTTGGTAACCTATTTTTCCCTCCCTCCTGTGCTGCCCAGATAGGCAGAAGGAATGTTAAAAGAATAGGAGAGATGGTGTGTGGGCAGTGCTCCGTGGAGGAAGAAGGGAGGATAAGCAAAGAGGGCATAGAGCTTGCCTGTTAACAAAAACAAAAAAAAAAAAAACCATAAAAACGTTTGCTGCAGCTCAGCCAAGACTGTGCCCACACAAACAATTGTTTTCACTCCCCAGGATGCCCCATTATCCCCACAAAGCTCTCCTGGCCCAAAGCAGTGTAGATGCCTCTGCACTGCTGCATGAGTGCTAAACCACACACACTCCTGCTGATTCAGCCTCTACTGCAGCTGCAGGATTTGAGCTTGTTTCTGTGGAAATTCTCTGGAAACCAGAGCAGGAAGAACTGCTGCAAGGCTCAGGGGCGTTTAGAAATCCTCAGTGAAATGCTGAGTCAGATTTAATGGAGAAGAAGTTTGAGTTGTGTAAAACCATGATAAAGGCTTCTGCAATTTGTCCCAGGTTTATTGTGAACTGTTGCTATTCATTGATGACACTTTAATGCTCTACAGAGTGATTGAGGCTCTTTAGCAAATCATACAGAGATATTCCTTAAGGGTTGCCATAGAGTTTCTGCATAGAGGAAGAGGAGTCTTGCAGTGAAGATGTGATGGAGGAAGTTATTGTTAAGTAAATATAATGTAAGGACTTATGAATCTGACTGAATGTAGGAACCCAATGTGTCTTTTTATAGATGTGCTCAGTATCTCAATAAATAGGACATTTAAAATGAAACACTCTGAGCTGCTTTCCCTGCCACAGACTTTCTGACACTGGGCACATCACTCACTTGCACTGTCTCCAATCCATTCAAGAAGCCAGAGTTCTGCCTTGCACTTTGCAAATGGTTCTGTGTTTTCTGTTTAGCATTTGCTTAAACAGGAAACTGCAATAATGTTATTAACAAAAGCAGTTTTAAAAGTACCTCACCACAGCTTTCAGCCAGATGATCACTATTAATCAAATTAATCACAGGTTGAAGAAAACCAGTAGAATTTGCACCCTCTTTGTCACTGCCTTCACTGTCTCACATACTAGAGCCCAGCACAGCATGCTCTGATATCTCTGACCTCCCACCAGTATAGCAATGCTTGAATTTTCCTTTCCCCAAGAAGAAGTGTGAGATTTTTGCACAAATTTTGCTCTGTGCATTTTGTTTGTCTTCAAGTCAGCTTGAAGACAGCCCATTTACTGCATGGATAGTATACAGAAGCCTCAGGGCCTGACAAAAAACTCCTTTTTTTCACATTTTACATCTGATTTCTGTGCTGGAGGGAAGGGGAGGGATAAAACAAGGCTTCCTTGAGATAAAATCTCTATCTGCAAAGCTGAATGGGATGAGAGGTAAAGGCTTCCAAGCCACCTGTGTGGGACAACAACACCTATAGCTACAACACACAATCCTCATGAAATGGCACTCACTTTCAAATCTCCTGAGTGCTTCATCACTGAAGGCTTTGTCCAGCAGCCGGATCTCAGCCAGAGCCTCCTCCTCCTCCAGCAGCAAGCGCACAATCCTCTGGCCAAGAAATCCTCCTGCTCCCGTCACCAGGCAGCTTACCCCAGCCAGAGACATTGCTCTGGGTTGCTCCTCAGTGCTGAACTCACTGTCTCTTTAGCTTGGTTCTCCTCCTGCCTGGGGGAATGAACATATGACATCAACCTCTGGAGGCTTTACAAATCAAAGGGTGTTACCTAAAGGAGAGACTTCTAGAAAACAAACTTTAATCCCTACATCAAACAATTTTTAAGCATGTCTTTCTTTTGCTAGTTATTCCAATTCAGAAGTAGTCTACATATTTTTTTTTCCATGCAAAGAAAACATTCTTATAAATCATTACAAATCAATTCAATTAGCAAATCTGAAAATGCTCAAAATCAACTTCAATGCCAAACAAACCCCACAGAAGTCTGCCTCGAGTCTCGGTCCCACCTCTCTAGCACTCAGAAGACTGTGGGGGAGATTTGCCTGTATTTATACCCTGCAGGGCGCCACCTCGGTCATTTTGCTCCCCTCCCTCTTGACTGCCTCCTCTGCTGTAAAAGAATGTGATGCTTCCACACCACTCCCACCAAAGAGGAAGGCTCTGGATGCAGTGAGGTCTGAGCCTAGATGTCATCCTGCATCCCTAAATCCTCAGAGAATAAACCCTCATGTTCATAATTCTGTCTAGCTGCACTTGCTTATGTTATACAGTGCCAATATTTTGCCAGTATTGAAGGTAGGGAGCATTTAAATTAAATGTAAATAGCAGGACAAGCTATTTAGAGTGGTTTGAGGAGTGGACTCCACTGCTGTATGATTTCTGGATACTGGGCTCCCCCACTATAATGTGGTTTTCTCACTCTCTCTGTGCAAGATCAGAAACTAACCCCACAGATTTTGTTTTTGATCAGTATGCTACAGGCATTTGAAGTGATGAAATTGTTTGATGTACCATTCAAGTTAAATTCAAGCTGCAAGAGGGAAAGACTCATCCCTGGAAATGTCTTGTTCAAGAGTACCTATTTAAAGTAAGGCTGTTTGTGCCTCTGCAATGATCTGTGTTGTTACTGCTTACATCTCCAACATGCAGGGAAAATGCCCAGGTGTTTCTGGCCAGAGTTTCACTCCAGTTCTAGCAAAACTGTTTTGTAGTGTGAGACCAGGGCAGGGCATTAGCCTGAACCTCCTGATGCCAGCACTGCCCTCCTGGATCTGTCAGGACCCACTGGATACAGCTGTATTTTCTCTCTCTCTCTCATACAGGGATAGGCTGACATCCCTACTGAAGAGGATCATAAATAGGGAGCTGCTTTGAGCAAAAAGGAGGTTACAAAGAAATCCAGCAACACAATTAATTAGGCTGAAATCACTGGAAAAGGGATCTCTGATTTGGGGCACAGCTGGAATGGATCTTTAAAAATGCTTTGTTTCCATTCATGCAACTAACTGCTAAGCTCTCCCTTTTTTATTTACTTTATCATGGGTTTTGTTCACTTATTAAAGGGACCCCTGGAGAAAAGTTGCAGAAGAGGCATCCCTACACTGTTATTTTTTTTTTTTTAGCAAAACTGGGCTTGCACGAGACAGGAGGAAAGCAAAACCATTTCTGTTGGAGGAGAAAGGTTACTAGCTGACACAGGTGACAAAGCTTTGGCAACTGTTTCAAACCCAGCATCCTTGAAAATCTGTTCCTTACCCCAACAAAGCTTTAAAAAAATTGTTATCAGTGCTTCTTTCCTTGGCTTTTCACAGTCAGGACCTTGACATTGCATATTCTTATCAGAAGTTGATGCAAATTAATTTTGTGCACTTTGCAAGGAAAAATAATCCTGCTGCTCCAAGCGGCATTCTCTGTAACAGGGTTTTCTTTTTGCTTTCAAAAAGGAAATAAAATGCTTTAGAGAGGCATTATAAAACCAGACAATATCACATGGCCTCTTAGGATAGAAAACACTCTTGTATACCAAGCTTGCCTATCAGAATGACCAAGTTTAGCAGGGGTAGTGTTTATATGAGAATATGAATGCTTCACAGGGGACTGCAGGGAGATTGACTGCTTCTGAGCTTTGTCCTCTTAGGTATTGCTCAGACAAATGTTTGGCTTAGTTTGAGGGAATTTTGTACATCACTGCATATCAGGCTTCATCTGAACTGCTCTGTGTGAATGTCAGTGGTCAGACAGCAGCAATTTGCTCAATTCCAGCTTGTACCTACTGGGGCTGCTTGCAGTCTTGCCTAGAGACATTTTCACCTCTTGTTTCTTGCTGACATTGCTGCTGGGGCTGCTGAGTGGCTTGACAGGTCCTCCTGTGCAGACAAGACCAGCTCTGGTGCTCCCCAAAGGTCATGGAGGCAGAAGCTGGAATGGGCTGTACACCCCAGAACAGTGCCAATGAGCAATAAGGCCAAAGTCCACCAGACCCCTGACCACCAGCAACAACTCTATGAAATTCAGAATTGTTGCACAGATAGGGGACTTGCAGACTAAAATGAAATTGAGCAGCATTTGAAAAGTTTACCAACTGTGCATTCTGTATCAAAGCATAGACATCTTTAGCTATGTTGATGTCTTTCTTCTCTTTGATGCCATTGTAAAATGAAGTGACCACAGTCTGATATTTTGCTGTAGAATGGACTGCATGACTAAAAGCATCGTTTTAGAAAATCAGAGCTTGTATATTTTGATGAGTATTGGAGAAATGCTATACATGGGCTAAGTGGATAGCTTAGTATATGTGCAATGCACCATGTCCCATTCCAGCCATGTCCCTGATTTGCTGGCCCAGGAACAGCTGCTCCTCAGATTTTACTGGTATTTACTATAACAGATACTTTGAGGCAATGACTGGTATGTGTTAGAGAATGTATTTTCTTAGCCTTGTCACAAGAGGGAAAATGGATTGGGAGGGAGTGTAGTGGAGATGAGAATACAGAAAGAGAAATAGTGAAGGGGAAATTCCCAGCAACATTAGGAAAAAACTGTATCATGGTACTGTAATGATTATGCACAATAACATTGCAGGACATAGAAGTTTTATAGGATAAAAGGTACTTTTACAGTAGGCAATACTGTTTAAATATGGAATCAGATAAACTGATTTTGTTATCAATCAGGGTATCCAAAATTAAGAAAGGAAGAACAGATCTATTTTTCCAGAAAGAATTTTAATTCAGGAAAGGGGTTTCTGAAGTCTGGCCTCTTGCCCAGACCTATGAGAACTGAAGCAGGGAAAAGCAAAAGCATACTCATTATTTAGCTGGACCTTTTGATTTCTAAATATAGAGTAATTGTGGCAAAAATGACAGACACACACACACACACACACACAACACAAATTCCATGTTTTTTCTCATGTGAAAAATTAATGTGTTTCTTACCACTGTATGCCTGTAAGCTCAAAATGCCTACATTCTGACAGCTCTGGGTGAGAGGCTGGACTTTGAGATGTAGATTTACTCAAGGAAAACTTCTTCCCTTCAGGGTGGGAGGCACTGTTCCCTCCTGGAAACATTTCCCTTTCTTCTAGTTACACATTGACAAGAGAGAAAAAAATATTTAAATAATTAACTTCTGGAAAACTTTCCTGTATTAGACTCTGAATAAATACAACTTCTCATAGTGGAGAAGAGTTGTAAGACACTTTGATCACTTTAATCAAGGTATGAAGCAAATCACTTTAAGAGGCCTCAGTGTTTCTGTGTCTTCAAACCTGACAAAGAAAATATTTCCTATTTCAGTAATACCAAAATTCTTCCAGTAGAACAGAGAAAGTGATTGTAAACATTTCTGACATTATCTCCAAGGTCAAAAAGGCCTGCTTGTAGCAATCTTTGCTATATTAGATAGCACATGATTTGGGAAATTAACTAGTAACAAACTAGAAACATTTAGTCTCCTTTTCCCTTTAGTTTTAGGAAGAACTTTATTTCCTCAGCTGAAATTGATGACCAACTCATATATTTAAAGGCTGGAGAAATTTGCATCATATGCCAAATAAAAATGTTTATGTTTGGATCCATTATGTAGATAAGCTACCCTTGTAAGTAGGCTGATTCTCTGTCCCATCCTCCAGGGATGCTGGGAAGTAGCAGCCTTTGATTAGTCCTTAACCTACATACTTACAATCTTCAAGGACAGTTTTTTTGTAAGATTTAACCTTGCTTGAATGTGAATCAGAGATGTAACAAGGAAGTATGTAGAGCAGAACTGGGTGCAGGCAATGGGGCATGAAAATTTGGCTTAGGCGTAATCTAGATCATAGAAAACTTTCAATGTCTTGGAAAACTGGGCTTGATAGACTCTCATCCTGATTGAACCCTATGACCTCTCACTTTAAGTTCACTCACCAAATACTTTTGTTTTTCACTCAGAAAATGCCTTTCACAGGGATACACGTTCTGCCTCTGCAGCTCCACGTAGCTGGCCATGGCAGCACGGTGCTATGGCAGGGTACAGATCTCTTGTGCAGCTCTTATTTTATGATTCTGTGATATCCCCTACAATTCAGATTAAAGGCAGCCTCTGGAGATCTCTGTGCCAGCCTCTTCTTACAGCAGTGCCAGAGAGGCTGCTCTGGACCTTACCCAGGCAAGCTCTGGATGTCTCTAACAATGGAGGTTTCACAAATCCCGTGTTGCAGTGTCTGACTGCCCTCACGGTGATTTTTTTCCCCCACTGATTTCTACTCGCAATTTTCCTCTTTGCCACTTGTGCCTGTTGCCTTTCCCCCTTTTACAGCACAATTCCAAGAAGTTGGCCTGGATCTCCTCCAAACGAGCAGTAAAAGGCAGCGATGCTGTTTCCCCTCCCCCTGCCTTCAGCCTTCGTGGGCAGAGCTCTCCCAGTTGTCTTATTTGCTTCTTGTGCATCCTTGAAATGCTTCAACATGGGTGATGTGGTGTGATTCCCAAATCTTATCTGCCAGGCTGTCAGTCTGCAGACAAGGTTTATTGTTGCTGGAACAGAGAGGAAGGCCTCCGTGTGAAGGCCTTCTCTGGAAGAGCACTGCAGACACTGTTATCTCTGAGAGAAATTAAAGACTAAACAAACTGAGCTTCTAAACGGGGTTCGTTTCTTCCTTCTGCCTCCTTTGGGCTGATTTAAAGTAGGCTTTATACAAAAGGTCACCTTTTGGTAGCATGTACCTGTACATGCCAGGGCAATGGGTATCCTGCTGTCTGCCAGCTCCAAAGCAGAGTGAGGCAGGGGCTGTGCACCTCTGAGCTGGCTCTGTGCCCCACAGGTGGGACTCTGCTCCACTCCTTCATTGCTTTGCATCTAGAGCAGTGGACAAGAACTGCTCCCACCTTCAAAGGGCAGCTGGGGTGCCTGGTAGCTGATTCATCTTATTTCTATATCTGTCATGAATACATCCAGGAAAAAAATCTATGGAAGAAAGAAGCCACAACACTTATTGTCCCAGAGCAGGAGAGGTGTGTGGGTTGGATTAAAGTGAGACTTGGCAGGACAACTGGAAAAGCAAGGCCCGTGCTGGCTGTCCAGTGTAGCAGAACTTTGGAAGAAGACCCAACAAAGGCAATGCTGTGGAAAAGCCAGCTTAAAGCAAATGTATTTAGACAAGTAGCAATTAACTGAACTGTTAAGGAATTCATTGCTCTCAATAAAAGCAGAGTGCAGCCTTTGCTAATACAGAGCCTTTCCTAATCTCTTCAGAGGTTTCCAGAAGGCCTTATGAGATACTTATTTCACCTCCTTTTTCATCTTCAGTCTGGTTGGGACCTTAGTTTCACCTGGCTCTGTTTGGTGGGCATGGCAGGAGGTTGATCACAGCTTTGAGAACTGAACCAGGTGTTGGCCAATCTCTGAGACTCTGGCACAGCCTGCAATAAATGAAACATTGGTGAGAGAGAAAGGTCTGTGGATGAAGCTTGGAAGCCCCCCTGCTCAGGACCACAGTCTTGTACGAGCCAGGTTGGGATAGATTGGTACTTCAATATCTCTACTCCTCAGTGCCGTCTTCAGTCTCAAGGTTCAGCACCAGAGTTCCCCCACAAGAAGAGTTAGAAACATGAAAAAAAAAAAAAAATATAGCAAGCTGAACAGGGTGCAATCTGATCCAGTCAAGTTAGCAGAAGAACACAGAGAAAAGACAGGGCTTGCTGTGTACCAAATGGCCAGAGATGAAGATTTGCATTGCCATTTCATTTGGACAAATATGGGTGGAATGGAGCTGCTTGTTGACAGCTGGCTGAACACGAGCCAGATGTGTACCCAGGTGTGGTACAGGCATCCTGGCCTGTGTCAACTATGGTGTGGGCAGCAGGACCAGGCCAGCAATTGTCCCCCTGTACTGGGCACTGGTGGGGCTGCACCTTGAATCCTCTGTTCAGGTGATGTTCAGATTGGATATTAGGAGAAATTCCTTCACAGAAATTGTTACCAAACACTGGAATAGGCAGCCAAGGAAGTGGTTGAGTCACCAGCTCTGAATGTGTTTAAAAGAAGTGTAGATATGGCACCATGGTTTCATGGTGGAATTGGCAGTGCTGGGTTAACAGTTGGACTTGATGATCTTAAAGGTCTTTTCCAACCTAAAAGATTGTATGATTCAATGAATTTCACAGCCTCAGCAGAAGGATCCAAATTTTCTAGTGTTGCTGAATCCTGGGCCCTTCTGCATGTAAAGAACTGTAAGTCTGATTGGGAAAAGACCCAGGAATCTTTACTGGTTGAAAAAGTAACCCATGAAAAAGTACCTATGGCCAGCTCATAGACAGGATTTCACCTCCAGTCTCCCAGGCACTGCTGCTACCCACTTGAGCTCTACATGTCATAATGTATAGAATATCCTGCATTGGAAGGAACCCACAAGAATCATCAAGTCAAACTCCTGGCCCAGGACACCCCAAGAATCACACTCTGTGCCTGAAAGCATTGTCCAAATACTTCTGGAACTCTATCAGGCTTGGTGCTTTGACCACTGCCCTGGAGACCCTGTTTCAGAGCCCATAAACCTCTTGTTCAAGAGTAAAACTGGAGTTTGAAGTGGGCTCTGCAAATTTTTTGTTTGATGAAGGGATCAAACAGGGCAGCTACAGCTTGGAGAAGGAGTGAGGAATGCAGAGTGAGACTAAAAGCTGGGAGGAGACACAAAGGCTTTAAAAACATGTGTAATCACCTACAGAGTGTATTCTCTAACACACAGAGAAAAAATCTATATCGACTTTTAATGAACTCTTCATGCAGAAAAAAAATCGGTTGCATTTTACCTTGATAAACACTAATTAAATACTGAAAAACATATTCTGCCATTCCCAGGAGAACAGACATTCCAAGTTTTGCTTGGCTGTACTTAGCAGTTTTACTTAGGTCACAAAGCTCCTCTAGCCTACTCCCTCCATGCAAACTTCATTGCTGTGATGCCTGGAATGCCAGGTGGTTTCACAGGAAGCAGAGAATCTCAGCTACAGCAACTAGAACTATCACAGCTCCTGTGGACTCCCTTTTTGGGACCCATCCATCACACTCCTGATTTTACAGGGCTTGCATGCAGAAACATCTGTAACACCCATTACAAACAAAATACCCACCAGCTAAGGCCATAGACAAGCGAAACTCATCCTGCAGAATTCTCAGGACATCCTGAAGACCTTCTTCACCCTGCACCAACAGAGAAAGGGTAAAAAGAGCACTGGCTCAGAGCAGTGCTGCAGGATGCCTGCACCCTGAGAGCTGTGCCAAATCCAGTCTCTCATGAGACGAATGATTAAACGATATGATGGATGTGCTCAGTTCATCATAGATTAATTGAGATGCTTTTCCTTTTGGGATACATCTGAACAGGGAAAGAAAACAAAGCTGTTTTTCACTTCTGACATTTTGTAGCTGGTTCCTTTTTTTTTAGCTTTCAGTTTTCCCCCACCAATGGGCTTGCTGTTTAAAATGTCAAGCCTTTCAATGCTGACAGGTTTTAATGAAGTAATGAGAGTTTTATATATGTTACTACTCCAGAAACTGTAGTTGACTCAAATACAGGACTGAATCTTTACAAATAATAGACTATGTGTTTTTCTCTGTGTTATTGACACAAAGAAGCCCAAAAGCCAATAAAATGTATAGAAGATTTTGATCTTCCTATAAAATAGGAAGAGGAGGATTTAATTTTTTAATTCTCTTAAATTTTCTTTTTATGTCTTGCAATAATGAATGCTTTGCGTGCAAACAATGTTAGCACTTGTTTATGCCCTTCCTCTATTGTATGCTTTGGTAATGCCACTGAGATACATCTTTAGGAATACTCTATGGAATATAACACCAAAGCACAATTGAACCCCCAAAATCCCATCTCCTTTCTGTTTCCATTGTGGAAAAATGGCAGGCAACTCACAGGAACACCTTTGTCATCTTAGGTTCTTTTTTGATGTTTACTGGCAAAAGAAACAGTACTGCCAACTCTGACAGGTTTTTTTCAGGAGATTCAGGTGATTTCTCGCTGAAAGCCTTGCTACTGGAATCCACAACAATCACACCACTGGATAAGAATGCTATTTAAGAGAAAGGAAATATGTCTGGACCATTAAAAATTGTATCTTTTCTGCTAGAGAAAAGTTTTGAGATTCCATCCACAGTATAAAAAGCAAAAAAGTTAACAAAGAAATCTCAAACTGGTATAATATTTTAATTTTAATTATATTCTGTTTACTTCCTGCATCAGAGGCCTAATTCATGACTCTGGATCATAGAAATATGCCCAGAGTTCAGAAGCACCAAAGCTGGAACTGAAATAGCAGTAGAAAGCCCAGGCACCTCCAGGACACAGTTTTGCCCAGCCTTGTCCAAAATATTTCAGCCATCTGTGAAATGGATTTCTATATGTATTTCTGAAGAATTCACAGCACTGCTGTGGAAGTGTTCTACCAAAAACATGTATTGTTCCCAAGTATTTGCTGAAAGCAAATATAATTTTAAGACTCATCTTCCGGCAAATAGGACTGTCAGTGCTTTTGAAAACTGGAGCTGGGCTTGAGTCCTAAAGTATTTTAGCACCAAACTGCAACAACAAGAAATCAGGTCCCACAAAACAATCCTGTCACCTTCAAAATCCCAATGTTTAAAATCACAGGAAATTGTGAAATTCAGCGGTATTTTTAAATCAGAGGACATGTCAGGGTTTCATTCAATTCGGGGTGATTCCACTTCAAATTCAGCAAAATAGAATTTAAAAATATATTCTCCACCAGAGAAAACTCTGTCACTGCAGTTGCAGGACTGCTGGAGAGTGTGAGAAGCAGCCACATGAGTGCAGAGTTCCTACTCACCTTGTAAGCCAAGCCCCATAACGCTGGTCTTCCAATGAAGACACATTTTGCTCCCAGTGCCAGTGCTTTTAATACGTCGCTTCCTTTTCGTATTCCACCATCTACATAAACTTCGACTCTGCCTCGTACTGCCTCCACAACCTCAGCCAGAGCATCAATCTGCAAAAAAGAAGCCAGTCTCACCTCGGGGGCAGCTTTTGATTCCAAGAGAAGGAGGATATATTCCAAAGAGACAAGTAGGGATGCAGTGATTTAGTAGGACACCTTCTCGAAATGAAACGTGGCAGTGCATCAGAAATAGCTCAGCACCAGGAGATGCAGAATTATGTGAAGCTTCCTGTTCTGTTTTCCAGATACTTAATGCCATGTTGCAGTAATTTGCTTATACTGATATTCTCTACTATCACTATTGACCAGTGAAAAAGTAACATTTCTACTAGATTTATGAAAGATTTTAAATACAAACTTCAATGGGAATAACTGTCATCAATATTTTACTTTCATTTGAGACAATGATGAATCATACAGCTGTTTGCTAAAAAGGCTGAAGTCAAACTTCTACTTCTTAAACTACCTAACGTTGCATTTCAGCTTAATCCTGGTGACCATTTGTTGAGTGCCTCAATCTAAAGCATCTGTGAAGGGTTTAATTTGCTCTGCAGTACAGTCCATCACTTTCTCCAGGTTAAGCCTTCTGATTCCCTAAGGTCTTTTTTGTAGAGCTCAGCATGGAGTAGAGTCTCAGGTGTTATTACAGGGCAGCACCACACAGAGATGCTGGCTCTGGCCCCAAGGCAGTACAACTAGGACCAGGACATTGCACTGGACATAATTAACTCTCCTTCAGAGCAAACCCAAAAGGCACTTTTCTGCAGTGTTTTATAACTTTCTGCCTTCTTTTAATTTTTTTTTTTTTTTCTGATTTTCAAACTGAAAAAAACCTGAAAACCTTTCTAGGACTACCTCGGCAAGAGCCAGGTTTGGCACCAGAAGAATAGTAGAGCCCAACTAGGTATCTACTGCCTTGTCTGCATATGTAAAACAATTTTTAAGGTAGAAGAAGAGTTAAAGGTGGATGCCATTTCTGTTATTATGCCTTTAGCATTGAGTTTATTAACTTTTTTTATTCATTATTGTCAGCCTTGACATAGAATAGAAGAGAATTCCCTGGTACCTATTTTTATTTAACAAAAGAGAACCAAGAAAAGAAAGTTCATAAGATACTGTGCAATGCAGAGCTGTAAAATAAGAGTAATTGGAAAAACTGACAGAAGCCAAATTAAGCCAGTGAAATACACACATGTCCAAACAATGCATGATTTCTTTGTGCAAATTTAAAAGCAGGGGAATTTTTCTCCAGATAAGTTATCCTTTTTCTGGCTCATGTAAGTCAATAAATTCCCATTTCGACTTGAGCCTGTAAATACGCAAGCAGACCTCTCACTAAATCTAGCTGCATTGTTTTGCATGTTTTGACAGATGTGAACAATGAGAATACATTATGATCTCATTTGTACAATTTTGGTTCCAGAGCTTGTTTTCTTTTTGCTGCAGTGCGCAAAGTTTGAGTGTGCTGTAACAGCTAATGGAAACACAGGCAGGAATTCTTCCTGTCTTAGGCTAGTAGCTTATCTGCACTTATGTGGGGTCTGTGGTACTTACAGAGCCCTCCCTAGAAGCTGAGGAAATACTTCAGTTGGCAGCCCCCATGCCAAGGCATGGATCTCCCCAGTTTAAAGCTAAAGTATATCTGCACACATCCTTGGCCACAGGACAAACTCAAGTCCACCAGAAGTGTACACACAAACCTGGGCATAGAGATGCTAAGGTTAATGCAAACATGCAGACTGTAGACAGGGAAAATGTGGGACATCCGTTTCCTCACTTACAGTGGCAGGTCCTTCATCCAGTTGCCTTCCACCATGATTGGACACAATAATTCCCTGAACTCCATGTCTCACTGCCAGCTCTGCATCTTCTCTTGTCAATATGCCTTTGATGATGATGGGCAGGCGTGTCAGGCTCTGCAGCCAGTAGATATCATTCCAGGTGACTGAAGGATCCAAGCTGTTGGGTGGCAGTCCATACTCAGACCTGTCATCTCCCTAAAGCCAAAATGAAATGGCAAAAGGAAAACTCATCCAAGCTGCAACAATACACAGGTCCCTTGGTGTCTTTCCTTGCCCTAGAACAGATTAATCAAACTTGCCAACAGACATGTTCCAGAAATGTCACATGTCTCTGGAGCAGAATAATTACAATGAGGGTGGAGATCAGTGTCTCTAAGGCAGCTGGATGGGGATTTTGAAGACAGAACCCAGTTTGGCAGGAGGTCAAGCCCCGGTACAACAAATGCCAAGGCAGCAGTTACCCAGTGGTTTTTGCCTCATGTGGTGCATGCCAGCACACTGAATGAAAGGACAGGCTCATTTTACAAACCTCAAAGTCTCGTTCCAAGTTCTTCACTTTCATGTGGGGAGGAAGGCGGAAACCATTGCGGACGTCGTCGCGTCTCTTGCCTGTGTAGGGCAGGTCCGCGGTGAGGACAAGGCCCTGGAAGCCCAAGGCCTCTGCCCGCTGGACCAGCTGCTGGGAAGCTGCTCTGTTGCGGTGGATGTAGAGCTGGAACCAGCGGAGGCCGCCGGGTGCGGCGGCGGCGATCTCCTCCAGCGTGCAGGTGGAGTAGGTGCTGGCAATGTAGCAGGTGTCCATTGCTCTGGCCGCTTGGGAGGCGTTGGAAAGGAATCAGAAACGAAGGCATTGAAGGGTCTTGCCAGATATCAGATGCAAAACCATGCACTGTTTTCAGAGACCACCCCAACTCCTGATTTCATGCGTATCCTACAGAGCACAGGGCAGTTATGCCCTGGGATAAACAATGACTGAATTTACCATGCACTCTTGTTAGTCCATGGTTAAGAAAGCAGGAAAGTGAGAGATCATTAACCAAGCTGTGCTTTCATTTTGCAGCTACATATTTAGAAAAAGCATGAATTTTATGACTGAGTCCACTCAGGAATGTATTGTTAGATCTACTCAGTGTACACAAAAGAAAAATAATTTTCTAGGTCTCTGAACTCACCACAGAGTTTGTGAAAAGGGGATCTCTTTTTCTCCAAGGGAGACATTTCTTAACCGGTAACAAGGAATTCACAATCTGAGTCCCATCCACCACTTTTACAACCCATCTAGAGCTCCCAGACTGAAAACCTTATGTGGCTTTTGGTGTGAGTCAGAAATGTGTCCACTGCCCTGTCTTTAGTTTGCAGCAGACTCCATGGGGCTGATTTTGTATGGTGGTAGCTGGAGAGGAAGAACAACCTCTATACAGTTTCCTATGCAGTATGTCAGAAAGTGGGAATGGAGTTGGCCTCCTCAAGCCTGAAAATTTTGCTCAGTCACACTCCAAGTCATCCTAACACCTTCTTGAGGCTCTTCTACAACCCCCTTTTTGCAACACGGCACCAGAGCAGAAGAGTACCTCTGGCTGTGCTTTTCTCTCCATCAGGCCATGCTAACTGGTGGAAGCCTGTAGGGGCAATTCCCACAGGAAAGCTGATTTCAGAACCCAGGATTTTAGTCCTAATGTCCATCACGGATACGTCCCGCAGCATACGTGGCCGGAAACGAATCCTGTAAGGCAAAAAAACCCTTCAGGATAGGAGGTGTTCAGTGAGTTTTCTGAAGTTTCATGGAAACCAGGTCTTCATTCACCAGCTGCAAAGCAGGAATCTGAGCCAATGAAGAAAACAGCAAACAATAACATTATAAAAAAAAAAAAGAAAATATAACAAAGGCTCTTTTTCCTTTCTGTTTGCATTTAGAGGTCAATTCAACCAGCAGTTCAGTCACTTCCACTTATAATTAATCCTGCTTTACTGGCCACAGTACATAATTTCTGCATCTCCCTCCTCAGCTCACCATGTCCTGTTCACTGTCACTATCCTCCCCCAAGTTCCTTCTACTTGCAGCCAGGTTGGGTCCTTCCACTTCACCATTTGTGTCTGTCCTCACTGCACGGTGTGCCTGCCCTCAGGCTTTGCAGCGTGATCCCCAAATCCCACCCTACTTGCACACAGGCTTCCTGCTGTTCACCAAGAGCTCCCCATTGTATCTCATTCTATTTGAGCTACTCATGGCCTTTCCTGTAATGCCACACACACCACAGCACACTGTCCCTACCCTACCCTAGCACCTGCCTGCACCCTCAGCATCCCTCAGCCTCTTACAACCTGTGTCATACTCAGTCTGGCATCAGAGCATCCGGTGTATGTCACTCAGATTTTGGATTTAGCTTGGGGATCTCCTGGAAAGGATAAGGTTTTTAGGTGTCTTTGCTTGTCAAGTCCAAACACTTGCACAAGAACAGTTTAAAAGGTCCCAGTACAACCCCCTTCATTTCCTTCTCACATTACCTTTTATATGCCAGGATGTTTTCATCTCGTGTGGTACAGTCATCTGCCCCAGCAGCAAAATAATCCCAAGCAATCTTGGGTAAATACTTCTTAGCATAAGCTTCAAAGTCAGAAAGACACACCATAGCCATTGCTGAGAGAGGAAGGAACCTTGAAGAAATGAGTAACAGGGAGCAGAAATCAGACCCCTGAACTGTCATTCTCTCTTCCAGGGGCTCTAATGTGACTGAATGCAAAACCTGGAGCCATCTGTTTTATAGAAGAGCTGCTGAGAGTTGTCTCAGTCTATCTTGCACATTGGTTTGTGAATCCTCTATCCCAGGATGAGGAAAACTTGCAGGTGCAGCCACGAGAGTAGGAGGAAGTTTGCATCTCTGTGCCTCTTTCATTCTGTTTTAAACAGCAACCTGAAGAGGACATTTTAGGTCCTCTGCTATTTCAGTTGTGTAATTCTGTCATAAGTTCCATCTTAAAACAAGCTGAGTTATTTGTTCCACTAATTCTGCTCAAAGGTTGTCCCAGAACATCATTTGTTAGATCACCCCTAAGGAAGGCTCCGTGACTGAGCAATTAGTTATGGAGCATGGTGATGGAATTCAAAATCATGAAATCTGGAAACAAGTAAATACAGAGTCTACATCTAACCTGCTCCAGCATGAACACACTGTAAAACTAAGTCCAGACCCTGAGAGCAAGTCACTGTCAAGGCCAGCACTGTGGAAAAAAACCAAACATTTTCTACAGATCTTACTTTGTCTTCTGTAATAAATATCTTCTGGATGTTTGCATTACATGCTGGAGCACTGATACATACTATAAAAGGAATATACAGAATTTGGACAAACGATGAGAAAACACTGGCAAAAAACAAATTCCACAATATGAAACACATTTCTGAGAACTAACCTCTGCATTTCAGGGAATGGAAGTGAAGTTGTGTGACCCAGATGTCTAATCAAACCAACATAAAGGCTGCCCAGAAAATGCCTGCACTTACATACTTTTGAAGTAGCAAGAACTGAAAGCTATGTAAATTAATGTTTTAGCAAACCATGCCTGTGTGTGCAAAAACGTACAAAACACAGACAAAGTCAATTTTCTAAATTGTTTATTGCAATTACTTCTGCAGTCCTGATTTAAAAAGTATTTAGCAAGGTATGTGGAAACATGAAATTTTAAAACAGCTGTGGCTCAGTCTGACTTCTCTAAAAAATGTTCAGGAAGAAGTAAATATCCTCATTTTCAGGATTAACCTCCCACCACAGATTAGCCAGGGCTGCAAACTTCAACAAAATCAGCCCCATGTGTCCCATGTCGGTCACTTTTGGCAGAGATAAACACACAGGTTGTGTACACAGAGCCAAGCTGTCAAGCTGCAGGCACCCTGCTTCTCACTGACTGAAATACCTGTGTTTGCATTTGAAAATTAGGACTCACAATTCTCTGCCAGTAAAGAGCCCAAGATGAGGAACTCTCTGGAAGAGGAAGAGCTGATTCCTTCAGTGTTGCTCTGTCTGCTCTGACAGGCATTACGTAGCAGGGGGTGCAAATATCCCAAGGCTGCTTTCTGTGATTTCAAGAACTGTGCTGATAGCACAAGTCTTCATATACACAATGTGACATTCTTTAAACCATCTATCACAACTTCTGCTTTTCTAGCTTTAGAAAGGTCAAAATCATCAAGCACAATAAGATAAATCAAGTCCTCTCATGGCAGAATAAACAGGAATTTTAAACAACCCAGGCCCAGTCCTGTCTTCTAATTCCGACCTCAGTTCAGACTTACTTTTGGGTTTCAGGGAAAGCTGCAGAGGGTGAGAGCCTCTCCTTCAAGTTTGCCTGCAAAAAGGATTTGGAGGAAGTATTTTCAGTGAGTAGCTTCTGTTTCTTCTGCAGTCAATAAGCAACTACCAGAGGTTAAAGCTCAATCCTGTGATAAACTTTGTACTGTTTGTGTGACACTAACTTTGCTTTGCTATCAGGAGATTGAAAATCCCTCCTAAAAGCATGCATCACCTCATCAGCATTGTGATTGCTCGGGACAGAGCCCTGTAGCTGAGCTCTTCAGCAGTGGCTGATGACTGTGCATTCATTTAGGGAAGCAACAGTATTTCAGGGGTTTTAATGAATCTCTAAACTGCTGGTAGCTTGCTGCTTCATCCTCCCAAAATGATGATTCACAGACAGTATCAGTAGTTACAACTCCCAGCTAGAAAGCCTGGACTCTTTACTAGCACATGGGAGATGTTCTTTGCTTACTGCAGTGTATAAACAACTAAAATACTCTTTATGGTCTTCTGCCATTTTAATGGCCTGTAAGTGCTTTCATCAGGACTGAGGTACCAACAAATTTATGATATTCGTTTAAATTGATTTACAAGATTTGAAAAGTAAACACTGGACTGTTTTATTTGGCTCTTGGCTTCTTTTAGCCTTTAGGGTCCATGCCTGCAGCATTTCCATGCAAATACAAGAGCCTGAAGTTTGATTTTTGCTAGCTGAGAAATGAGATATTACAGTGGCAGGTGCAGAGGACAAGACAGAAACTTGTAAAAACTTTCCCAATGTACCAATGGCCTCCCAGCTCAAGCAGTCCAGATGAGGCAGTGAATGAACTTCTGTGCTGGGTAAAAGCTGGAAGCTAAACAGGGCTGCAGCCTCATGACCTGGTGTTGAACTGGCTGGTGTGGTCCAGGAGTGCAGACCTGACATTCATGACATCAGAAATTGCAGGTCACTGATGCCATCTGCAGCTGTAGTGAGCATCTATTCTTTCTGTTAGATGCATTCACAAGACCCTGGCCAAATTCAACAGACAAGGTCATCTCTACTATTGTCTTTTGAAACTCCTTTCAGTTCAGCCTTAGGAGCTCATTTTCTGCTGAGAGCACTGTGGAACTGGCTTCTGGCATGGATGGCTGTGGATACAGGTGTCATGAGCTAGACAAGGTGTGCACAATTAGCTGGAGTGCCCACAAGCTCCTTGGTTTGCTTCCCTGCCCAGGATGAGCTGTGCAGCAGATGGACTTTGGATCACTCATGAAGAGAAGAACGAAGTGCTCCCTCTGTGTGCTCAGCACAGTGCATCCCTGGGAAGACAAGGAAAACCCTGCTCTTGTTCTTCCTCCACTAGATGTCAGGTTTGGGTCATATATATCAATTTAGGCTGGTAAAAGTAATGAAAAGCACCCAGTACTTGCTGGCCTTCAAGGCACGATGGCCTTAAAACCGCTAGGATCACATCACCAGAGTACTGCTAATGTGTTTGGAAATCTTCACTCCCTGTGCCTTATTTTTAACATTTTCTGGTGCACAGCACAGCAATAAATGTAGCTACATCTGGTCTGGCCTGATCTTTGTTTCAGCCTACAAGTTGTCTGCAGGGTTCTCTGTCATATTTCTCATTATGCTGATCTCAGTACTTCCCTACTTTGGGGATGCACATTGCAGCCAATTCAGCTAACCATAAAGCTTATGTTTTCATGATTATCATAATTTTACATGAATTAAAAATAGTCTGTGACTACTGTATTTTGGATCAGGAGAGGGGAAAAATCTCTGTGTTTATGCTGTGGCTTTTAAGAGGCTGTACTTTGCATCTAGATATATTTTCTTCTTTCGGCAATGGACTCAAATCAAAGTAGCAATGACTTCTTGTTCCAAAAGTGCTATTTTCTCTGATACCAGTAATACTCCTGATTTAGCTGTGAAGTTGTAATCTGAAAAAATCAAAATTTGCCACAGAAATAATATCTTTTATCGTCACCTTTGTATATACTTGAAAGAAAAGTGGACAAGTTTTAAAATCCTGGAGCCTTTTCATTGGAGTAGAGCAAAAATCTTAAAAAGACTCTCTAAAAACTTTGATGGAAACATAGCTGTCTTCTTTTGAAAACTAAAGAAAATAGTGTGGGAAATAATTACACATCTGGTCTCCACCCTGCAGGTAGAATGTCAAGCAGTCAACAGTCAAAGCTTGATTTTTGCACAGATTTGTGTAGCTGGGCTTTTGCAGCTGGTTACTTTTCAATGCTAATATAGTCAAAGGCTCATGAGTCCAAACACAAAGATCCTCTGTAAATCTGTGCTCCAGTTCCTATTACAGTCACAATGCTCCTTCCTCCAGTTGGTTTGTATTTGTTTGCTTTTCACAGTTGGCAAATCACCGTGGGTCAAGCTGACATCTCTCTCCCTGATGGATCCACTAGTGCTCAGTTCAGTCTGGGGCTTTAAAACACTTTGGTGAAGAATCTGGTGAACTCCAAGCAATGTAAATAATTTAGATCACATAACAGATTGCATACAGTCACCCCTGTTTCTCCTTATCAGATGTCTTTCTTGGGTATATGCCTCATGTTTGGAAAGAAAATGCTTTCTCCTTGCATGTCAGTCATGCAAGAAAGTTTTTCCCGAATTGAATACTTAAATAGTCATCCCTCTGTTACAGGTGGAGAGGGCAACAAATCTTATATTTAACATTGCCCAACCGTTTTGATTATAAGATCTGTTTTTCAGTAGCTTTTAAGTTTTTCATATTTTAATCATTCTAGGCTGAAATTTTCCATCTTTTTTTCTGTGTTGGGCTGAATTTTATTTTGGGAACATTTCACTGAAAGTTGGTCAGCAACTTCCAAGAATGAGGTTAGTGAAAAATATGGTTGGCCTGTGCTGAAAATATCTTGCAGTGGTTTCACTGCAGTTCAGTGCTTCATGCAGGGGCTTGAAACCAGCAGGGGTTGATCCCTGGAGACATCAGCCTGTACTTGGTTGCCATATGAAAATCCTGTCAGATCTGACCTAGCTGTAAATCACTGCTTTCCACTTGCACATGGTCTGCAGAGCTTGTCTGAAATCCAGATGTTATCTTTGCTGAAGACTAGCCTGGTGCAGAGCATGCTTCTGCCATAGGAGCTCAGCCCCAAGTATGAGCAGAGGGCAGAGAGGTGCCTGTTCCCCACTCTCCCTCACCCTGTGCCACCAGGGCTGGATGCAGCCTTAAACAGCACTGAAGGGGACAAGGAAGAGAAAAATAATGGCTCAAAAAAGCACCTACAGGCCAGCATCCAGTGACACCAAGGAAGGGATATGCAGAGGCAACAAGATCAGAGACAGAGCAGGTGGGAGCAAAATAATCAGGGATATCCTGGGATGGCAGGGTTTCAGAAGGGTAGAAGTATCAAGAGAAGGGGATAAGTTTGGGAAAGAGGCAGAAGGGTACAGCCTGTGACACGCTTTTCTAGTATTTCAGGAGACTACCAAGCATTTGACTGTTGTTTCTGCAAAAACCTCTGTCTCCAAAAACCAGAAGAGAACTTGATTTATGCTCAGCATTCATCTGAATTTTTTGTGGTATCTTTCCTTTCATCTCATCCTTACAATTTCCTTTTTCCTTCCTCCTTTTCCTTCCCCCCCAAAAACGCAGAAGAATTCAAGAGCATGCTTCTATGTCCTACTGTGGAAGTCTGTTCCATTGTATTTCTTCAGATAAGGAAGATCTGGAGTGCTTTGTGGCATTGAAGAGAGGTAATACAGTCTTTTCCCCTGGATAAAAGACCTGGAGCTGTAAACTCTGACAACAGCAATGCTTGGGTAAGTCCAATAGGCTGGGAGGAAAGATCACATCAGTTTTTGATGTAGGAGACCTAGTTGGGTCACATGAGGAGTGATGACCTGCAGGTAGCAGGGAGGGTGTGTGCAAGTGGAGTTACAAGCTGAGCAGGCCATAACAAAACATCTTAAAAATGAGTTTCAGAGAGCAGATGCAGCGTCATTGAACTATTGCTGAAAAATGCTGAAGGAGGGAGGACAATGACTGTATATTCTCAGTATGAAAACATACAGCACCCCTCAGGCACATATCTAAGGCTACTGTCAGGCAAAGAACTGCACAAGCAAGTACAGCTCATAGCATTTATGAAAAATAGGGGTAAAGTGTGAGGTGAGCAAGTAGAGAGCTGGGGAGGAAGGTCTACAGAAGTTGTTTCCCAGAACACCCTTTTGTTGTCATCAGCTGCCACCAAAGTTGTCTCCAAAGACACTGAGCTCACACAGGGTGGAGGACAGAGGAGTTCAGACATGACCCAGCTTGGGGCTTTCACCTTGATTTCCATGGGCAGCTGTCCCTCTTGAAGCCAGGGAGTCAGAGGCAGCTGGATATGACATTAACCATGACATACCCTAATGCAGGTTTAGCTATGGATTATTTTGTCCATAGCCTTACCTGGCCTGCTAGGCTGTGTAGCTGTGGCCTTCCTTCTTTGCCTTGTTTTTAAAGTACCATGGTGCTGGCAGTGACAGTGTAGCTCACTCAAATCCACAGAGAACAGTAAAAAGAGAAACAAGAGATACCTTGGACCTGCCACTATCTGAGTCAAAGAGCTCTCTGCTCTGGATGGCCCACTTCCATTTTATCAGCTGGAAAAAGTCCTAGTAGCTTCTACTTGCAGTGGGAGTGATCCTGCTATCAGCAGCACCGTTTGGGAATCAGTGAGGATTAAATCTTCATAGCCACTGGATAACATTCACAGAAGAATAGAAAAGTAGGCTGGAGAGGAGAAGACATTTAATCCACTCCAGTTCCTGGATTCAGAATTAGCTACACCCATGCTGGTCTCCACTCATGGAGATGCCACTTCCTCCAAAGAAAACCAGTTTCATCGATTGACTAAACAAGGAAAATGTACAGATGTTTTGTCTGGATCTCTCTTCCTGTAATTCCAGTTATTTTCCACCCATAATGGGCACATCGTTCCCTTTCTCTTTATATCTATTTTTAAAATATTTAAAGTTCATCAATGGGCCACCCCCTCTATTGTCTCTTTTCTAAACCAAGTTATGCAAATTCCTTTGGCTTTTCACCATTAGCCATGCTTTCTAGACTTCTGGTCATCCCAAGTTCTGTCCTCTGACTCTCCAGCTGTTCAACATCCTCCGTAAATTAAAGCACCAGGAACTGGACATGATCTTTCAGCTGAGTTCTCTCCTGGCCCTCATAGGGAACAAAGGAGACAGATTTTGCCAATACTGCTGTTTATTCAGCTGTGATGATACACAGTATTTTTGTGTTCATTACTCAGCAGTATGTTCCTCACTTATTTCTTCAGATGTGCCATTCCATCCTGAGATGAAGAAAGGAGACAAACACTTTTGTTCATCTCTTCCAAACAAAGAAGAAGTCTCATCTCTTCTTCAGCTCAGACAAGAGTCAGGCTAAGGGCAATAGAAGTCTCAAATCTCAGAGACCAACCACCTAGCAAAGAACACTCATTTTTTGCTAAAAATGTGGAGAGGGGGCAGATGACATAAAAAGACTCCATCCCAAAAACATGACAGAGACACCCTAATATGTCCAGGAAGTCACCTCAGAGAAAAAGAGTCAGAGAAAATTGATATGGTATAAAGGAGGACTTTGAGCAACAGTGCCAAGAGCAATCTCTATCGTGAAAGATCCACCTCACCCTTGAGATTTTGTCATGGCAGAAAATAAAGGAGATTTTCATGAATCTCAGTGTTAATGAGACTCTGGATTCAAAAGTACAAATGAGAGACTACTTTTACCCTTGAGACTGAATTAGGGCTTAACTGAGCCTAGGGCTCTGGAACACCACAACTGATGCCTTCAGGAAAGCAAACCTCCATGGTGTATTGGAAGTTGGCTTGAGTCTCTCTTGAAAGTAGAGAATTTTCTCTCAAGAAGCCAAATCAGCCTGTGGGATCAGAGGCTGCCCCAATACCCACCAGCCCACTACAGAGGCATTCTTCTGGCTGACACTGACTCTGAGAGTGAGGAAGCAGCTGAGTTGAGGCAGTGTGACCCTGTTTGCCCACTGATCCGTGGCAATGTCCCACTGAGAGGTTTCTCTGTTTTACAGCAGCTTTGCATGAAGCTTTCAGCTTGGGACACACTATGACCTCTGGATTCCTCCCTGCAATGCTGCTGTCCAGCTCATGAACAGCTGGACAATGAACAAAGGCAGAAGGTGTTGTTTTCCTCACCAAACTGCATGCTAGATTTTCCAGATTATTTCTCCAGGTCATCAAGATCATTTAAAGTCATTTCAAACCCTTCAAATATATTCGATGTTATGGTTTTTTTCCGTGTTATTTGATTAATTAAAAAGTTAGCAATAGAGATCTCAATCACTGAGTTAAGTCTGAATACCAAGGACTACTCTCTGATTATATTTTCAGTCAGTAATGTTCTCAACTGCTGAAAACTGTACACAGACAGCAGTTCCTTAACATGCTTCTTAGAAGTTCATATGAGACAATGTTCCAAGCCTCACTAAAGTTAAAATAGTCTTTCTGCTGCTCTTCCCTAGCCACAAGTCCCATCACAGGAACATATTAGATGGGTTTGGTATAATTTGTTCTTAATAAATGCACCCTGGTTGCCACTCACCTTGTAGTTGACTTCTGGAGGCTCAACAATTGCTTCCCCTGCCCCCTCATTATTGGAAAAAAATATAAGATGCATCACATTTGTCTCTGTACCTCACAGTTCCTCAAAGATAGCAGCTAATGGTGCTGGCATTGCTTCAGAAAATCTTCCCAGTATCCTAGCAGGAATTTCATCAAGTCCAGCTGATTTGAAAACATCCAACACATCTAAGTCTCTTTCATGATATTGCTTGGTCTTGCAGCAAATTGAAAACATTCTCAGACATTCTTAGCAAAATGAAGGCCTCAGACAGTAATTTTGAAATAAAAATATTCCCCAACAGACAGGAAAACCCAGGTAGTTGGGGTAAGCTGATAGGTGTGGAAAAGGCCAGGCTCAGCATGAGTATCCTTATGAGATAAAGAATGGGAAAGTCCTGAATCCTCAAGAAAATCACAATCCATGAGATGCAAGTAATCCAGCAGGCAAAGGAAAACAAACATAATGAATTTCATACAAGATGCCAATAAAAGAACTAAAGCAGTGTTACACTCACTTCTACATAACATTTGAAATCTCAAAAAGGAGATAGGGAAGCAGAATGTTTGATACCAAGTGCAGACAATGATCAACCACATATATTGGAAACCTGGATCAAAGAAGAATATCAAAGGGACACTAAACACAGGACATAAAATACAGAGATAAACCATGCAGGAGGCAGAGCATTGCTCCACCTCACTGAAGGCTCATCATCAAAACAAATTTACAAGTTCACCATCTCAAGTTACATGCAGTCTGTACTGGCTAAAATTCCAGGCCTAATATGGAAGATTATGGTTATGATAGATAATGTTACTGATCCAGGATAGCAAAATGCCTTGAATTTAATGCCCTGTAAGAAATCAGAGAAGCAGGAAAAACAGTAGCAATGGAAGACATCAACAGCCCTCCTGTAGACTGACAAATGTCATACCAGCAGATGAAAGAGAGATGACGTTTTTGGGCTCTGTCAGCAATTATTCCATGGAGCATCTGGTCTGAGCCCACAGGAGCAAAGGCAGTGCTCAGCATTGTGGCTCCAGTCCCTTTAATGGAAGCTCCACTCTGTGACAGTGACCACAGAGGGTTCAGCTCCACCAGCTCTAGAGGAGCACTGCAGGCCAAATACGCCAGTGCCATTGTCCTCCGCTTCAAGAAAAGCTATGCAGGAATGAAGGAGCTTGTTAAAAAGAATCTAGAAAGGTCAGCAAAGAGAAATCCTAGCAAACAGCATGGAAACTTCTGAAGAACACCAGACTGGAAGCACAACACCGCTGCGTATGACCTATTGAGAAAGGCCGGAGAAGGGATTAAAGGAGGCCAGCACAGACGAACAGCCAAGTAAGCAAGTTTATTAGCAGCAAAAGGCAATTTCCAAAATGATGTCTATTGTATCCAAACCAATAAAATGAAAAGAATAGTGTTGTCAGGCAGATTAAAAGCAAAAATCCTAGAAGAGTTTGAGGAGAACTAGCTAAAGAAATCAAAACTAGTACTTCAACAAAAATGTCTGGAGAAAAACCTTGCTAGGGGCTCTGCATGGCCAGCTAGTGATTAGGCAAAAATCAGAGACAATTATGCCATTTTGCAGTGCCTTTCTCTGAGAAGAAAAGAGGAAAAGTTTTCATATCGGGGAAAATGCAGAAGATATGCCTGAAGTCAAAGGAATTGTGGAAGACATTTTGTTTCAAATAGACAAAGTGAAATATTACAAGCTGCTGGAGTCAGATGATACCAGCAGAAATCAAGGATAGAAACCCTGAATTACTATTCACAGTGTGCAGCCTTCCATTTGGAACATCTTTGGGACTTGAAGACTGAAATGTGACATTTATGAAGCTAATCTTTACAACAGGTCCTGGGGGACATCCAGGGAAACATAGCTGTTATGCTTCATAGTACTTTTTAAGCCTAGAAATGTGAACAGGACAGGTCCAGAAGACCAGGGTTTGCTTGTGTCAGAGGATAAATCATTAGCATCTAGAAGAGAATTCATTCTTTGTATGTGAAGAAACAGAATATACTTCAAGTAAGTCAAAATCTTTGTGTAAAGAGAAGTCTTCTCTGGGAGCTTTCCTTGGATATCTCTGAAAGGATCAGCAGCAGATTGTCAAACACGGCCCTGTAGACAGAATCTGCCTTGATATGTCTCTCACCAAGGCCTGCTAAGTACACTACATAGCCAATGTATAAGAAGGAAGTTCATGAAAAAGAATTAATTGAAAGAAAGGAAATAGAGAGTTGCAATAAATATTTTTCAGAGCAGATATCTCTGGAGAAGCTGCATGAGGATCTGTGCCAGAGCTAAAAGTATCCTTGATCAAAACAGGAGAAGAGTTTTCATATACCTCCTTCTTACACATCATCTTAGAACAGTTTAGGTTGGAAAAGACCTGCAACAGTTCCTCCAGTAGAATGTTGTGGGAAATGTGTCAAAGATTGTCAATATGATGCCATCAGCCCTTTGAGTGACCAGTCTAAGGTAGCACCATAGCTACATTCAGGCCAGGAGAAACAAGTCATGCAAGAGTCATCCTCTACCTTACCTACCCATTATCAAAGGCCCCCTTGCCATCAGACTCTTCAGAGCTCCTTCTTGCTCTAAGTGTGCAGAAGATACTGAGATGGCTGCTCTCTAACTAGACTTTCCAACTCCTCTATTTTGCATTTTTAAATAAATTCAAATTTGAACATTCTTTATAAACACAACCTGCAAATAAATGTTTTAGTTCACATCTCATTCATTAAAGATTGACAAATATTATAACAGTTTGCAGCTCTCTTGGCACAACCACACTTCTTTGTTAAGCTTGCATTAGGATCAGTTCTGCTGTTCAGCCTGCATTTCCTATTCAATTTCATCTGACCATGCCAAGGTGTCATCAATATAGTTCTAGTCCTAGGCTTGTTTCTACTTTACCATCCATCTCCTTCTTCATCCAGATCTTCCTGTTTTCTTCATATTTAAACATAGTCTTTATGAAAAAAAAGCTGTATACTTGCAAACTATCCAAAATTACGAGCCCTGAAGGAACAGAAAGAATTCCTTGGGTTTTGTTTGTTTTCTTGAATGGATTTGCTCCACTGAAACTGGGCATGAATTTGTCCAATTTAAGCTCCTCTCCTGCTAGATTATTAAAGAGCTCTTTAGAATGTAGTATCTACTTCAATGAGAAATTTGAATGACTGCAGCATTTCCAGTGAGGTTTTTATTTTCTCATATGCACCATTTATTTCTCATCATTTTATTTTAGGGCAAATGAAAGCTTGGGGGAAAAAAAAAAAAAGCAATCAGTCTTCTTTAATTAAGGGTTATCATTCCCTCTGGTGAATTTGTGGAGAGCAGGAACAGAATAAATTTCTCTTCATTTCCTCACTGGGAATATTAAATGCAACACAGCTAATTTGTCTGTGAATTAAATTTCCAGCTCTTTAGTGCTGGTCTTATCTTTTATTTTACTGCAGCTGGGGAAGATGCAGTACTATGCTAACTGAGGTATAGTGGAGGGAATAAGCTTTGTATTCCACTTGCTTTCTCTGGTATTGAATTTCTGTAAAAAAGAGAAGTATAGGGAGAAAATAATATATGTAGTTGCTCTAGGAATCAATTTCTTATCAGTCTTTTCAGCCTATTGAAAAAAAATCTTCAGATAGAATACTTACAATGAAGTTGAATCATTATTTTTTCAAATGTAGCATTCTTTCACCATTTACACAGATTTCATGCATGTAATTTCTGCTGGCTCCTGTTAGCCAGAAGGATCTATGGCAGAAGCTTTAAAAGCAGCCCCTTTCAATGGCTTTTCATGGAGGTCCAGAGCCTTGGCAAGGTTTGTGAAGGGCAGGTGTTGGTGTCTGTGAAAGGGTTCCTCAGGTCAGAGCTTCTTTGCTGTGCCTTGATTCCCTGCAGCACTTCCTGTTCTGCTCCTTCCAGAAGCAAGGGCAATCCTATCCTCCAATCAAGTGTCTGTCCTGATGAAAAGGATTATTTCTTGAAAGTAACAAAACTTACAGAGTAAACAGGTTCTAACCTAGCAGAACAACATATCTGCTTGCAAAGAGAACCCACTCAGAGTCCTGTACATTCATCTTCCCTCCCTTTCTCTGTCCCAAGGGCTTTATAAATGTTCAATGGATTTTCCATCTGAGCTGTTGTTGAAGCCTGAAGTTTGGCCACTGCCCTGTTATTTTGGATGCTGGTGGGAAATGCTGCTTGTTTGTTGGCAACTGCATTGCTCTCCTGCTTACTTTTTCTCCAGCAAGGCCAATTCTTTCCTTTGTGAAAACATTATAATCTCAAGTATAGCAAATCAACTCATTAATAATGTCACCATAAAGTTTTTGTATCTCATTATTCTTAATTAATTTGCAGTGGTTTCACATTTTTCACCCAGCTCCATGCAGGAGAGAAGATATGCAGCCTTTTTCAGAGCAGAATTAAGACTGGACTCCAAGAATGACCCTAAGGTAAATTTTAGATAAAACCAAGATCTACTTTTTATCCCTAATGACCATGTTTGCACTGTATTTTGCATGTGACAGAGTAAGCAATTAACAAGGTTATATCAAGTTTAACAATTTATTGCCCATTACCAAAGAGAACAAAACAAACATGAATGAGTGTGTTTGTTATATTTACATGTGACTTGTTCATTATGCAAAATATTTCTTGCCCTATTTGTTGTAAGAGTTCACTAAAAGCTGTCTTCATATGGAACTTGGTGCTTCTGGAAGACTTTCTGTGACCTGCTGTTCTACTTTTCCTTTACACCTATATCTGTCTGCCAACCCACTAATCAAATGGACTACTCCATAAATATTTATTTATTTATTATATTTTATAAATGTTTGTAGTTGTACTTGAACTACAGTTTTCCCCTTCAAGCTTTCTTAGGTGGCTGAGGAGAGCAAGGACTTTGTGGCTAGGAAGTGGCTGCGAAGCATAGCTCATAATTTCTATACTCTCCTCTATCTCACCTTTAGCAATTCACTTATGTGGCTTCTATTTTTATCAAGGGACAATATCCTGCAGAATATGCTGTTTATGGCATCCAAATAACGGTGTAGGACCCTTGACAGGATGCTACTGGCAGTAGTCGCCTTCTTTTCAGCACTTCAATTTTTTCCTCCTAATCTCTAGAAATTTTGACATGCCTATCTGGCTTGGCCTAGGCTTATTGCACCCTAGATTTTAATCAGACTGAAAGATGGAAACTGATGCAGTACTCATGGGTGATCTACAGGCAAAGCAGAGAGAGCGCAGATCTATCCTCATCCTTCTGGGTTCTTGAGCATTGTTCTGGTACCTTGGTGAGACACCAGTTGTGGTGATGTGGATGATACTCTTTCCTGACAAGATATATTCAACAAGCAATGTTGAATCTCCACTATCAGCCTCTTTATCTGTGGAATCCATCAGGTGTTTTCTCTGCTGTTTACCTGCTCTTCTCAAAGTTTATGCATTCGAGGCCTCAGTCCTTATGACTGTGCTCTGTGCAGCCTGAGTCCATCATCCCTGAAATAATCCTGGGAAGTACAGGGCAAAATCACATCAAGAAGGGACCATCCTCAGCAGAAAACAGATCCCAATGCCTTGTGAAAAATGAGGAAGAAAATGCCTTTTTGCACTTTAGAGGAAATGAAGAGAGAATAAAGGGTTAGGTCAGTCAATAGTGAGTTGCTTTGGAAGAACTTCTTGAAATGGAAGTTTGAATGCATCTTGTGTGGCTTAACATCTGCTAGAATGGAAAACCTGGGTGATAGAATTGGAGCCAGGTCTGAATTACATTTGTATGTGAGTCAAACATATTGCATATATTTGATCTGGTTAGGCTCCATGGCTTAGACCAGAGGAAGAACCTAACAAAAGTTAAAAAAAAAAAAAAAAAAAAAAAAAAAAGAGTCTGTTTCTATTCTCTGGTATGCACAGCACACTTAAAGTAGCAGTCTTATCTTTTTATGAAAAACATATATGTATTTGAAGTCCTTTTCTCCACCTATCCTTTCCTCAAAGAGGCAGGGTCTGGGTTTATCATTTCCTGCTACAAGCAAGCCTATGACACAGGAACAGGGGCTCAAAAATCATGTCCGGAAAATAAAATAAAAATGCTTTAAGCAATCTACCCTCCTCTCATTACAAGGAATCCATATGCTTGGAGATCCAAAGCCAACCTCTTCCCTTTTCTGATTCACACAGAGGACATTCACAGCAACACAGCATTTCAGTACAGTGAATACAGATGTACAAGTCATGCTGGCAACGGTGGATTGAGAGAGCCCCAAATCTCTTTTGTGAAAACACATATGAACAACATCAAGGTTAAAGCAGAGCAGTTAATACTGTTTTAATACAGCAGAAGCCTACTCCCAGAGCCTGTTACTCCCTTACACTTAGATCCCTTCCATTTGCACAGCTTGACAGTACCAGGACAACTGATGCTGGAAGAATATGGGCTCAGTATGTCAGCCCAGCAAAAGGAGATGAATAAGTATCATACAGATGGTTTGTGCTCAGAGGAGAGGACAGGATGGAGACACTCTCCTTACAGCTGGACCAAAATTTAATCATCTGTGCACCTGGCTTCAGACAAAGTCAGAAGAGAGATGTGGTTTTAGTTAGGGATGTAAGCTGCATCACAAAGGCAGAACGTCTATTAGTTAATGGCTAGTATCAGTTTTCATGCCTTTTAAGACAATAAATATTTTAAATATCAAGGCCTTTTTCTTTCATGTGTGTATCTATTTCTCTTAAGTGCATTCCACTGCTGTCTGTTCTCCTCTGCTCTGGTCTGCAAAAGATTATACATGATTTTGTCTGATGTCCACCTCCAAGCCCTCAGTTGTGGAAGGTGGTCCTGGCTCACCACCGGCCATAGTCCATAATTATTTAATAATTCCTATTGCCTTGGAGAGAGGATTTCACATTGCAAGACTGGGCACTCACTTTCACAAAGACAGTGGAAATGGTACAGCAGTGATCAAGCACTTCTCTAGGAGATGTGGATTAATTCAAGAGAGTGTGAAGCTGTGGCAGAGTAAATTCTCCACCTGCTTACACGTGTCTGGGACTGATATGGAAGCACAAAAGCCTGTCTGGCATGGTCAGAGAAGCTTCTGAGAGTGTCCAAACTGCAGGCTGGAGTCTGAAATCCATGTCTGGGTGATACAGAGAGTTATTGTTTGATTCGCCAGAGGTGCTCTCCCCCATTCCACCTGCCCATCATCTCATTTCCACCCCATCAGTGCTTGTGGTATCTGGAGTGTGTTTCTACATATGAGTGCCTTCTTATTTGTTTATTTGCAGGTTTTATTAGTAAGGCATGCTGCTATTTTATCCCTATGATGGGGAATACACGCACGTCTGATCTGCCTCACTCAACTTTGTTCTTTTTTCAATCCCCAGCCAGCTGGCATGACTAGGGAGAATAGTCTTGCCTTGTCTTCTATGCATTTTTTCTATTTCAGCTCTTTGCATTCATTAGACATCAGTATTAGTTAGTGATGTCTTTTTCCACTGTCACAAGTTATAGAAATGCCCAAGTGAGGAGGCTGACAGCACAGGTGGATTGTGCACTGTTAGAGAGAAATAGTGTCTGTGAATTTAGGAGAACTATCCACAGGGATGGGACTGAATCCCTTGAAAAAACACAAACAGAATTTATATGTGATAGATAATTCCACTACCTTCAAGTTTTTTGTGGTAAGGATACCAAATGTTAACAAAACTAGCAGACTGTGTTTCCAGAACTCCAATAGGATCTAAATAGTAGCTAAATACTATCTGGAGGATGTTGGCATCAGTCAGGTGGTGGAGAGACTGAACAGCTTCAGGGACATCAGAGCGGTAGCTCCAGGATTTTTATTTCCCATCTCACATACAAAGATAAATAATCCTATATTGACCTCTGGCACCATCTGGTAGCAACAAAACATGACAGAAACTTAAAGAGTTTTCACCTTATGAAGCTTATCTGTCTTTCACATGGGTTTTTTTGAGTGCAGACTTCATAAGTTTTGTCATTTTTCTGTGACTAAAAGCCTCCCTGCAGAAATGGCCATGTATTCACACTCACCTGTGTATCTGATGTGGGTCATCTGAGTCTCTGACATTTAAGTTGCTAAATTTCCTGTAGGCACTTCAGCATTATGGCTCTTCTGTATTAAAATCATTAGAAACAAGAAAAATATCTACCTTTATCAAGCTTAATGAATAGGTAAGTTTTTAATCACTTGTCTGCTGCTGTGGCTTCTGTGCCTGAAACTAGATTAACTCTCCAACTTTCATAGTCATCTGTTTAGAGGTGTTTAGCTAAACTGAGTAGATACATCAAATGTTGCTTTCACATTGTCCTTTGAGAACAATCTGTTAGACCTCAAGCAGCTGGGGTCCAGATTGGAAAGAAGATGCCTACAGCAACTGAGTGTGTCATTTAATATCACAGGCTTCACAGAATGTGTTAAAGGGAGCTGGCATGCAAGATATGCAAGGGACATAGGGATTCAATCATGCACTGTGCAGTTTCAGACAACCCAATTGGAAAGAAAGAAGGAAGTGACATTTGTGCTATTATCTAGGAACAGTTAAAAATACTTTGAAGTCAATGGAAAGATTTTCACTGAATTCCAGAGCTCTGAATCAAGTCCTGGATAGTCTTATACAGAATGACAGGAAACTTTCATCTTCAGGATTTCATTTCAAGGGACATGGCATTAAAAGGCCTTGACTAGCTGTAAAGGCCTTTAAAAATGAACTACAAAATGTTTGGAACTTTATGGCAACTTCACCTGTCGTATACTAAGCAACAAAAATCTAGACACCTATACTGAGATGTATACATCTAAACTGAATTTCTATATAACTAAGATAGATATGGAGAAAAACAGGCTTGAGAAATGCAAAAACCCTAGAGGTTCAAAGATACTGCAACTACAGAAGATATGCCAACGGGAGAATGGCACTGCCCCAATATTGCTCCTTCCACACCTTTTTGCTCAGCATCACTCATGTACTTGGCACTTCAATGGAAGGTGCCATTTAATGAAATGTGTCACTTAATGATGCAGGTAGGCTTACACCTACACTTAGGGTTAGGGTTCAGAAAACTGCAAAGCCCAGAGCTCCAGGGATACTGACACTGGGAAAGGCATGCCAAGGGGAGTATGGCACTGCCCCAAGCTGTCTCCCTCCTCCTATAACTTTCTATTCGGCACCATCCATGTGCTTGGCACCTCATCCTCAACAAAAGCCAGGTTTCAGTGCTCCACCTAGGGTTAGGGTAATGCTTAGTGTTAGGATTTAGAAAACTAAAATACTGAGAGTTCCAGGGACACTGGAAGGGGAGCATGGCACTGCCCCATCATCACTCCTTCTACACCCTTCTATTCACTACCACCCATGTGCTCGACTCTTCACCCTTACCAAAGTCTGCTTTTACTGCTCTGCTTAGGGTTAGGCTTAAGCTGAGGCTTAGGCTTCAGAAAAGCACAAAGCCTAGAGCTCCGTGGACATTGAAATTACAGAAGTGCTCCAAATGGGAGCACTTCATGTCATCTCCTTACATTTGATTAGAACCACTTCTCTTCAGATTTTTTTTGTATTTCTCTCCATCGAATTTTCTTTCATTGTGAGTTCATCCCCGTCAGCTTGTTTCATTTTTTTTATTCTGACTTTGAGATTTTATTTCCTTTCACAAAATAAAGAATTTCATTTTGTGAAAGGAAATGAAATCTTGTGATTTCAATGAGGAGCAGTTCAGCACAGTTCAGCCCATTTCCCTGCACTTCATATCATCCCATTCCTTTTTATTGTTTTCACTTTGGAATTTATTTTTTTGTTTAGCATTTCATTTCATCAATTTCTTCTCCAGTCTCTTTGTTACACTTCCTTCCCCCATTTCAATGAGTATTATTTTGGCAAGATTTGGTCCATTTCACTGCAAGAAAACAACACCCTATTGCCCAAAGTCTGCTCCCTCTACACCTGTCTTCTTGGCACAACCCACGTGCTAGGCTGCTTTTACTGCTCTGCTTAGGGTTAGGCTTGAAAAAACCTACAAAGCCCAGAGCTCCAGGGACACTGCAGCTACAGAAGGCATGCCAGGGGAGCACAGCACTGCCCCAACATTGCTCCCATACTCATGTTTGTTCACAGACTTTGTTCTTATGTAAATCTGTTCAAAGACCAACCATTCCACAAACATCCTTAGGGAATGTATCCTAGAGTGCATTATAGCTCCAGCCAAACCAGCCAGCTGTTTGGAATTTGAATGAATGACACTTCTCTAACATTTGAACATTTATCGTATAGAGTTTACTGAATCATTTTTACACATACATATCTCTATATCTCGAATATATATATCATATATATCTCAAATATATATCATATATATTTCATATATATATATATATATACACACAGACATTTACAGGTGTGGGCCTTGCCATCTGGGTGATAACTTTTGTTCCTTTTGACTGGATTAACCCAATTTGTCAATAACACTTACTAATGATGCCACTGTAACCAAAGCCAACAGGCAGACACTCCGTGTTCATGGCCACAACTCCACTGACTTCAAAGTCCCCAAAACTTTCAGGTGTGGTCACAGCAGGCATGTAGAGAGGGGGTTTACTGTCATGTTCTCTCATGTGGTGCCTTTGTGTATGCATCCCAAACTCTGTTGCTGACACATTGGAAACTCGGGTCTTTTTCTTAATCTACATATTTCCATGGCTCACTTGGTGAATAATGTGTTTTAGATAATTTTCCCCATATGTATTGGTATTTATCTTTTCCCAAGTACAATTTCATTTTGTCACCCAGGGACCTACTCTTATTCTTGGACTTTTCTCTAGTCCCATCACCCTGAGGCAGTACCCTCATGCCTGCAGACATGAGAAAGTTGAGCCTCACTCTCTTGCCTGAAAGATCTAGAAAGTATCAGCATTATTATTCACTGTGCAATGTGTTGTGCAAAATTCTGGAGAGCTACAGGTGGTAAGCCAGTTTTCAGGCAGTTTTCAGATTGCCCTTATTGACAAAGCACTTTAAATTGTGCTACTAAAACCAAAGGCCCAAGTCTAGAGTTACACCATGATTGACACAATCCTAAAAAAGAGACAGGACAAAGCAGCTTAGCACTGTGGAACCTTAGCAGCACAGTGTTCTTAGCACTTCCCAGTCTGGCTGCCTGCAAGTGCCTCCTGAAAGCTAAAACTGCTTGAAAAAAAACCTGCTCTGATTCATCTCACTGACCTCAGGCAGGTGGCAGCCAGATGACATGAGGACAGGAAGAATGTGAAGGTGACGTGCTTGCATTGGTGATCTGGAGTAGGAACAAAACAGGAGGCAGTGTGACTGGCTGCCTGCATTGCAGGACAGGAACAAGGGGCTCTCAGGGGGCCATGTAAGGCACATTTGGAGCTGGCTCTGTGTTCAAGTTCTCATGTCATATTTGCTCCACCTATTACGCTGCCTCTTCCCATTCATCTCACATACTACTGAAATCTAATTTAAAAGCTTCTGTCTGACAAAGTCTACTTTCTCTTCATGCTTCCATACTGTAGATCTTGCTACTTACCCTCTGACAGGTGAGATCAGATGTGCAGCTCAAGGCTCAAAGGCAGTCAAATGGTGGATATGCTGGATTTAGGCAGTCAAATGATGTATATGCTGTGGAGAAGCAGCTGCAGCAGAAGGCAAGATCAGAAGCACAGGAAGTTTGCCAGGAGCCCTTCATAAAGTGGCACAGGTCATAAGGTGGCACACTCTCAACTGCATAACATGGCCAGAGCTTTTCTCCCAGTCTGAATCAGTTTGTCTGCACTATAAAATTGCAGAAATTGTGATGCTGCACCACAAATGACTGCACATAGGACTTACGAGCAAATACTTTTAAACAGAATAGAAATTAGACACAAAGAACACTTTCTTTGTTTTTAATAACATTATGATAGCTATTGTCAGGTTTTCCAGATTTGTTTCTGCTGTTATCATTTATGCACACTCAATAGAAACGGCATTTTTAAATGGAATAGGAACTTGCCTGTAAAAAATCATAGCAGGCATCTACCCTGAATATTAACCAACAGCCAGATCTGACATCTCCCAGTTAAAGCACTGCAACTGACCCTTGGTGCAAACTTGATGTAGAAACCCAAAAAGGATGAAAAGATGAAGGAACAACAAAGTGTATAGGAAGGTTGTAAATTTCCTACGTGGGGAGGAGCATTGCAAGAGAGCTTTGTGGAAGGCAGGGGCAAGATAGAGGTTCCCCAAGGCAGCAGAAAATGCAGAAGAGCTGTCAAAGCGTGGGGGAGAAAACTGGGAAGGTCCAGCACGTGAGATCAAGACAAGGCAAAGCCTTGTAATATCTTTATATTGTGTGAAGGGCCACATAGCAAGTTGGGGCCAAACTGTGCCTGCAATTTCAATGTTCCTTGGCTCTTGCTTTACACCCACTGCAGAGCTAAGCCCTGAGTCAATCTGTCTTCCAACCAACTCTCCTTGTACCACTGCACAGTACATTGCCTTTTATTGGATTGTGTTTCCTGGCGAGCACATCTGAAATATCCACAAATGAAAACTGAAGTCACTAATCCACAGTAACAGGATCCACATTTCCCACATAACTTCATTCAGTTCCTGATACTGTCTAGATATGTGGTTTCTTCTACAATGAGAGTGAGTGCCTTCACAAGTTTAACTAATTCATGCTCAAGAGCCTCTTGTTGAATGTTCAGCTCAACAGCCTACTGAAAGTATCGCACACAGACACCTTCTCTCCTATCTCCCATTTCAGCAAATGCTTTTTGTGCCCAGATATCTAATCTGAGGTTTTTCATGCTGTTTTTCCTATCCAGTGGTTTTAAAGGAACAGGGCAGGACAGAACATTCCCCTTCCCTCCCCCCGCCTCCCTCCCCCCCCAGTTTTAATTCAAGATAACTGAAATGCTTTCTTTAGGCACTTTCTCTAGGTGATGATTCACTTTCAAACTGAAATATTTTATTTCATCAATGCAAACTTGCTGTTGTGCATTTTATTAAAGCTAATTATTATGCCTTTTTAAAAATACTGCATTAAATAGAACAGTCTAATACTAGAAATTTCAGAGTGAACTTATTAAAAACATTATGGCACATTATAGCAATAAAACTAATGAGGCTATTCACACTTTTATGTAGTGGAATTAAGGAATAATTTTAGCTAGCTCAAATCATGAATAAGTATGCAGTAAATACTAAAATAACACAAAGAAAATCTATACAGTGTTTAGAAAAATAGAAAATAATGTATTATGTAAATACATTTCTGATCATGTAGTTAGGGAAAGTAGCATTCACATTAAAAAAAAAAAAAAAAAGAAAAAAAATCTGATAAATAAAGAGTGTGTGAAACATAAGCAAAGGATTACAGTGGATGAGCAACCTCAGCTGTGGTATTGTGTGTTCTGTTCCTGGATCCCTGACAGGAAGTTTCTGCTGTTTGTGATCTCTGCTCCCCCTCCTCTTTCTGCCTTTTATGGGCACCCCCATGTTATCTTCCTTCCTCACCTGTGCTATCTCTTTTTCCTACACAGCACTCTGTGAATCTCCTCCACTACAATTGTCTATTGCCCTCTTCTCTTCCTGATCACTTGTTTTTATTTCTCTCTCCCTGTCCATGATTACCATTCAGGCTATTTATACCCTGCACCTTCTGACTCTCCCAGCAACCTGCCTAAGTGCAGCACCCTTTCTTCTCCCCCACCTTTTATTTCCTCAGGAATTCCTACCCCCTTTCTAGGACAGTCCTGTTTTGCAGCTGCCTGAGCATTGCAATTTCTCACAGCAGTCTGACTTTGCATTCACAGTTTGCTCTGTAGGCCCACCAACAAAGACTGGGGTCTTCCATGCCTGGTTTCTACCTGAGCTGAGTCCATCCATCTCTGCTCCTCACTTTTCCTCACCATTATCTTCTGTTTCCTGCAGTCATCTTTAGTGACAGGTACTCTGCAAGGAGCCACTTTCTTTTGTTTTTCTTCTTTATTCAGTCCTCATTGCCTTTCATCATGGAGTCAGTTTGGCGCTGTTATTGACCTGTGGAAGCCTTGATCTCTTTCACACACCTATTAATCAAGCTGCAAAAGGAACTGTCAAGAATCAAGGCAAGTATGAAGTCCAGTCTCCCTCAGATCTAGGACATATTTTGAGATGTTTTGCCATGTGGACTCACAACATGGCTTTGTTGTGGATAGATGGATGGATGGTTGGATGGATGGATGGATGGATGGATGGATGGATGGATGGATGGATGGATGGATTACCTGTGGTGGTAGAAATCTACAGCTTAAATAAATACATAAATAAATACAACTCTCTTGTACAGAATGCCACTTCTGTCTCTCAACTGCAACACTTGTTGCATCACCCTATGACGGTTCAATGCTGTTCTGCATAAGGACACAGACAGATTCTGTGGAAATTAATACAAAACATCACTGGAGATGCAACTCATCATTCAATGTAACTTACATTCCTGCATTCCCAAATCTCAATGTGGCGGATATCCTGCAAGTGCAATACCATAGGCAAAAGACAATTGATTTAATTGATTCTTATTGGCAGAATCCCCATCCACAGATTGAAATTCCTGCATGAATGGTAAAACAGATCCCTTGTCAAAAGACAGAGAGATTGATTTAGCAATTGGGAACTGAGAAAGAGAGGAAGAAACTTCCTCTTGAGGGAAGAAAACTGGGAAACACATCTAAAACCACATTAGAAAACTGTTCTCCACAGGTACCAAAGCAAAAATCAGCCAGATGTCCCACCTGCCTCCTTCCTCTGACCTCTCCCCCATCAAGGACCAAGAGGAAGGCATCCTTACAGCAATTAGACTTAAGCAAACAAAACAAATTGGAGAGGTCATGAGTGTGTTACCCAAGTGTAAGAACAGGCCTCTTGCATCAGCATTTAGTGAGCCAGCAAGTGAGAATGATGGATGGAGAGCCTAGGGGAAGGGAGATAAGAAAGTGTCCTCGCTGCTGAAGCCCCCATTGAGTTTGATTGCAATATGTGAGCGAGGGACTTGCAAGGAATATGGAGCTGATAATCAAAACATGGCAGGGAAACAGATGTTGCCTGCTTTGGAGACTCTCCTTGCACATTCAACACAATGGAAAGGGCTCAGATAATAAAACAGAGAGGATCCCAGCAAGAAATATAGCGTGCTGACACTTTTATGACCTGAGATGCTTACAAAATACAGAAATGGCGTTTTGTTTGCTTTCCATGCGCAGCTTGATATCACATGCTCAGCTCTCTCTGCTGCCACTCGGAGTCAGGAAGGACAATATATTTTCCTTCCCAGATAAACCTAGTGATTCTAGTCAGGTGCAGAAAGCAAATAAATTACATAAGAAGACTTTCTGTATCTATTAATCAAGAGGCTTGTCATTTTCCAGGCCTTGATCCACATGAAAGAAAGTGAGGAGGGGGAGGAGGACTAGGAATAAAGGAGGATATGGAAGGGAGCAGAAAGAAGATTCTTGCTGAAGCTGCTTGAGAGATTTCTCATAGCACGAAGGATCACAGCTTAGACAACCATAGTGAAAAAGAACTCCCTACCCTCTCCTTTTGAAGGTTTTCCTCTGCTAGCTAAGGAGGTGTGGTCCAAAAGGAGAAATGTATGAACTGGGAATATTCCATTATGCTTTTGTGGAAGCTATTTCCACATTTCCTTCCTCTTTTGAATGCTGAGAGGAAAAAAACCCTGCTGTTGAAAAAAGGAGCCACATTGAACACATACTCAGAGGCTCCTTTCCAGCATATTGCCAAGTATTTGTAGCAACAGGGTTGGCTACTTAGACAAAGGAGGAGATAATTTTCAGTGCAGAGCACAATAATTTTAATATCAAGTAGAGAGATATGATGAACTCAGTAGTTTGCATGAGAAAACTGGCTCTATTTTCCTTTTGGAAACCAGCCTCACATGTGACATTAAAACAAGTCTTAGAAGAATCTTACTAAGGCAGTCATATTTGCTTTCTTCTTTGGATCATCCTGAATGTAAATCAATGAATATTTATAGCATTTTTGAGATTTTCCAAGAAAAAACAAGCTAGAAAAGCATAAAATTACTGTATGGAGGGACTGAATTATTGCTGCAGACCAAACATGAATCAGAATAACATCCCACATGGAAAACTGTCAGGAAAGTTCTTGAACCAGGAACCTGATTCATGGCCAAAGAGTAAATCTGGTTCTGTCTGAATCAGCTTCCTGAGAAAAATCTATCTTCACAGTCCTAGATAATCATGTAGTGATAATATGGGCGAAGCAATTTTTAGCTCTGAGGCTTCTTGCTAAGGCTAACCCCAGTTTAGGGAAGCTGGTCTCTCTAGGCTCCCTCTACCACCTTTGACAAGAGGATAGCTTTTCCCAGAGGAACCTTGGGGGACTGGAGATTATTCACGTCTGCATTGCTTCCTGGAGCTGCCTGCACAGCTGTGTGTCTCTCATCTTCTAATTTCTGCACAGAAATAGGCAGTCAAACAGTTTATACCCACAGCTGAAGTCTTGTGATTGGAGCAATGGTTCAAGGTCTGGTCTCCAGACCCATGACAGAATGGTCAAAATCTGAATGGATTCCAAAAAAAATCCAGAAAATAACTTAATTACTAATTTGAGGTCAGGAATATATACTGTATAGTGAGAAAGGAAGAAATGCAAACCTACCTTATCCAATAGATATTTTGAGGTGAGATTTGATCTTTAACTACAAATATATATGTGGGGAAGAGGTATCTGATAAGAAAGAGCTCCTCAGTTTAGCAAGAAAAGACCATGAGAGTTACAAATTTGGATTGGAAAGGATTTCTAATTAAACAATGAAATCATCTACTGGGGGACATGAGGGATTTTCCATTACAAAAATATCTTACATCAAAACTGAAAAGATTTGTAAAAAATATGCTATAACTCAACCACAGGCTACTAAAGTCACTGAAAAAAACCTCTAAACCCTTTAGGTTTACAGCTTTGATCTTAAATCCTGTGGAGGCCTACAGTTTTTTGTAACTTTGCCAATAACCTCTTAGCTTGTTGGCAGTCTCTGTGCTAGGTAATATTCAAGATCAACTAAAGATGATGCTGTAATTTTTACTCCTTACTTTAATATATGTTGTCAGACAGACAATGGGAACACTGAAAATACTGGCTAACAAACATTTCTTCTGCATATCCCTTCTGAAAGTGAATCCAGAAAAAAGCCATCAAGTCTTTCATAATTATTGGCAACACAGTAAAGTTTCTTAACTGGATGCCTGCACTCCTCAGATGGAGAATTTGACTCTAGATTTACATTGTGACTTGCCTTCTATGGGTCCTGATAGGTTTAACAGAATACTAACCACAAAACTTTCTCCTCATATGAGTTTCTTGTAGATGTATTTGTTTGTTTACATTTAATTAAGAAGTGGTGTACTAATTTCCATTGCATTTCCTGTTCTGGAGACATCCAATTGCTTAATTAATAAGCCTCTCATGTAATATTTTCTTCTGCCTTAGGAAGGTTTTCCTGAAGTACTCACTTTAATATAACACCTATCTTTCCCACAGCATTCTGGTCATGTTCTTGAGTTCCCTGCATGTAGCATTCCCATTCTTTGTCCAGACAATTACTGGTAGGTCTTGAAGTGCCAAATGTCATTCAAGGTGACAAGTAGTATATTCACTGTGGGTCTTAGGAAGGCTTTCAATACATACATATGCATTTTTCTAGTAATCTCAGCTTGTCATTCAATTTTGCTACCATTTTCTGTGTAGCTGCATGGTATTCTAGTTGTTTTTCAATTAACTAACAAGTTCTGCTATGGAAAGATGCATAGTTTGCAGCATAAAATATCCACTTTGGAAAAATGTGTGTAGAATTTAGAGACAAGATATTTGACAGGGCAGCATCACAATGTGAATATGCTACGACAGTGAGAATCAGATTTCAGGGCTAACCATGTACACCTGTATATTCCTTTTGGTTTGGTCTGTGGTTATCTCTGTTTTGCTCTTTTGATTATCAGTGGTTTGCAACAGAAAATAGCATTGAGGGTATTAGAGAAGATTACATTCTGCTGTGTTCCTATTGGGTCTTCTGGTTGTCCATAATGGAGCCACCAAGCATCTGCAGTGTGAGTGAGGGGCTGGGAGATACCCATGCAGAGGTGTATTTACAGTGGCTTGAAATCCTGCCACAAAATAATGTCCAGATGGGAGGTCTGTGAGAACCTGCAGGGAATTGTCAAGCATCAGAGCTGTGGGTGCTGTGTCCATACATTTTCTCAAGCTCCAAAACCAGTGCAACCACCAGACAGCAGCCAGTTATATCACAGAATATAAATTTCATTTCTCCACATTGCAGGGATACCCACCACACTGGACACAGCTGTTTATACCATGCTTTCTTTAATTTTAGTTGTTTAATACAGTAGGCACTCTATGCTGCCTAGGCAGTCCCCACCAAAATAATAAAAAAAAAGCAAGATTTTGCTCCATATTTATCCTCACTCTCTCTTCTTCCTCTTTATAACCACAGGATGTTCATTCATTCTGTGTGAACTGCTTTCCCAGCAAATGAGACCAGTTTGATTTACTGTCATCCTTTTCTCTTGCAAGTTTTACTAGAATGTAAAAACAAAACAAATTGTCTAAAACATTTCTCTCTACACCAGTCCTGATACTTAACCTTTCCACGTGCTCAAAGGCTTGATTGAAAGTCTCCAACTACTGGAAATTCCACCATGTGCCTCAATAAGTTGCTTCAGTAGTTAACTAACTCCACAGCCATTCACATGCTTCATAGCCAGTCTCAATTAGACCAGATTTGGCTTTCAAACTGCAGGCCTCTTGTGCCAGAGCTACAAACTATCCTACAACATACATTCCTTAAAATACATGCCCTATTGATTTTTAAAATCTAAATGGTGTTACTGTGGCTCAATTTAGGATAATCACTTGGAAGGTTTAGCACCTCTGCTGTATATATGGCAGTTGATGCCTTAATACAAAATGCTAACAGAAATTTTTATGAAACACTCTTATTTCTAGAGGAAAACTTCATAAATTTGGAACACGATTGGACCAGTGCACCTCTGGCTGTCAGAGGTGTGCCTATTCCATAGAGGGCTGGCAATATAGTTGCTGATTCTGAAATTATCTTGGCTGGATTCAACTTTTTTCAGTTTTTGAAACTTTTTCAGTTTTTCTCTTTTGGTGACACCTTTCCCAGCAGGATTGCAGAGGCCTGAAACCAGTCTGTTGTAACAGTAAATGGACTCACCAGATCACATTATCCATAAACCAATGAAATCCACAAAAGCACTAGATTCCCACACATAGCATGCAACTTATGCATCCAACACACAGAATTTATATGCCTCCACACTCTTCATATAATGTGCATTCTCAGATCAACATTTTTCTCCTCTCAAGGCAACCAGTGATATCTGTACCCAGGCCCTGTGCTGGACAACCACATGGGATGTGAGTAACTCTTTTTGAGGTATCATTCTGATCATGGAGCATCATCTAACACATTTCAGAAGTGCTTAATTCCTGTTTGCTTGTAAGGTTAAAAATAGGTTCTGACTGGTGTTCAAGATACCTCTTACAAAGACAATTCAATATTTTAGAATGAGACTGCATCTTGATAGAAATATTTCAGCTGAAGTACTGTTCACCACAGAATTGTAAGAAATTGTGTTTGGAAAGGAAACTCAATGATTTCCACCATATTTCATACAAACTTCAGTGACATGGTCTTCTCTGAAACAAGAAAACATCATCCTGATTAATTTGTATAAGTGGAAATTAAGTGTAATGAAATTCTTGGAAGTATGTTGATAGGTAAAAGATACCTAGTGAAAGATAAAAGCAAAAGGAAATCGAGTGACTGGACACTGAAGGAAGATCATCTCAGAGTATAAATTAGATTATATTCTTGTCCATGAAAATAGCCATTGAAGCCACTTACCAAAGCAACACTTCATCAGCTGACACTTTCAAATAAAAAATGGAATTTATTTCTTACAGCTAATTTAGAGGGAAAGCAGAAGATACCATTCTATTGATGGAACCACTAAGTGCAATTCCTTGGCCTATCTTATGGAAAAGACTACACTACAAATATTGTAGCTGTTACTCTGTGCTTTAAGATCTCTGAGAATATCACCAGTGTCCTGTGTTTATAGGGGTTTAGTTTTTATTTTACTTCTTCTGTTTTTAATAGGCTGATTTTCAGCTTTTAACCTCATGCAGCTTCTTTATGTCTGAGTGTCTTTCTTTTTGTGTTGACCAGCCTCCTCCTTCTGTGTACAGTACATCATCAATGGAAAATTTTACTCCTTTTTAAAAATACTAAACCAGGCAAAGAGCAAAACATGGTTCTTTCTGGCTCACTGAGATGATGACATTTTCCTCTCACATAGCTTTCCCAGTAAGTGATGTTTCAACATCCTCCTTTGACAGAAAAGGGAAAACAAACTTTCAGAGAACCTGCTTCTCACCAGCTGGCATTTCCCCACTGAAAACTGGCCTGGAAAGCTCACTGTGAGTACCTTGAGCTGCAGAAGGGTTGGTGGTTGTGGGAGAGCTGAGTGAATGAGGGTGTGTGTGGTAGATTCAGAAAACGTGGAACATGATTGTGTGCGCGGATGGGGACAATGTCTCTATCAATGCCTGAGTGGGTGAGACATTAAACAAACTAAAGGTCCCTGCTTGGGACACAGAGCTGCAGCACCGGTGACATCAATGTGTGGGTGCTGTAACTGGCAATCAAGAACCATGTCTTCACAGAAAGACTTGTAATTTTTAGATTGTATAAATTTTACAATCCAGACACGTTGACACGCTTCACATCTCTGATCAAGGTAGCAATGAACTACTCTTCACTGTATAAGAAGCTTTCACAAAAATAAAAATATCCTTTCTTCCCATCCACCTTTTCCCTAATAATCTCTCCACAGAAATTTCAAATAGTAAGCATGTGAGAGAAACAGCTTTTCTGACCGGGTAAGAAATGTGACATCCAAATTTTGTTCTGTTTCTCTCAAAGCTTAGCTAAACAGTCTGCAATTACCCCAGCTAACACCTCTGGGAAGCCAGAGCTAAGGTTGCATATGTTGCCTGTAACTTAGGAACTTGATAAAAATATGGATAGTGTTGCTTAAATAAAATTAATCTGGATTGTAAGAAATGGGAGGTAAGATTAGAGATAAGAATATGCTGGAAAGGACAGAATTGCAGAACCAGCAGGGAATGTAGAGTTCTCTGGAGTACACCTTTGAATATTGTGTATCTACCCAGGAGATCACAGCACCTGTTAAATTTAATACATATTAAATATTGTCATATCTTATATATCTGAGCAAATGTAGCATGCCTTTATATTTTGCTGGCTGCTTACAATTCCCAGACTTCAGTTTATGTTACAGAAAGTATGTGTTCAATTCCCAATGAAAAGCTGATTTAAAGGGCACTACTGGGAATTGTAAGGAGATTAAATTGTTTTAATATTTTCAGTACATTGGAAGGGGGAATTTGAATGGGAATCTGGGAACTTTTGTTCCTTTTGTGAGCTGTAAAGGTCAAGATTTTGCCATAGATACAAGTGTTGGAAGAGAGTTTCTGGGTGTGTAGATGTCCACATGTCCTAAATGGCAGCCTGAGATGTTCTTAAATCCCATTCAATGCACATTGATGGCTCATCTTGTCAATGCACACAGGGATTGCAGATCTGTGTGGGTTGTTTTCATTACTGCAAATGGAAGATTTGCAACAAGAGGAAAACAGGCTACAGATTGTTGAGACCTTGAACTTGCAGAGGTTTTAGATTTGTACGTTACCTCACTGAATTTCCATTAAGCCTACTTATTTTAAACTCTAGCCTTTCACCATTATTTTTCATTCTTCAGACATGAATGGTATTTTCTTAATTTTAATTTAATTTAGACTGATGGAGTGCTCATTTTTCTGTGGAAGAAATGTCACTTCTTTCTAGAATAAGATTAATCTTATGCAAAAGGCCAGTGCAAGATCTGATTTATATATCAGGGTAGGACATGAAATCTGTGTTGGCAGCTGTGGTCATGTTCTGCCCTGACAGTCACACTGTTCTCCTGGCAGCACTGTACCACACTGCCCATCACTCTCAACTTGTGTGTAATAAAACATTCATGCAAGCCTTGCCCCCGGCTCTACTCCTCACAAAGCTCTGGCCCTCATGAAGTATCCCAGGGGCTCCTACAAGAGAGGAGGAGGGAAAAGGGAGAAAGAAAATATGGAGAGTTCCCTCTCCACTGTTCTCAGTCCCAAGATAAAACAATGTACATTTTATTGTATTTTTGGGTGGTTTTTTTTAGCATTCTATGCAACATTTCCTCTACTTCTGATAGCAACTGATCTTGGCAAGAATTAAAACCATGCCAATAGCTTGCTGCTTGCACAGGGAGAGAGCACCTGAGATCCTCAACTACAGCAGACAAAATCCTCTGAATCTTTGGATTGATGGCACTGTCATGGAGGAAATACAGAGCTCCCAGTCACCTTCTCTGTGCTTAAAACTGCTTGGGTAAGTTCCCCCATATCCACTGAGAATTCAATTTATGCTGTATCCAGAAAGGGAAGCTACAAAAAAATTTAAATATGTCATAGCTGGCTGGGGTGGGCTTTTTCAGGATCATAAAAATCATCAAGCAAAATTCCTAAAGGCATCCATAGGTTTATTTCAACTTCAAACTTTAACCAAACTAGTCATAGGCAACAGTCAGTGATGAGATCACCAGAGAAAAAGATTGTAAAATGGAGCTACAAAATACATTGGTGCAAATAATTAATTTATTTGCCCAGAAAAGTATTTGGGGTTAACCAAGACTATTCATAAATCCACACTCAGTTTAGCAACTCTGCAGAAATTTTGCAGGGGGGAGTGAGAGGGGGACAGGAAAAAAAATAATTCTTACATCTTCCTGATAAACATTTTGATTTTTCCATAAAATATTTTTGTTTTGAAATTTGCCTGCAGGTAGTAATCTTAAGACTAAAAAACAATTCACTAAATTTAAATTATCTCTCTGCTTTAGTAATGAAGAAAAAAAAGGGCATCTTGAAAAAATGTTTTCTTTTTCTTGGAGAAAAAAATTAATTTGTATTAGTAAAAAGATAAATTATTTCAGTGCTATTGACTCAGAATTCAAGCTGAAAAACCATCTATTGATAAACCATTCAAAAACCAGCATTCAGTAACCTTTAAAAAGGCTGACATTGAACACCCATGGGCTTGGCTCAGTTTGGGCCCAGGTCTTTTCCTAACCCTCAGTTTCTGGAATTGACAGGTGATGGGTAATTACATGGAAGGCTGCCCCTTGGTAGACACCACAGCTCAGCCAGGGAAGGGGGAAAGACAACCAAGTAAAAAGAGCTGTCCCTTTGATTGATTTTACTCTCTGGGCCCAACCTGAAAACCTAGACTGTGGGGAGAAAACCCATGATTTTGGCAGATCAGGAATTTTCCAGCCCATGTGCTTTTGAGTCATGACATGCCAAAAATATTATGCTTTAAAAAAAATCCATTTAAAAGAATGCTTCAGTTTCTGTACAAGTCCAAAAACACCTCATCCTATTTGTCTCAAATTTTCCAGAAAACTTCTGCTCTGACATGAGATCATATATATGAAACATAAGACAGACTGGTTTGTAGTTTTGGCAAAGCTGGGGAGGAAGACAAATTGGATTGTACTTTTAAAGGGAGAATTAGGGTCTCATCTTTGAATTATCACTTATTTAGGCAAGTCCTACCTCTCATGACAGTTTAATCATTAGAAATTATTAAAAGAGTAGTAAATATGTTACTGTGGACTACTTTGCACTGGCAAAGAGATCATAAAACATGTAGGAGGAGGATGAGACATAAGGAAAATAGGGATGTGTGGGGAGACCGCAGAGAGTAAAGAGGAAGTAGTTACAAAAACTTGTGTGCATGCTGTGTGCAGGCAAGAACTGACAGGGATCCCAGGGGACTTTGTGGTGTAGTAGGATTTTAAGGACGTTAGGGACTGTAAAGGCCAGAAGAGAAAGAACAAAGAGATGTTGAGAGGCTGGGGAGATGAAGACCCCCCTTGAGGAAAGAGAAAGAAATAAAAAGTAATTTTCTCAGAGAGGATTTAATGACTAAAGACATCACAAAACAGAGTGAAGGGAAAGACAGTTTATGCCATTGCAAGAATCATACATCCATAAATATTTAAAAGTGAGTGGGCTAATCACTTTTGAGGGCTTGGGATGCCCATCTTCCCAGATTTGTACTGCAGGAAAGCTCTGGGACAGCACCACCCACCTGGCTACCAGCTCCTTCTGCACTTCAGGGAAACTACCATTGCACTGTGAGTGCACCCAGGCAAGCATTGCTAAAGGGAAAAGTCAACTGGTAATTAGTCAAAAATGTAATTAGTAAGCTATGGTCTCAAAATACCTTAGGAGCAGCTTATGGTGTTTGGAACTATAAAGGACTATACAAAACAGGGTAAGATCATCCACTTATGCTTTCAGCATGCTGAAGGTCACCACCTTAAAGAAATGAAACACTTCAAAATAAAATGCAAAATGATAAAATACAATAACCGGTAATATGAAAAGAAATAATTCTGTGCTAGAAACCCACCAACTCTTGTCTTAAACTCCTTTGAGTGCTTTGGGACAATGGCTTTTATAACTTTTTGTCATGATTTCATTTTTCCTTTGCAAAGAAGAAAATCTCTGTTACTTTTGGAAAGACATGGGAGGGAACCAGAGGTGTCATGCAGCTCCCTGCCAGAAGCACACATGACTGCAGCCCACTTTGGCAGGAGGAGGACTGGCTCTGCCTGTCTAGCCACATATGTTTCCTGGTCTTTATTCTCCCCAGCGTTACCACATGTCACAAAGTACACTACAGAGCCTTAAGAGGAATTGCAGGCTTCCCACCCAAACAAAAACACAGAAAACCAAGCCTGCAATTAAGTATTGGCAAATTATGAGGCCTGAGGATGGGTTGCTGCTCCTTGGTTGACAAAATTCATTAAGACTTTTGACTTTTGCACTTTTTTTAGGGATGAGGGGGATTAGGGAGGAGGTTTGGTTTATTTTTTCCCTAATCACTCTGCCTTTTGAGGGGAGAGCCAGGACTATGGGCATGTAGGTGATGTCATCTGCTAGACAGTGGCCATATGGAGAGCATGACATGGAAGATTTCTACCCAGCTCCTGGCAAACCTTTGGCAGATGCTGTGAGACTGCCTGAAGCAGTCCACTGAGACACAGTGATCTCCATCCTTTCAGATGTGCAAAGCCCATGTGATTGATGTGTGGGCAGATATCTTGTCCCAGGAACTCTCTCTCAGCCTTTGCTTCCAAGGGCTGGTGTCCAGGAAGGGGCTACACCAGCTGAAAGGAAGGAGAAAGCAGAATCATATTGAACATCCCCAGTCACCAAAGAGGCAATCACATTATGTAATCCTTTTAAAATATCTACCAGCTTCATCTTAGAGTTTGTTCAGCTTCCAGTTTCCATTATTCGTACTGATGTTTTTCCTCACTGTTCCAACATACCACATGTTTGCTCACAGCCATTTGTTCTTGTGCCAGGATGGTCACTCTTCTTATATGGCTCTTCTGTACCCTGGTTGCTCAGTCCTGGATTATGCAGAGAGGATATCAGTATTTTCTTCCTGGTCTTCTGAAAACTCAGTTTAAAAAGACAAATTATCTTGATGTCCACACATAAGACAGGCTTTACTCACAGCCATGCCAGCAAGGCATCCTCTGCAATTTTAGTTCCAGTTTAGGCTTTGCCAGGCATGAACTGTGTCCTCACTGAATTCCTGTATCATGATATTAAAAGTCAACATCTGGTAGAAATGCTTCAGTACACTGTAGGATGACATGTTTTCTCCACGTTTATATCCCACTGGCAACTCACAGCCACCCTGCAAGCAAGTAAACCCTCAGTTTTTATCCTGCTCTGAAACAGCCTTGCCCTCTCCCTTCCATGCACCAATATTTACAGCCATTTGCTTTTTCCTGTGTAAAACATGACTTTTTGTTCATGATGTCGCCAGGTCTGTGCCATCAACAAAGCCATCATTGCTTTCTTATGCTTTTTACATTACTGAAGCCATTAGATGAGATTTATTCATCCCTTCTCCATATGCACCTCCCAGTCTCCTCCTCTCCTGAGAAAGTTTGTCTGGGGAATCACTAGATTTTGAGCACATATTGTCCAGCCAGGGAACTTAACCTCTAAGAAAGAAAAGGATCTTGAACTACATAGCTTATAATGCAGTACACAAACTTATTTTAATAATGAAACATGGTTTAAAAAAAACCAAACAAACAAGCAAAAAAAAAAAAAAAAAAAAATAAAACAAAACAAACAAACAAAAAAAAAACCAAAAAAAAAAAAAAAAACAGAACAAGAAAACATATTGAAGTGTGTTTTGGAAGTGAAGATGTCAAAAAAATTATCTTCCTGGATAAAGCTTTTCAGAACATCCACTCTGCAGGAAACTGGATGGTCTGAGCATTTGATATGCAAATGGTAAGGCTATTTTTAGGAAAAAAATGTTACTTAAATAGATATTTCCATTCCTTACTAAATTTAACTTTTACCTTGCTGGAGCAAATTGTGAAAAGAGCAAATGTCTGCAGTTGTAGCATCCCTCTCTCCTGCTCTGCTATGTAAAACTCAGGGAATGAAGTTGGTTGTTCTCACACATTTTTCTAGTGTGGCATTCCCCACTATCGTTAATCTGGTTACCTCACTGTGGGTGGGAATCAGACATGATTTCATCTTGAATTTAAAATAATAATATAAAAATAATTAGGTGAAATTATGGACACGGGGGGGAAATTCCATTCAAAATCTTTTTCTGACCCAAACAAAATTATCAAACCTTTCTAATCTGACTTTGAAGAATTACCATGCCATGAAAAATACATCAAATAAGCTTCTGGGGAGAAAAAAAAACCACCAAATGTATTTCAAATGGGCACATTGGCCTCTCTTATTTTAATTTCCCATGTTTAACTTGTTCTTTAGGAGACTATGTCTGCATGAAACTGCTGTTCAAATTATAGACATGATCTATGATGCAGAACAATATTTATAACATGCCTTTAAAGTTATGTAATACTGAGAACAGAAATGCAATTAAGGCAAGGGGAGAGAAGAGGAGAGGAGAGGAGAGGAGAGGAGAGGAGAGGAGAGGAGAGGAGAGGAGAGGAGAGGAGAGGAGAGGAGAGGAGAGGAGAGGAGAGGAGAGGAGAGGAGAGGAGAGGAGAGGAGAGGAGAGGAGAGGAGAGGAGAGGAGAGGAGAGGAGAGGAGAGGAGAGGAGAGGAGAGGAGAGGAGAGGAGAGGAGAGGAGAGGAGAGGAGAGGAGAGTTCTGCCATCTGCAGAGCATGCTGTCTTATAAATAATAATGTTACTTACTAATAAATGTTTCTGCAGAGGTGACGTTACTCCTCTGATGTATTGATATGGGAGGGGTTGATCTCGAAGATGCATGTTTTCAAAATCAATTTTTCATATTCATTGGGGAAAACAATGACATTTTCATTTTCTTTGTAAGAAAAATGTGTATTATCTTCCCCACATGTTCTCAGAAGAGTGCAGACCAAAAAAAAAAAGGCATTTGGAAGTTATTTTCTCATTTATACAAAATTATTTCATGTGATTAAAAAATAAAAAAGCCATGTTTATATGCATGGATATATTTGAGAGTGAGACACATAGCTTCTCAGAAATGGGAACCCAAGATGACAGTGACATCCAAGACTTTCTAAGGATGTCAGCTGCACTAGAGGTCTCTTTTCCACTGACAGTGTAGTACTGACAGTGTAGTACTGTTTAATCTTTTTATTTCACTTTCTTGAGAGATACTGTTTTTATTTATTTGATTTTCATATAACAGCTTAAATATTTTTCTCTCACTGGTTCTTATCTGCCACATTGTACACCATGCAATTGTTCTTTTGTGACTGATTAAGTACCAGAAATATAATAAATTCATCTGTGCAAAATATCCAGGGGATATTAGATATCAGGATCATCATTAATGACAGTTCTATTGACCAATGTTGGGTTTCACTTGTGTTGGGTCACTCAGGCCCCTCTGCCTCTCTAGTGTGGAGTCCTAGATAACTTTTTAAAACTGTGGCACAATCTTGCACCAGGAAAGGGCTGGTGGTAAGACAGATGCTGTTAGAGACAAAAAATTGAAAATTAGGGGGAAGGGAGGCATACTATATAAACCAGTACTTTTGCATTGCAAGTCTAATTTTCTTTGCACATGTTGATTTTTAACTGAAAGAATCCAAGTTCCTTGGAAAAGTGCCCAAGTCAAATAAAATTCAACACTCAGCCAGCTCTAGCATTCAACCAAAATGAGAGGGTGAGAAAAAAGAAAATACATCCAACTATAGCAATTTGAAAGTGGTTTATGCCCATTATTATCTAATTTTCTTGATTTTGTGGGGAGGGGCTTGATAAGTTTGGGGAATATGAATTTTGTCCTACCCTGTGTTAAAAGACAGGGTGTATAAGGGATATGGGGATCAAAGGCTGAGGACACATGAAGGAAATATGGCACAGAAATGCAGTGAGGGAAAGGAATAGGATAAAGCATGTAGAGAAATTGAGAAGGCTGCTAGTTTCTAATTTTCAAGAAACACCCAGAAACTAAGCTCTGAGCATCCCAGTCTGAAGACATCACCAATGGTGATGGGGATAGCAATCAAACTTGTCTGCCTTTCTTCCTGTTCCTTTTATTTTCCAAGACATGGTAGCAACAGATGAGGGCATTCATCAGGCTTGGAGTCCTGATCTAGAACATTCCTACACACTGATTTTAATGGCAAAACATAGCAGAAATTTTAGGTCACCATCTTCTGTATTAGATAAGAAGAATCTTGAAGGAACCTGGACTAATTTCCAAGACCACACAGAAAGATAAATAAGATCTTGTATATTCAGGCCAATTTAAATGGAGAGAGAAGATTGTTGATCACAAATTCAGAGGTACAGATCAGCTTCTCACACGTTTTAAAATTTGTGTTAAGACATTCAAATCTGACAACTTCATCTCTTCAAACCCTACCATGTGCACTCAGTTGAAGCTGTTCACCATGCTCAGGCATCACCAATGGCTACACTTGTATTTCTCCTTTACAGAATTATCAGAAGTGGATAGACTGCAATTTTTGCAATAGTATCTTTAGAAATGTGAAGATTTCTGACAGAGAAGCTTGACAGGAGAATGTTAAGCATTTAATTTTTAAAAGTCTATCACTTGAGAAAAAGGACAAACTGGAGAGGCTAGGCAAGGCAAGGCAAAGCAAGGCACACATTTTTTAACAACTGACAAAATGTTATAAATCCTATGAATAGCCACAAAGAACTCAGAAATGGTCCTTTGAAATTTTTTGTTTAGGATTTAAAAAGAATAAGTGAACAACTTAAAGAAATAAGGATTATTTTGAGTAATCTTCCATTTTCAGTGAAAAACTCTTTTTTTTTTAGTTTTACAAAATGATGAATAGGACAGAAATTTTTTAGCTTGTTCAACTTGCAATCAGATAAATGTCATAACTCTAGGACCAGCCACATGCATGCATTTTGCTAGGACTCTAGCAAAATACAAGCTCTTCTTTGAAGTCACAGATATGAAAGGAAGAAATGTCTTACATTGGACTTTTCTTTCCCTCCTTTTGCTCTTCAGGAAAAGGGAAGAATTCTGAAAAATGAACTGAATAAGAGGCATCCAATCTCAGAAAACAGACACAACACAGGTGTGCTGTGGTTCCAGGATTCTAGGTCATTATAACTAGCAAGACCTCTCAGAAAACTTCAAAGCAAGAATCAGAAATAGTCTTTATCAAGTGGTCAATTTCTGCTCTGCTCTGCACTGCTCCTACTAAAAGAAATACGGATGTTTGCACAAAAAGTGCTTTGGTCTTTGTTTTGTTCTTTTAAGACACTCGTGGTCCTGCTGTTTAGTTCTCACTGGGGTTTAGAGATTCCTTTAGAGCAACCAACAGTGATGTGATAATCTTGGCCAAGAGTCCTGACATTCAGGCAGAGATGAAAAAACTAAGAGGCTGTTTTCTTGCAAGAAGTGTTAAAACTTTTTTTTTTTTGGAGCCAGAGGGAGAGCATATAGGTCAGCTAGTGAGCTGCTAACTCTGCTACCCTGCCAAATTTACATTTGCCAATGCTGTAACAGGGACAGGCCAAACACACTGGGAGTCACTTGTGCCAGGTCCAGATGCAGAGGAAGAAACGGACTGCACAACAGAGCTTTTGCTGAGTTGATATCTCTGACATCAAATGAGCAGGATTGTCTGTACCCAAAGAAGACAGTTAGTTTTTTCCCTAAAAATTATCTAGGATGTCTGAGCTCAGTAAGGTCTTTGAAGTTAGTATTACAGCAGTCACTAGAGCTGTCCTTTCCATTCAAATGTACTGCTCCTATGTCACATACCACACATGCTCCAAACTGGACTCTAGAACATCATATTTTTGTGCTCTTGCTTGGTCTCCACTCCAGAACAGTGTGCCTGTGCAGCGAAGTCATTTCTCTGTAAATGGGCTGTCTCTAACACTTACAAAATGCATGAAATGTTAAATAAAGCTGCATAACAGGCATTTTGCAGGCTAAGAAAAGAGGCTGGCAGCAAGCATGGCTCCCCACACCTTGTTCCACACCAAATGCCACCACCTGCTCTACAGGAAGAACATTCATGGAAAGCAAAGGCAGGATGGTAAATGCGTTTAAAATGTAACTTAACTACAAAACTCTTCTCAAGTCTTGCATCAGGGCAGAATGAAATAAGAATAGGATAGTCTTCCTTTCCGACAGCAGCTGTTCCTAGAACTGTACTTTTCTTCAGTTCTTTTCAAACTCTGAGTTGATTTAGATCTGGTTCCTCCTCTCTCAGCCATGCCTGCTGGAGTTCTCTGTCTACTGAGCAGGTGCAGCACCAGCAGAGTCTGCATGAGTTTCTCCAGATATTCACAGAGCCCACTGATGGAAAGAAGATGTTCACACAGCACACAAATACACTGTGGAACTCACTGCTTCAGGAAATGGGCACAGCTCAAAACCTAACAACTATTAAAAAGAACCAAGAACATCCACAGGTGCCACAGGCAACAACAGCAAACCTTTTGTACCTGAGGGCTCCTGCCACTTCCTAACTCCTGGAGATCTGAATGGCACTGGGACACACGGTCAAACTATCCCCTTCTCTTTCCTCAGCAGTGGTACCACAGGATCCTCTGAAGACTTTTGGGTTCTGTATACTGGACTGGATGGGCGACAGTCCAACAGGGCCAGGAGCTTCCACTCCTCTATACCACAGAATAAGGAAGGGGGGCTTCAGTTGCCTCATGTCTTTTCTTCTCCAACTCTTTCCACTGTGATTTGATAACAAGTGTCCTATTTCAGTGCCTTTCATCCACAAAGCTCTGCAGGGGTTACGTCCTGGTATAACCAGCTTAGAAAGGGATGTCAAAAGTGCTGAAGTGACTTTTGCTAAATGTCCCACAGCAACCAAGGGTAAGAAGCAAGATGAGAACCCCAGTATGCTTCCAGCTCGAGATAACTTTGCAGCCATGCTGGTAATTTCTAGTTGAGTTCCACATGTCATGACTCTGCCCACTGCAGGCTGGCATCCAGCCCACTGCCTTCCTTTAATCAGACTCTGGCTTCTCGCACTGGGATTGTGGTGGGCTCTGCTTTGAAATGAGATGCCTGAAAATGGTTGACACCTGTACTCTTCTGGCTCTCAGGAAAATTTGTTAACCTTAAAGAAAAGTTCTTGGAGAGGAGGGACTTTCAAGTTTTACAAGATGGTGAAGTTCTCTTTAGTTCCTTTAAAAAGCATTAGCAAAGGTCAGATTAACAAGTCAACACCGAAACTAGATATGACCAAGACTCCCAAAACTGATGCAGAAAAGAAAAGAGGTGGGTGGGGACTGGGTGTGGGGGAGAAAGGCCCACAACACAACATTGGCTCTGATCCTTTCCCCCTTGTTGGGCCTGGGGCACACTTGATAAGGTGAAGGGAAATTGTAAAATTAGACCTGGCAACCTACACAGAGAGGCCCAGTGCAAGGCCCTTGGCCTGAGGCAAGCTGAGAAAGTTGAGGAATTGTGGGGGAAAGGGGACTTGGCAGGCTAACTTCCTGTGGCTGAATCCAGGGCTAATTAGTTTTCAGTGTTCTATGTGTGTTTGAATGGAAACAAGCCAGCACTGAGAGGCACGGGGTGAGGAAATCAAAAACACATGCACCAAGAAGGAAGAAGGGGGGAAGAAGAAAAAAAAATAAAAAACCAGAAAACCTGTCCTTTTTAGCTACATTTTCTTTTTCAGGAGGGGATCTCATCATTTTGTTCCATGAACACTAAATCACCCCAGCTCCCCTGTCTATCACATCTCACATCTGCTTCAGAACTCATTAAACATCAAAAGGCCTGCCCTATCAGTTCTGCTTAGTTAGAAGTCTGAGTTACTAGAGTCCTAACCAGGGAAGATTTTGTATGTTTTTAATAATAGCTTAAGGAACTTCTTAGCACCCCGTAAATTACTTAATGCAACAAACTCTTCCTGTGGACCATCAAATGTTTTACAGAGGAGCTGAATGCTGCCTTAACATGCTTGTGGTCAGTCCAGAGCTACACAGCAACCTGTTTAAACGAACCTTCAATCCATGTTTCACTTCAGGAACTGTTTTCTCACTGTATCCTCTCCTGGCTACAGCTCACTCCCATTTTTACTGCTGCTCTAATTTTACATAACTACATTATAACTTGTATTTCCATAGCATTTTGATCCTTCAGAGTGCCAAGGCAATTATTAAATATAATGCTACAGCACCAATGAAATCTGCCTACTTCTGCCACACCATTTTCTCTACTTCAAATGCACATGCACAGTGCCCTCCACTACTGCATGTGCCAGACAAACAGTTCACAAAAATAGTTTATATACAGGAAACACAATGGACACAGTAAAGGCTCCAGTGGACATTTGTTGTTAAGATACCACAAGAGCACCTTAAAGCAAACTGAGCATAGACTGAGTGTGATCCCTGAGTGCTTGTTATTCAGGCAAAAGCAAATCAGTTTTCACCAGGACATCCACAAGCTTTTGTCTTCAGTGAAGACACATTTTTTGCCTGTTTTGAAGTTTTTGTCTGCAGCCAAATTATCATAAGAACATTTCCATCCCTTTTTACTCAGTAAGCATGGGGTTTGCACTTTTCCTCATACTTAGGAATTACTAAATTACCTTTTTCTCACACTTTTAAAAACATGTGACCAGTGGTCAGACTTGAAAATGTGAATCTCATAGGTGAAAATTACAGATGGCCATGAACAAATTAAAGAGAGCCTTTGAACTTAAAAAAAATTCTGCATGTTCAGCTTCAGCAATCATTTCCACTTGATTGATAAGCTTTGTCATTTATTTGCTACTGTTCCTTCTTTAGAAATGAACATGCTTTTTTTTCCTTTCAAATATCAGCATAAATAAAAAGAAATAAAAAATAAATTACATGACCCTAAAGCCAAGTTGAACTAAAATCATCATGGAGCATGAGCACAGATATGTAATAGCACATCTGCTTTAAGGCCCTATGCCTCCCCTGGCTATCTAACACTCACCTTGGTGCAGAAGAAACAACCTGGGACACCAAAAGTGCTACTAATTTAGGAATCAAGGAAAAAATTAAGACACTGGCAAGTTGATATCTCTTTTCTAGGATTTTTGCTTGCCCACAAGCTGTGAATACTGCTTACCAAGGAAGATTTCCCTTCTCAGACACAGTGTGTCTGGTTCCTTGCCTTTCAGTGGGGCACAGCCCTGTAGGACAGTGAGGACCTTCTACAGTGGCACAGGATGGTCCCTAAGGGACCACACCCTCCCTATGGTCACCTCTTCACACAAAGTGTTCTCAGTGCTCTCTGAATTACATCAGTGAAGTGCAACCAGTCACAGCATCAGTCTGTCTTGTGCCATGTGCTTAAGGAATTAAGCATCAAGTTAATCAATAAATGAGCTCCCTTTTACCACACAAGGCTGACACTCCCTGCAAAGCAAGAGGCCAGGGATTAAAATTAGTCCTTGAGAGTTCACATATGTTTAAGTACAGAGATGTTCAATGACATATGACTCCAAAACTATTTATTACTTAAATACTTAAATGATGGAGATGGATCCAGCTTATTACTAGTTCTGAACAGAGACTAAGCACATTAGGAAATGATGACAACTTGAAGGTAATTATGTTTAGAGTGAAAAATGCCTCAGCCATGGCTCACTCTGAGAACCCACATCAAACCCTAAATACTCCAGAATCACTGGAAGACTATGAATAACACTAAGATGAAAAGTGACCAGAAAGTATCATTGCATGGGTGAATCTTTCAAACAGGTAGACCATGGACTCCAAATCTGAGGACAACAATATCAGCCCTTAGCTAATATTCTCTGATAAGGCATATAGCTGCAGTCCTCCTCCTGAAACTGCTATTTTCTTCTGTATTCAATGTTTGTATCCTGCACCAGTTTCAATTAAGCACCCCTATGGAGGAAATGACAGGTTCTGTGTGAAAGAAGCTCTAGGGAGTGTGTGCACTTTCCCACTCTTTGATTTCCCCCTTCATGTGGAGCTCACACTGCCTTGGGATGATATTTACTCTTAGCTTAGAGTCAAAGAACATATTTGCTTTCTGGTTTTCATTAAATACAGAAGGTTTCACAAAAGAGGCCATTTTTCATCAAAAAATTGTTTTCAAGTGAAAAATATCTACCAGCTCTACTCCTGACTCCAAACAATCACTGGCCTATGAGAACATTACTGTGACTTTACATTTCATAGAGTGTGACTCCAGAAATGAGAAAAATGTTTTCAAAAAGTTTCCATGAATATTTTTTAAAAACCTCAACAAAGTATTTATGTCATAGCTCAGAGTCCAGCTGGTAGCCTGCGTGCCATCTGAGAGAGCCACAGAATTTACTAGCATCAATCTTGCTCCTTTTTTTTGATGACGGGCTCTACATTTGCTTTCACTCAGTCTCCTGCTTTGTCCTTCATTTTCTATCACTTTAAAATAATTGTCAGTAGCATGATATAAGCTGCAGTGTTTTTTGTCCTCCTTCTGCCTTCCTAGACTTCCTGCATTTAAAAATGTGCTAGAATAAAGATAACTGCCTAGGTTGAAGGAAGGGATTGGAGAGAAGGTAGTTAAGAGATGCCAGAGTGATAAATTGAAGGTGCTTGATGCCCTGTGGCTGATGTACTAAATGGGACATGAGGGATTGCTCCATGGGAATGCTTTGAGAAGTGAAGCATGTCTTATTTGGGTTCTAAAGGCTTTCACAAGACGTTCTTCATATGTGCTTACATTCTTTGCGGCTTCATCAAAGCAAAATCTAGCCTCTGTTCAAGCAGGCAATCCTTCCTTCCTTTCTTTCTTTCTTTCTTTCTTTCTTTCTTTCTTTCTTTCTTTCTTTCTTTCTTTCTTTCTTTCTTTCTTTCTTTCTTCCTTTCTTCCTTTCTTCCTTTCTTCCTTTCTTCCTTTCTTCTTTTCTTCCTTTCTTCCTTTCTTCCTTTCTTTCTTCCTTTCTTCCTTTCTTTTCCTTCCTTCCTTTTCCTTCCTTTCTTTTCCTTCCTTCCTTCCTTCCTTCCTTCCTTCCTTCCTTCCTTCCTTCCTTCCTTCCTTCCTTCCTTCCTTCCTTCCTTCCTTCCTTCCTTCCTTCCTTCCTTCCTTCCTTCCTTCCTTCCTTCCTTCCTTCCCTCCCTCCCTTTCCCCTGAGACTTCCTGTGTGTCTTTTCTAAAATGGCATAAATCCCTCCCTCATCAGACTAGTGCACACAGCATATTTGGAGGCAGTTTATATAAATAAAATAAAATTGAGTTTATTAGCAATAACACATGGTCATATTGTTTTGCACCTATGAAAACCAACAGAAGAAATTTCCCTTGAGCTTCAGGCTACTGTATTGCCCATCAGAGAGTTCAGAAACCATGACTCAAATGCAAGACTGTTAGGTTTTCTTAAAAGTCATGAAATACACTAAAAAATAATAAATTGTTACAGTTTTTATGTCTTTCTATATTTTCCATCTTCACATTTGGCACTCTTAATATACACATATGCTATTTTAATGGACAAAGAATGAGATACACAATCCCTTCAGCAAAAGAAACAAAGCTAAATATTACTTGTCATAGGTCACACAGGTAAATTAGTGTGAATTAGCAGCATGAAACAAAGTGAAAAGGCACAGTAGAAGTTCATTCCCATTTTAGGAAAACACCAACGTTCCCTTTTTTCCAAGTTCTGTTACAGAATATAAGGTATCAAAAATAAAAAGACATCTGCTCTCAGAATCCTTGATCATGCACTCCGTGTTGGCAGGACGCTGTGAGCTCACTACTCCATGCCAGGAAGGCAGCCAAAGGAGGCATTGCTGTGCAGGAAGAGAGGCGAGCTGAGCTCACCAGGGACCTGCTCACAATGCAGCCATCCTGACACAACTGTGCGTCATGATCTCTCTAGAGGGAGAGGCAGAAAATAAAACCGCTGCCTCCTCCAAGGGAGCAGATGCAAGGAGCAGAAGCAATGCTGTTTGACATCTCTAGATGAGTCCTAAGTAAGCAAGACACTGGATATAGAAACCAGGTGTGATTATTGTAGCATCTCTGCAACATATGGCCATCTAAATACCCAAGCATTGGTAGAACTTATATCACCATGATGCATAGAAGTCCCTGACTTCCCATAGAAGCAGCTGAGGGAATTTTTGATTTTATTTCTTCTCCTCATTTTCCACTCTCCTATTTGTTGTTGGTGGTGGTGGTGTTGATGTAAACTTCACTGAACACAGGAGTTTATACATTTTATTTACAGAATGCCAAAGTCTCATCTTCACTGGAAAGCAAGCTGGTCACTGAGAAATTTTCCTCTTCTGCTCTCAGGCCATTGCTTTCAAGTCTGACAACTTTCTAAGTCTTCCTGTAAAATAGTACAGAAACTACACACCATATTGCTTGATCCCTGAAAGCAGATAATTTCCCCTTTGCTTAGCACTTATTTCTTCATCTATGTATTACTGCTCTTGTGAACTATTTGGCAAAACATATTTCATTCAACTGGGAGGAGCAGCACTTAAAGTGAAGAGCTGAAAGGTAAGGAAGATCCTTGTCTGCACATGCTTTGAGGTTTGGTTTTTCTGGACCAAAACTATTCTGAATAAATTTCCTGCAAATCAGCAGCACTTGGTTTTGGCCAGACCAAAATCTTCTGCACCATAATCTCTCCCTTAACAGTGGCTCTTACTCTCAGATAGGTTCACTTCAGCTTTGTAGAATGGAGTATTGAACTCCTGCATTCTTGACTATTAACCTTGACTATTAGACTTTTCTTGACTATTTTCTTGAGATCTTTCTCTGTGTTAATTAAATGTCTGTCTGTTTTCCCACAGAATAAGCCCACTGCAATTCCCTCTTCTTTTGTCCTCTCTATTTTTAATTAACTTTTTCCTTTTATTTCTTCTAGTTCTTCAGTGTATTTGTGAATTCAGTAATTCAGTCCATGTCCTCTGTTGGCAGAACTCCGAGTTCTGGTGCCAGACTATTCTGTGCCTTTCACATGCTCTCCAGCCTTCTCAGATGGCTAAGCAGATATCACATAGTGCCTTCCCTGACTACATTCCCTCTCTTCTGAACAATAATATAGTTTTTTCTATTCAGTTTAGGGAATTATTTTGCCCTTCTTTGACTAAAGAGAATTTCTGACAGGTATCAGCATACATAAAGCTTATGCTCCTCCCTAAACTTCATATTTTGTGGTATTCTGCTTGTCTAAACTGACCTTCCTTTATGACCAGGTGACCCTAATAGTGGGTGAGGGAAAGGCTATGCATGTTATCTTCTGCCTGGGCTTCAGTAAAGCCTTTGACACCACTGCCCACAGCACTCTCCTGGAGAAGCTGGCAGCCCATGGCCTGACCCAGTGCATACTTTGCTGGGTTAAAAACTGGCAGGATGGCCAGGCCCACAGAGTGGTGATGGATAGAGTTACACCCACCTGGTCACCAGTGGGGTTCCCCAGGGCTCAGTACTGGGGCCAGTCCTTTTTAAGAACTTTATCAATGACCTGGATGAAGGGATCAAGGGTAAGTTCCTGGCTGACATCAGGTTGGGTGGGAGTGTTGACCTGCTGGAGGGCAGGAGGGCTCTGCAGAGGGATCTGGACAGGCTGGATCCATGGGCTGAGGCCAGTTGGGTGAGGTGCAATCAGGCCAAGTGCCAGGTCCTACATTTCAGTCAGAACAACCCCAGGCAGCACCAAGGCTGGGGGCAGAGTGGCTGGGAAGCTGCCCAGAGGAAAAGGACCTGGGGGTGCTGGGGACAGCAGCTGAACATGAGCCAGCTGTGCTCAGGTGGCTGAGAAGGCCAATGGCATCCTGGCCTGTATCAGCCACTGTGGCCAGCAGGAACAGGGCAGTGACTGTTCTCCTGTACCTACCTGGTACCATCCCTGGAAGTATCCCAGAAAAGACTGGGCATGGCACTCAGTGCTATGATTTAGTTGACAAAGCTGTAATTGGTCAAAGGTGATCTTGGAGGTCTTTTCCAGCCTTAAAGATTTTATGATTCTATGATTCTACGATATTCTGGTTTGAGAAGATCTTGTTCATATTCTCCGTCTGGCTTGTGGTTAGAAATAAAATGCCCATTTACATTTGTTTATTTCCTTTTCTCGTGTCCTCACACAGAGAAATGAATCAGTACAACTTCCTCTTTACTCTCTTCTGTTCTGTATAGCTTGTTTACCTCATGCTGTCCTTCCAGTATTAAGCATGCCTTTAGTATATTTCAAGGTTTGTTTTACTGCATTGCAATATACATTCCTTAGTACAGCCTTATCCTCTGACCTACTTACTTGACCCACGAGATCCTTGTACACTAGGTAAATTCAGATGTTTCTATTTTAAAGTTTAAAATAACTCCATCTTTCCTAACTGTGTTAGGAGAACCTACCAGACTATTTGTGTTAAGCAAAACCTTGTTCTTCTTATCAGGTTTAGACATCCACTGGAGGAACAAACTCATCCATCATGAATAATTTACACCTGTATTTGTCACCAGCTCATGGTCATTCACGCTGCTTTGGTAACATATGTACACAATAGCAAAATGAGATAATCTCTTACATGTTGTTTCCACACATGTGAAGTCCCTACCTGTGAAAAAAATAAGAAACATAACTATTAGTTACAGTTGTAATTTTGCAAAACTGAACAGAGAAATTAGCACTAGCCTGACAATCAGACCCAAATCTTCTCTTTGAGTCATTGCTGAAAGGAATATTTTGCTGAAATCCCCAAAGTCAAAGCTCAGCTACACAAATAAATACTGTAGCAGATCCTGACAGGAAGACGTTCAGCCCAATCTCTTCCAGATGGCAGTGATGGATGGTTGTGTGCTTCTATTTATTTGGTTTCCCAGGCAATGGTGTCCTGCTTTCACTGGTCATCACTTGAAGTGCTTTGGCTTACAGACCAGCACAACAGGCATGTGCACTGCCAGACAGGTATTCTGGTGGGCTTACTCATTTCTTGGATGTTATGGCTGCAAAACTGGAAGCTAAATATTATTGCCTTGCTGGGATTGTCTTTTCTAGAAACTGCATGTTTAAATCTGAGACAAACTCACGACACAGGACTCAAGAAGCCCCCAGGTAAAGCAGAGCCTAGTCTTATGTAACTTGCTGATTGCTGAGATATGCCAGTTCTGAAAATTAATACAGTGACCCAAAGCAGAGAGAGAGGCAGAGGAAAGACATCCAAATCCCAAACCACACTGACTGAAAACGTGGCTGTCACTATTGTTCTGTTCTGTTCTGTAAAACACATGGTGCTTTACATAGGGCTATAAAACAAATGTCCACAGATCAGGGTCTTAGAGAATAATGTGTGGGGAAAAGTGGAGGTAGGATACAAAGTCTTCTGAATCCAGGTCATTCGTTCTGCTTTCACATGCTTGAATAGTGAACCAAAGTTATTAGCAACAAACACATGTTTGGTGGCCTAGGTAAAATGATCCATTGCTTCCAGATGATGTTCATTTTGCACATATCCATAGCAGGGAATAATGTGAGAAGTGCTTGCTGCAGGGGTACGTGTTGTGTGGTGCTAGCACATTGTAAGGGGGCTTATAAGAGGCTTTATTTTCATATATTCATATAACACCAAACATGGCAGGGCCATATTAGTGACTGGGGCTTTTGACACCAGTTCTAACACAGCAGTGGATAAATACAAATTTTTGATACAAGAACTTCCTAGGGAAACCAGGTTGAAATGTGACAGTTGGAATGTGGAGCCACCCGACACCGAATGCCTAATGGGAACAAAACCAAAGAAATGCCTGGTCTTCTCATGGTCTCAACTCACAAACATACTTAGGCAGGCATTATAAAGAAAGCAATATGACTATCATGATAAAGACTCCTAAATGAAAGCATGCACACTAACATCAGTCAGTGGACAGATAAGGGGAAGGTTTCTTTAAAAAAAAAGCTTTATCTGGAATCCAAAGACAGCAGGAAGTGAATGAAATTGGTTGAAGCTGTGGGGATGTGGTCACACTTCTCTGTGTAGATGAACAGATGGGCAGCAGAATTTGGTATGTGCTGGTTTGAACAGCTGGGACTCAGGGAAGCCATAGCAATGGAATGATAAGAGTATGAGAAAATGAAGGCAGACCAGGGATTTCAGCAGAGGCTGGGTTGTAACCATTGTGCACGAGCATGAGTCTCGCAAAAAGTAGTCAGTGCCTACTGGATTAGGAAGATCCCTATCAGGTTGAACCGTATGATTCAACAAAGAGATAAATGAAATTATGAGAACACTGCGAGCCATTGCAATGACGGATAATTGCAAATCAGAAATAATCTAACGTGCTCGGGTTTCTATGCTGCCTACATTAGTGAGGCTCTCCTGTAGATGCACACTATGGTTCAGCCCTGAAGTACACAACTATAGGACGCATTTTCTTTAAAGGCTTCCTGAAAAATCAGAAACATAAAAATATGGCACACTAGTGGCAATGTATGGCAGACAACAGGACACAGATTTTTTTTCAAATAACACAGATTTATGTTGTTTTACCAAACAGAGAGAAATATTTGACTGTCAGCCTCTTTAATCCTACATATAAAGATTAAGCCCTCTCACAGTATTAATTCACAGGTATTATTAGTATTTAATTCATAGGTAAGTGAATTAAAAAAAGAAAAATTAATGATTCTCAATTTTCCATCTGGAGCCTGGAAAGGAATGATGGCCCTTCTTTTTCCTCCCAGTGTGGTCCTTTTAACCAATCCTACTATGTGTCTCTGTCCTTCTTCTTTCTCACTCAGGTCCCGCTCTCCTCATCCAGCTGCCTGTCTCAGAAAAATTACCTTGGTCCCACAGCATAAAGGAGAAAAACGTAGCCTCAGCCTTCCCACCAGCTCCTTCTAATTCCCTTCCGCACCCTCCCACTGCCACGTGCCAAATCACAACCTCCTGCCCAGCTACACACATTCCCTGCCAGAGCTGCAGCCCAGCAGCACTGACCAAGGAGATGCCACAGAGCTAAGGAAAGTGAGGATTTCTGAAAGAATTGTGGCAGTAATTTATTTTATACATACTCTTGGCAATAAATTCATTGCTTGTACACAATATGCTGCTGAGTTCCAGATCATTATTTTCCTAGCCACTCAGCACCAACACAACAGCTGCAGTTGGCCCAAAGAAGATGAGGAGTGAGGTGAAGACACAAGCAGCAGCAGCAGCAAGATCCCAGTTATTTGTTAAACGTGACATTTTCATACAACAGCACAGCTGAAATAAGCATAGGCAAGCTTCTTTGTTTATGATGAGAATTTGAAAAATGATCCCAGTGAATTTAATCCACCCTTCCTGTAGATTAGGAATATAAATTATCTCAGCTTTCAGAATTGTGCTCAAAGCCCACCACAAAGGAGAATAGCAATCCCACAGGTCAAAGAAGCAGATAAGAAGGTAGACATAGATTTTATGGCTAAAGGAGAAAAATAGGAGGTTATTTTCACTTCCAGTGAAATACAAGGCACAGAAATCCTATATAAAATTTCTCTGAGCTGAAGGATGTCTCACAGGCAAACTGCCAGCCATAATGTAAATTTACTTAGTCACTTCAAGGAAAGAGGAATATAGTGCATTTGCTGATGGTTTTTTCTTTGCCCTCATCATGTGTCCAAACTTGATTTTCTGTTTGATTTTTATCTATCTCACAATGTGTAAACTTGCAGACTCCTGATGACTTCTGCCTTTGCCCAAGCTGTTCAATAAAAATCTTCTCTCTGTATAGTTACCTACAGGCCATCATTGAGTTGCTTTCTCATCACAAAGTCTCCCTTTGTGGGTCGTATCTGCAGTAGTTTCTAAACTCTCACTATTTTTTCATCACCTTTTTGAAGTGAACAGCAGAACCAGGCACAGATCTTGTGCCAGATACATATGACCAGTGCTGTTTGCAGAGGACATCTGATCCCTTTATTCAGTGCTGTCTGTTTATATATGCAGTGATTACCCAGCCATCACTCACTGGGCTCACTCAGCCATAGCCCTGCACCAAAAGATCATATTCGTCATTTGCCACAAGCTGGACTTTCAGACTTACTGCCTCCCAGGTGATAGCTTCAGCAGAATCACTACCTACTTCCTTTGTCCTGTTAGTGTGTAGCATTCCATTCACTTCAAAAAGATTTTTAAAAATTACTTTCTTCCATCAGGGTGGGGTGCTCTGTGTCAGCCTCACACAGAATTTCACAGTAAGATAACTCACCTCTACAGCACAGCACTAACTGTGGGATGTAACAGAACCAACCAGTTCCTTTTCAAATCATGTATCTGAGCTGCATTTCCTGACATCTAAGGTATATCCTTTGTGTGACAGCTCAACAAGAATTCTTCAGGATGCACCATTTGCATCCTGAGAGGGAGGAAAATATGACATGAAACTAAAAGGAAGAAACTTGACTATTGAGGAGTCTAGGAGGGATCCCTGTATGAGTTTTTTCTAGATACAGAATGCCACTTGAGAGCTCAGCTACACACAGAGAAAAGCAAATTGACCACATACCACTCAGCCATGTTCTTCATTTACTATGGGTTATGTTTGCCATGGAAATTGTATTTATTCACCTGACTTTTGGCCAACTAGAGATACAACACTTTTCACCACCTAAGGATTTCCACTTGTATTTACATTCCAGCTGGGGACTGTGGAATTTCACTCAAAGAGCTCACTACAAAGGGCAAGCTCTATCAAAACAAGAGCAAAAGCATAAAGAGATTGCCCTCCAAATACCCTATTTAACCTTAGGGTAAGGTGATGCAATTCATCTGAACACAATGTGCTACTAGCTGATTAAGCTGGTCAAGGCCAGAATTGGGTTTGATTGTCCATTCTCAGCGTATCTGAACAGGCGTTTAGATACTGACTGAAAATACACTGGAATTCTATGACTGATGTTCTATTACTTCTGCCAATACACTGTTGAAAAAACAACTTTATTTCATTCAACCAGAGACATTTTAAGGGGGAAATAGACAGAAAAACCAAATCCCTAGAGACTGAAATCAAGTTCCAGGAATGGAGAATGAAGACCTATTTCAGAATTTATTGGACCAGAGAGGAGGAGTTTGAATTTGCACAAATTTTGCACAAAGGGATATAAACTTGGGAAACTCTCTGCTGCTGACACTCTCAGCAGGAGCTGAAGATTCTTTCTGGCTGAAGTCCACACTGATTTACAGTGCTCAGCATCCTATCAAGACAGAAACATGTTATTCTTATTATCTTGCATTCTTTCCTTCCACTCAGTTGTGGAGTATTGATTCCAACACCATATAGTCTGGTGCTTGGAAAGATGGCAATCACTAAGAGTTGCAATTATATTGATTTTATAATAGGACTGCTGAACACACATTTTCCTGAACAGAGCTTTGGATTTACCTATGTAAAGACCAATAACTTGAGATGAGCTTTCTCCATTTTGATTTTGCTATTGATTCCACTTCAGATAAACAATCAGACATTTGGTGGGCCAAAAAGCAAGTAACATTGCTCCTACTGACTCCAAGTGACTGGTTCTGCACATTTAGCAGACATGGCCCTTGTCCAGTGCAGGTGAAAACAAGATTTAAATCTCTGCTCCAATTAATAACCATAAAAAGTGGCATTGCCACAGGAACTGCTGTTTTTCCAGAAAAGACTTAACAGGTCTTTGGACCAAATTCTTACTAGGAATACATGAGATAAGGACTGCAAGTGTGGATCAAGTACTGTGGGGACTTTAGGCAATTTCCCACAATGCAGCTAAATCACTTGGCCTACAGGTCTTTTGGAGAAGTTGAAGATACAATTCTCTCCTTTGCAGAATAAGTCTCTTTTGGAGACTTGTTCTCAGCTGAGTATTTCTGTTAATATAATACTGTCCCAAACTGAAAGCATAGCATCTGTTTTCCATTAAGAGATCATGCCCTTGACTCCCTTTCACACAAAATGAGACTAATAGACTAAGAAAAAAACTCAGTGAACACCCACTAGCCACGGTCCCTGGAAATGCATTGAATCTTGCAGTTAAAGCTCCTCTGTGAGCTTCTGCAAGCTCTAGAGCTCACATTAGCTCTAGGCCATAATCAATTTAGATAGAAAAAGTTTATTCATATGGGGTAAATCAAGCAGAATTCAGGCACATGGAAGGGACACTTACAGAGTATTTTGTACTGAGGAAAATTTCATCTAAATAATGAGCCACATCTCAAATTATTTCTAAATTTTAAAGCAGTCAGTGGCCTGACTGCACTAACCGGCTTTATTTCTTTGACCAGCCTTACACTGGAACTGCCCCATACACCCTGACCATGGGCCCAGGAGGTTCCTATGAGTTCAGACCTGAGCTAACTACAGCCCTTACTTGACCTTTGCTGTAGGCCTACTGGTCTCCAGAGAAGCCACAGTTTTGCCTGTGCCTGATCTTGAGCCCCATGTTTTGGGTGCTGTTCAAGGACCTGTCCTGTCACTACAGACCTTCCCCACAACCACTGGACACTGTCCCATGGATTGACATCTTGTCATGACCTTGCACTTGCTTCATCATCACAAGATCACCTGATGATCTGGGCTCTTGGTTGCAGCTGACCCTGGTCTATTCTGCTTACATAATTTAGGTATGGTGGAAGTAAACCTAGCCTGGTAGACCTGCTGCCCTGTGAATGTGACTGTTGTTGGCTTCCAGGTTCCCAACCCTTAGAGAGCAGCTGGCCCTCTGTGATGGTTTAACCCCAGCCAGGAGCCAAGCCCCACACAGCTGTTTGCTCACTCCCTCACCAGCAGGACTGGGGAGAGAATCAGAAGGGTAAAACCCATAGGTTGAGATAAAGACAGTTAAATGGGGAAAGCAGAAGCTACACACGCAAGCAGAACAAAACAAGGAATTGATTCACTGCTTCCCATGGGCAGGCAGGTGTGCAGCCATCTACAGGAGAGCAGGGCCCATCACATATAATAGTGACATGGGAAGGCAAATGTTGTCACTCCAAACATCCCCCTTTCTCCTTCCTCCCCCTACTTTACATACCGAGCATGATGTCCCGTGGTCTGGAATATCCCTTTGGTCAATTTGGGTCACCTGTCCTGGCTGTGTTTCCTCACAATTTGCCATGCACCCCCAATCTCCTTGCCACCGTGACAGTACAGGAAGCAGAAGGGGCCTTGGTGCTGTACAAGCCCTGCTCAGCAATAACAAAAAGATTTCTATATTATCAATTCTTTGTTCAGCACAAAACCAAAACACAGCCCCATACCAGTCACTGTGAAGGAAATTGACTCTACCCCAGCCAAAACCAGCATGCCCTCACTGTCCCTTGACAATACTTAACTGCTTAGAATAGAACTCTTCAAGAATGTGTTTTCCAATTTTTAGGTAAATTAATCCAGCTGTGACTACACAGACTGGTTGAAGGCCCTTCATTGTAAAGGCATACATTTACTACATGTTCCACTTCGACTTTCATCTTTCAGTCAGGGTCTTGCAGTCCAAGCAATGGGAAATGTCAGAGTAGCTCTTTGTCAGGACATCCTTTCTTTGTGGTGATAAACACCATAACACTTAAATATTACATACATCGGGCCTTGTAGCAGGTGCACAGGAGGGCCACAAAAATAGTCAGAAAGTTGGAATGTCTCTGCTATGGGGAAAGGCTGAGAGAGTTGGGGATGTTCAGCCTCAAGAAGAGAAAGCTGTGGATGACTTTACAGCTCCTTCCAGAACTTAACAGGAGTTTATAAGAAAGATAGGGCAGAATTTTTTAGTAGGGCCTGTGGATTAGGACAAGGGGTAATGGTTTTAAGCTGAAAGAGAGTAAATTTAGACTAGCTGTAATACAGAAAATATTTACAATGAAGGTAGTGAAACACTGGAACTAGTTGCCCAGAGTGGTGGTGGGTGCCCCATCCCTGGAAACATTCAAGATCTAGTTGGACAGAACCCTGAACAACCTGATCTAGTGGGAGGTGTCCTGCAGGAAGGTTGGAACTAGATGTTGTTTAGAGGTCTCTTCCAACCCAAACTATTCTGTGATTCTAAGACCAGCATCAAATGGATTCACAGAACAGTAGAGCAGGCACAAGAGAGAATGTGTATGAATATATCCGTATACATATGAATGCTAACTAGACCAAGCCAAAATCATACACTACTGCTGTGGAAATGCTGACATCCAAGAGCAAATACAGTTCTGGCACACTATGAAGAGCACTGCTGCCATATAGCTGCAAACAACAACAAATACAAACAAGACACACAACCATAAATCACAATTTTTGTGGCAAGGCAATACCAAGAGCTTCTTACAGCTCAGGCACATCTATGCTGCTACTGGCTGGAGCACTGTGTCTGAGACATCCAAGAATCTGGGATTTCAGGAAATACAAAATTACATTGTCAATTACTCTGCCCACTAACACTTAGGCCACATGACAATAATGCTACAATAACAAACTCCCAATTAAGTATTGTAATACAAAATGGAAAATCCTATGCTTCCCTAAAAAAGTTAGTTACAGCACAAATGAGGCTATGCTTTTAATCTGCTCACATCAGTGGAAACACAGAGTAATCCCAGTGACTTCAACAGAGCTCCAAAGGATAGACACACCAACACAGGTGATGCCAGAAAATGGCTAATTGTCCTTTCCATGACTTTGACTGTTAAGTCTCTGTTCAGGACACAAAATTATCAAATTGTGGCAGAAAAGTCTGTTGGGTGCTTTTGCTGCTCAGAGAGTCAATTAAAATGCTTCCTGAGGAAGCATGTTTTGTAAAGTCATATGGGCTGAAGTCAAAGGGGAAAATGGAAGACTGGGATGTTAATTTGCTTAGAATTTCCTTTCTATTCTCTCTCTTCTCACAATGTTGGTTGAACAGGTTAGCCAGTGTCAACTATATCTGAGGCAAGTGACAATATTTCACAGATACTGACTCCAGGCAGTCAACATGACAGTCTGTCACGGTGTGACTTGGGTTTGCCAGCTTTAATATATTTAATTTCTTTTAGAGACGGGACCCAGGAGTAGAGACAAGGCAGGCTTACAACTTAGAAAGGTACAAGAAGAAATTTATTAATAACACAAAAAAATATTCAGAATAAGGTCCCTAGATTGTTTCCTTCTCCCCTTCATTCAGCATTTCTTACCAACAAACATACAGTGAGTACTTCAGTCAGTGATACATTCAAATAATCAGTTCAGTTTACTTAAGAGAGAAAAGTCCCTTTGTGGTTCTGGCTTAGGGGGCGTCTTCACCTTCACAATCCACATCTGCCCGGGAAAAAATATTGCAGATTATGATTTTTCCTCCCATTCTGTCACAGTCCTTTCAGAGCTGTGCAATGGGTTATGTTACACACATGGGGTAGTACTTTTAAAGGCAGGCTGCTGAAAAACAAGATTCTCTTTATCTTCTTCACTATCAAATGTCTCTGTCTCTATTCCAGTCCCAAGACAGAGAGAGTTTCATTCACCGAGGCACAAAAGTCATCTCTTTCTCTATTAAATGTCTCTGTTCACTTTTCAGTCCCAGAACAGAGAGCTCTTATTTTCTCCAAGGCAAAAATAAGGTTCTTCTTTTCAAGCATCCAAACCTCCCCAAGTATATTTCACAGTTAAAAGGAATTTTAGTAAAGTCACCATTCCCTTAGCCCACAAAAAGGTTTTCAGCTACTTATCAATTCGCATCTTTTCAATCTCTTCCCACCAGGAACTTTATCTTCATTGCGCTGACTTCTGAAGTCTCCAGGCTTTATTCCTTCCCATTCAGGAGAGCTTAGGAAAAATCGAGGATCTTATCCAGGCATGAAGAAGTTACAATTGTATCCAGATCGTGAAGAAACTGCAGGGACAGCTGGAGGCCTCTTCTCTCAGAACGCGGAGGGAAGGGGGAAGGGAGAGCCTTTGCTGGCTCCCCGATCCCCCCTGCTCGGCCATGCCACGTGGAGAGGGGAGCTCCGGCCGCACGGGGCCATGCGGTCAGGGAGGGGGGCCGGGACCATGCGGCTGGGCCGGACCGGGCCCCCCGCAGAGCTGGGGCCGGGGTCCCAAGCCGGGCCCCCAGCAGAGCCAGGGTGACGAGCTGGGCCCCCCCCTGTGGAGCCGGGGCACCGGGCCGGACTCCAGGCCGAGCCCAGAGCCGGGCCGCAGCCCCCGGCCCGGGGAACCAGCACCCCCGGAGACCGGAAGCCGAAAGAGCCAGAACAAAGCTTATTCACTGTGATTTGTGAAAGCGAAATAACTTTTCATTGGTTTCCCGAGCTGTCCATCACCAAATCAGCTCTCTGATTGGTGGCAGCAGCTCACAGGGGAAGCTCCCAGAGACGGGAGAGCCCCTCCCACTCCAGTCTCCTCGGGGGCCTGCTCGGAGGTGAATCCACCCCTCCCCCCAAGCACGTGAAACCAACACACAGTCACTACCTGTAGGGGAAAGCCTTTACAACTGCTTCCCTGTTGATGGGAAGATGGCAAGGCAAAATTACTTCTCCACTGACCTCAGAGAATCCATTCAGGAAGACGCTCTTGAAGACAATTAGAGAAAGAGGTTCAGTCCTTTGATGCCATTATTAGGCAAAAAAATTTTGGTGAATGCCACATGAATACCACAAGTTGTCATCCATGTTCCCTTAGTTCCATAATTAATGGAGTTATTTGCCTTCTATTTTCCTTAGTCATAGTCAGACTTTAGCAAGGGATTAGCCAATTCAGGTAACAGGTCTGCAAACTAGAACTCCACAAATAATAGTCTTTCTGTAGGGCATGCATTTCCAGAATTAGCCCCAGATGTAAACTCTTAGATCTCCTGAAATGCAGCACACCGGTCTCCAGGGATCCATGGAGAAGACTACTTCAGGGAGGGACAATTTCCTAGCTTTCTTGATAGCTGAAGGGATTGTAGTAATATTTTCATGTTAATGAGAGAGAAGGGGGAAAAAAAAGGTGGGAATACAATTAACAGATTGTTGGAGAATGGTTTGAACAGCCTATTCATCTCAGTCTTTACCTTCTTAGATGCAGCTTCAGATGCTGCTCTTGCCTTAATCTAGGCACAGGTATCCTTTGCCTAAGTTGTCTACAGGTTCTACCTATCCTGGAGGTTCTTCTAGGAAAGTTCCTGAATTGAATGTACTGGGTGCTCAATGTAGTTGAAGAGCCCAAAGAACACATGGAATCAACTCATAAGACAGAACATACTAAGTACATCCATACTCTGGGCAAGTGCATACTTGAATTTATCTCAAAGTGCAATAAATGTGTAAGATTTTCCTTGGCTTTAACAACCGAGCAAGCCCACAGCCAGGTATTTCTGAGGTCACATCCATAAAGAGGGTGGACAAATGCAGGAATTAACCTTCAAGTCTCAAAGATGTTCCTAAAATGTGGAGTATGTAGAAGCTCACTCACAAAGTTAAGAGACACATGAACTAGGTACTTGCAGCAACAATAAGCAGCTTGTGAAGGTGAAAACACTGTGGGGTTGGATTAGGAGTGTGATACTGAAACCTCTCATGAATCTGGGAACTCTGAAGCATATATGGAGCTTGAGTATTTTTTTCTGCCAATAAGTGGTAGGTTTTATTTATTTATGGCTTTTTATGTTTAGAGACCTTGGTCTCAGCTTGAGAATACTGTGTCCTGAGCATCAGCTGTGGTTACCTCACTCTTGGAAGGACTGTTGTCTAGTGGAAAGAAATCTGAGTGGTGTTAGCTGATCATATGAAGGTGAGGGACTGACCTACTGATTCTGCAAAACATCCAACCATAAACACAGATGGATGACACTTACCTGACAGGTGACTTTGGGTACTTTATACTAATCCAAACAATTAATTTGGATTCTGGATCACTCAGTTTTGTGAATTACGCTAATAAAATGTTAATATTATGCCAGAAATAAATTGATATACCTTCTTTAGACAAAATACAAATAATGTTAAATCTTGTGGAATGAGTCTGCTGGTTTAATAGCAGGCAGAGAAGTTATACAATAGAAGCTGAGAGAAGCTTGAAGAAATCCCATGTCTGAATAAATCAGCCAGTACAAGATTCATTAACAGAAGCTAGATGAGGGGGAGAGGGGGGAAATAAAACAAACATCATTGTTTTGAGAATAGTTAAATCTGCACAACTTTATTTCTAGGTCAAATCATTTGTCATTCATAAAGTGAATGATAAAAAGATAAGCAGCCACTCATACTCAACATGTGCTTGACTAGAGCAGCTAAATTTTATGCCTTATAGTCTTACAGAAAATTCCTAAGTGCTCCTCTTTAGCATAAAAGAACAACAGGAAGATTTTGCATTTCTTGTCCAGGAACATTTAGAATCCATTTCACTTCTTTGTTCAAAGCTTGACCCTTCTGCCCCACTGCCAGAGTGTGGGGATAATATAGCAAGTGCTTCCTTGAATGAAATGGGAGCAGAAAGATTGGTCTTGGATGGGCTAAGTGAGCTGATGCCTGGGTTAAAGCTCTCTAGAAATTGATCAGAATAATCCTCAGCCTTGTTTCTGACTATGAAATCATGCAGCAAACCACTTTCGAGATGATGATTGCTCCAGTGAAACCAGAATTTAATTAAACAAGGTCCAGATTTTTAGATACCTAAAAAATGGAGTTGAAAAAATGGAGTTATTAGAATCTATGCTTTGAGGGCTGCTCAGGAAGAAAAAGGAATCCAGAAGAACTGTGTATAACCACTTACATGATAATTTGAAGTCAGATGCTGTTCTGGAGAAGATAAGCTTTCTAAGGCAGAAATTCCTCCACAGATTTCCTTTGTCCTGACAGGCTCTGGCTGACTGTTCTTTGTCCAGATGCTGATGTTTTCCAGGCACTGAAAACAGGCAGATGATGCTATTTGCATATGAGGTAAAAAGAAGTGGAGCTAAGACTTGCTCATCCTGCTTCTAGCTCCATTCAGACTGTTTCAGTCCTGTTCAGTCATATCAAGCATGGTGTTGACAGAGAGCAAAAACCAGGGAGATGCAGGAAGAGTCACAGACCTTTTCAGCTTAAGGGCATCAAGGTAGAGGACTCCTGACCTCTCAAGGGTCATTTTGTAATCCTCTTTCACCTTGCTTTTGTCAATAGTACAGCACCTGTTTTACAGGTACTTCATGAACATACGGCCTCTTTCATCATGGTCCCATGTAAAGTACATTACTATGAAAGCATAGGCCATGTCCAAGGCCTCTTGGCTCCAAATCCATGCCTTACTTGGACTTCATTTCAGGTCAGGAGTATTCTGGGGCCTGGGACTGATTTTGTTTCGTGTCTTTGGAGACAGAGAGAACACTGAGACTGCTTAACACATAATAAAATAAATAATAACCCTAAATGAATGGGAAGCCCTGAACTATGAAATGAATAAAAGCATTTTCAAAGGTGTCCTGACAATATTTTACAGGTTTCAAGCAGCAGCTTGATCACCCATGATCAAGGTCTGCTCTTTATATCTTGGCATCTCTCACCCCAACGCTTTGAAGTGCATCTGGGATGAAGAAAACTTGCTGTGTTTGTTTGCTGCTAGTGCATGTGGTGACAACAGCAGCATCCCCTTTCCCAGGACAGGAGCCCTTTGTCTTGCACACATTCTGCCACAGTTAGCACTGGGCTGAGGCCGCATCCCACCTTTTATCCCAGCTTCACACGTACGCTTCACAGCATTAATAAATTGGTTTCATTTGCCACACATTTGGCAGGAGAATTTTCTAATAACATTTTTATCCCCTTTGAGAACATGAATCACTCGCATGCTGAGTATAAAATTACTTCCCTCCCTCTCCCTATTAAAGGCACCGCACGTTAGCAGGGGTCAGGCACTCGGCCTTGCCAGTGGCAAAGTCACAACCAAGGGCAGGGCTGGGAGGCATGGCTGCAAAGCCCACTGCTTTTCTTTTTTATAGATGGTGGATAACCTATTTAGCACCCAGAATATATGGTTTTCTCCAGCTGTCAATCCTACCTGGTTGGGATACAGATTGAGAAAACGTGTGAGATGCACCGCGCTGCCCACACGGCTGCTGCAAACAAGAGCTACACAAAACATGTGCAGCAGATGTCTGCTGCTCCTGCCTTTGTGGAGGCCACCGAAAGCTCCCACTGGGAGTCTCCCCACACCTCAGAAAATGATCCTTTCACAGCCATAGACACCTTGGGAGCCACAGGGGTTTTGTCTGAAAGCATGGGAAGGATCAGCAACAAACCAGAAATGGTAGTTTTCACACATTATATATCCATCTGACTTTGACTTCTGGTTTGAAAAGGAAAAAAAAAAAAAAAACCTAGTCAATTTTTCTGATTTCAAAATAATGTTTTTTATAAGGAGATTTTTGCTTGACAATTCACTTTAGGCAGCAAGAAAGTCATGCTACTACAGCTAATTAAGTATTTGATTTAAGGAGAACTGCATTCTGAGAGTATTTTTGTTCCAAGTGCACACCCCAATAAAAATGTGCTCCTTGAAAATAAAGACCTGTCCTCACATTACCTTTTCTCCCAAGTTCTTTGCAAAAAAGATTAAGACGAAGAAAGACAAGTAAGAGAGATGCCAAGAACTAGCATGGACAGGGAGCTATGAACTAATCCATGCTGCTGGCTGGGATCACCAGCACATCACAAGCATGCACATAACCTGCCTGAATCCCAGGCATAGACTTCTGTGGTGTCACAGGGAAATCCTGCTCACACCTCTCTGGTTTTCTTCTCGAGTTCTTGCAGGTTACATGCTGTGCTACCTAACACATTCAAGATTTAACGGCTCTGCAGCACTTTCAAAATCACAAGGAGTTTTAATGGCAATGTAATAGCCCTGCAAGGAATTTAGACATCTTCAGGTTTGGCAGCAGCTTTGCTGGTGTTTTGGCCCGTCCCTGAGCAATCTACATGTTGGTTCTTGGTGCTAGTGTTTGTTTGTTTTTCTTTTTAATGAGAATTTGTATTTTATTTCCGAGTTGTTCAAAGGGATATACACACAGGAGTGATACGAGGTATAGCTTGAAGCTGTTACTTCAGTGATAATCTCATGCCTCCCCCATGTTACATGAGAACAACACTGTGACACAAAACGTCAGTGCATTTTGTCCAGATACGCTACCTGGTGCATAGAATTTGTCCACAGTTCCTTTGGGACTGATTTTGGATCAGTAACGGGGGGATGAGATTTCATATCCAGCACAGCATGCAAACTGCTCCCTATCAACATATCCATATTCAAATACAGAAATGAAAGGTCAAACATAGTGTAAGTGTACCATGTGTAAGCAGTTGCCTGGTGAGCCCCAAGTTTTCTGGGCTTTTCCCATTCAACCCTTCAAGGCAGGTTGTCCTTTTTCCAGCTTCTGAGCCATTGGCAAGAAGAGCAGAGTGCCAAGATCACAACAAAAACACAATCATATGAGATATCTATCCTCTTCTTCTGCCAGCATGAAAATAGCAGCCAGCGGAGAGCCTGCACCACAGCTGTCTGGGTTAGGTTTGATTGGTCAGATAAATCACATTGTATTGTTTCCATTCCTTTGGCTCAGGGAATGTGTAAGCACTTCAAAACTGAATGCTTATGCATGAGAACTTTAAACTAGTTTACTTAAATGCACACATATGTATCTTTGCCATTGACTTTTTACAGATTTTCTTGTCAATAAAAGTAAATTGCTTGACTGTTCACAGAAAGTTAACATAAACAGAGTCAGAGTGAAATCCTATTTTAAAATTGTGTTTTAGCAAGAGACTGCCTTTGGTGGCAACTTTGTCAAAAGAAATGACAAAGTCTTTACTGCTGTGATTCCATTCCACCACAGCACTGAAGTAATTTCACTGATCAAGAGCTCTGAACTTTATGGAATAGCAGAGTGCATACTGAATACATATTTCAGAGAGGGGAACTCGCTGATTTATGGCAAGTTGTGGGAAATGGAATTGTCTCAGCTCATCAGAGGACACAGACACTGTCCAGTTACTTCCCAACTGTGCAAATGTTTTTGTTTCAGGGCTGACAACTCTATACCTTTTCACCATTCCTCAGGTCCTTCCTCAGGGTGATGGAGAAAGCCTTTCAGCATACGGTAAAAAAATCATACTTCACAATCTTTCCCAACTCTCACACATGCTTGGGAAGCAATCACAGCTGCTCCACAGAAGGGGTCCCAACACCTCCTGCCTACCCACCCCCTCCACACCATGAAGAAATTAAAGGAACAGGGAAAGAGAATCAAAACCTGAATGTTTAGGAGAGTGTCTAGAACAAAAGGAGTGAAAGATAGGGGAGCATAGGTGGTGGTGGATTTTTTAGGACACTCATTTATCTTAAAAGGGGTATAAGAGTACCAATTGATTAACTCAGGACAGAACACTCGGTGTGTTTCTAGTTTCTCTCCCTTTGCTATGATCCCAGTTACATGAAGTCCACATGGAAACTCCTTCTCCAGCAGACTAAGCCCAAGGGCACCACCAGCTCCCCATCTTCCCAGTTCTCCCACTCTGGCTCAGTGTCACTCTTTGTACTGCTAGCATCAAACACTGCTTGATCCATCCCACATGGATTAGCAGTGACAGGCAGCTTTTCTGGCTTCATCAGTACTGCCAGAGCACTGGCTGCTAAAGGGATACAGGTAGGTGGGGGCTAATTCATTTTGAAACATTTGAGACCAGTTATTTTTACCTGGACTCTCTTGGAGACCTGACTGATGGATGGAGTTGGATTGGCATTCTACAATTAGCTATTGTAAGGTTACCTCACTCTTGATCTACCCTTGATCAACATGGTTGCTTCAGTCTCTGCTTCCCTTCATGTGTGAAGCAGCTGCCCTTGTTTTCTGAGGATGTGGGGTGGAACTGACACAATTAAAGGTCACCCTCCATCTGGGAAGAGAAAGTTCTGGTCTACAGTGAAGCATGGGGGCTGGTTTCCATTTTGTCAGAGTTATGTAATCTCTAAATAAAAAAATATTTCTGCTGTTCACTACAAGATCTTGTTGCTTAATGGTCCCTAGAAATGGCTGCCAGATTCCTGTACAAATATAGCATGTACACAGTGTTTTAAAACTTTACATAGATTGGAAGTTCTTTAAATTGTAAATTCAAAGCATTTTATAGATGAGAATCAGTTCTTCTAACTGAAAAAACAGGAGTGCCTGATTTTCAGAGGTGCTGGATTCCAGCTGAGGCCAAAGGCAACTGCTTTTGGTTTTGTGCTGCGCTTCTGAAAATTAAGTCTGCAGTATTAACAGTACCTGTTAATAACAGGCATTCCAGGTGCAGTTGAAAGACACAGAAATAAAGTAGAGGGACATAGGATAAACAGAACAAAAACTTAACAAAATGGGAGCAGTCAAGCCTTTAAAGAAAAGCACCATTTCCCACTTCATATTTCATAACTCTGAATCAATAATACAACTGATCCATACCGCAAAAACAGAACTCAAAAGCTATGGTCTTCCAATTGAAATATGTATGTTCAAGAGCCAGTGACAAAAACTTCATTTCTATCCAGGATTAGGTAAGTGCACCCTTGCTTATCTTAGGCAATATAATACTTAATTAAGCCTTTTTCCTCTGTCCTCATATATGCCAAAATGCCCTAATGTTCAACAAAATTTCATTAGCTCCCAGCTAATGAAACTTAAGTTTCATTTTGTGCATACACAACATCCAGCACCTGTGGATAACAAGCATCTCTTAAGGTATCTAAACTTATAAACATACAGAATTGTGAATATATATTTCTGTGGAGAATCAGTTATGTGCATTGCATTGTATAGAAGTATGTAAAAATTAGGTATTCGTAATACTGCATATCATTCTGTTTGTCTGCAGGAAAACACAAGATGTTTAGGGAAAGAAACAAAACCGAAAGGAGATCTGTTAAAGAACCCAGCAATCTGCTATTTTTTAAATAGCCACACTGCCAAAATTAATTTTTCCTAGGCCTAAGCCATGGATCAATGACAGTAGGACTGCAGATCTGCACTACATAGGTAGATTTCCTATATTGTAAGCACCATTCTTTGCTGAGGGTTCACTGGTAGAAGGCAAAACAGCAAAGTCTGTTTCCCCTTCTGCAATGACAAAGACGACTAAGCTAAGTGAAGTTGACTGAAGTTTGCAAGAAAAAACTAACAGGTAATTCCAAATAATGATGGATGCAATCGTTGCATCCATTGTGCCTGTCGCTTGCTTTGCAGGGAAAACATAAACAGCAAAAAAATCTGTTCCTAGAATACAACTGACACAAACAGATACAACTACAGGCTCTGAAGAAAAGGGGCTCTGAGGTGATGTGCAAAACCAGGATCAAAAGTTAACACAGTGGCTTAAACAGGCCATGGTAGTACTCTGAGCAAGGGTAGAAGAAATAGACTAGAACATAAGGGAGTGTCCTTGAAAGGGACCAAATAGGATCTGAATTAGAGATCAAACATAATTGATTTATAGTCAATTTTTTATTTGTTTATATTTATTTATTTGTATTTATTTATTTTTTATTTTATTTTATTTTATTTTATTTTATTTTATTTTATTTTATTTTATTTTATTTTATTTATTTATTTATATTTTAGCACAAGATTAAAAAATTTTCACCTCCAAGTCCAGGACAGGTTTGCATCTGTGCCTGCCTTTATTAAAGAGATTACTTTCACTCTTTGATGTCAGCATCTTCCCTGTGCAGGGATGTCATGTCCAAGATTTTCTCATACAGAATTTTGAGCCAGATACAGTAGACCTCTGTAGCATGGAACCATTCCCAATCACATGTGAACATCCCCTGCACTGTGTATCCTTTTTTTCTACATCTACAGGATGCTCCTTGGAGGTGCCATCAATCTACAAAGTACTAGCAAGCTACCAAGTACAAGGTACAAAGCACCATGCCTCTTTTGAAAGAAAGCAGAACTAAAGGAATCTAAAGAGTCTAAAACTGCCAGAAACTTGGGATTCAAATATGCTGCTTCTTCCCATAAGAAAAACCTTTCATCTTACTTTTCTGACCATCCCAATGGGCACATAGACATCTACTGTAGATACTTCACACACATAAATTACAGCATAGCACATGTACATTGCTTTTATTTCTCATACCCTTTAGAAGCAGTCCCCTGACTTCCAGAATTCTGTTGTCACAAATTGAAAGCCACTGTCATAAAGACACTGCACCTCATGGGGAAAGTTGAGAAAAACAGTGGATTAAAGATAGAGAAAATAAAAAATTGCAGTGTGATAGTCATGTAATAGACTGGTAATCATATAGTTGGCTTTTAAATCAAGATTTATTTCTATGTATGTGCTCTTATTCAAACAGGAATTAGCTTGGGACATCCCAGTTATGTAAGTCAGCCCACAGGTGAAACTCTACGGTCAAGCTACTCCCTCTTCAGGCACGGAAGGCCATTAGAGTGCTGACAACTCTGCCAAGTACTTGTAATATGTTTTGCTCTGTCAGACATAAAGCTCAGCAAGACTAGATGATAAAATGCTTGGGGGCTGGTTTGGTCTTCCCATACTTAGCCCTGTAGGTTGGTGTCCCCCTATAAGCACGCTGAAGGTGCTCCACACACACCCTCACAGAGAGGTGCAATTTTTCAGCCCCTTGACATGAGACATTCTCAGCAGCTAAGACACAGCCAGGAAAGCCTTTTCCTTGCAGTACCATCCCATCATTGGTATCCACCACACACATATTGAACCCCTCACCCACTTTATTCCTATTTACTGACAGACCCACATTAGGGAAGGCCACACTAGGGAGAACAGGTTCTAGTTAAAGGAGTTTTACTGGAAGAACAGAAGTATGTGGATCCCCAAAACAGATTACAAAGACAGTAAACATAGCAGTGTAGAGGGAAATCTCCACAGTCTTTAGACAGCTGTACAGCTGTCATTAATGAAAAGGAGAGGAAACCTTTTCAAAATGAAAATATCCCTAGATCTGCCCCTGTACATTAGAGAGGCAGGAGATCTAAGCATCAGGTTTTAATGAGATAGAGCTTGAAAAGAATTCCATATATGTTAGGTGAGGTAAGAAGCATTCTGTCACAGAACAGAAAGTGTTGCAACCATGCCTCACTGCATGAATCAAATTACAGGAAAAAGAGTCAGAATCCAAACATGGAAAATACCTCATAATTAAAAACTGTTAAAACAAAACTTGTACTATTGCACACTGTCTTGCATTGGCAATCAAAAAGTGGACTGAATTATCTGATTCTTGGGCTCTCATTCATATGCATCTGTATTGGCAGAGACAGCATATTCATAGGGATTGAATCTGAAAGGACACCCTCATTGTCTCTTTGTAGCATCCCTAATGTAAGTTTCACTAACCAAGAGATCAGTGTGATCCATTTGTCCATGCTGCTGATGTTTGTGAAGCAAATAAAAAACTTCTGACAAGATCTAGCTGGCACTGCTTTGCTGCAAACACTCCTGAGGGAGCTGGTGTTGTGCAATCTGGAGAAGGCTCCAGTGATATCTTACAGCACCTTCCAGTGTTTGAAGGGGCTACGAGAGAGCTGAAGGACTTTTTAGAAAGGCACGGAGTGGCAGAACAAGAGGAAACAGCTTCAAACTGCAAAACAATTGGTTTATATTAAATACTGAAAAAAAATTCTGTACTGTGAGGTTGAAACACTGGAACAGGTTGCCCAGAGAAGCTGTGGATATCCCATCCTTGGAAGTGTTCAAGGCCAGGTTGGATGGGGTTCTGAGCAACCTGATCTAGTGGGAAGTGTCCCTGACCATGGCAGGGAGTTTGAAATTATATGATCTTAAAGGTCCCTTCCAACCCAAACCATTCCTGTCCCAGCCTGCACCCTTTGCTTTAATGGCCTCAGAATGAGAGAACTCATCCTAAAAACCCGTGGAGAGTAGACCTTGAAGGGCCAAGAGAAATTCATGCTATTTAAACATCCACATTTTCCCTCTCAATTCTGACAAAGGATGAAGAACACAGTATTTCACACTTCCAGTGAGGACTTATCAAAAGAAGCTGCTTTTGATGGCTGAAAGCATAGGTAACAGTACTGCTTGCAACAGATACAAGTCTCCAGCATGGTCTTAAATCCAAAAGGATATGCTAGAGGATCCATACTAGGAATCAAAAGTATCAAAGCCATGATCCCAGCACAAATAAAGGCTGCTCAGTGTTGGAGCATCCCTGCATATAGCTGTCAGTACATCTGCCTTACTGACACTTCTAGAAAGGACTCATATTTCTCCTAAAGCACAATATTAGAAATGGGTAATCAGAGACCTAATTAGCAGTGACAGCATCAGGGAATGGAAGATGGCAAGAGGGCTGAACACATCGCAGGGATATATTTCTCTTTCAGACAGACCCTGTACACTGACCCCCTGTAGCCCCCCAGGGATCACCTTCAGCATCTGACCCAGACCTCCAGCCTTCACCGAGGTCTCAGAGGGAAGGCTGAACACGTCTCTGGGTTGTTGCCACGCCTCTGATAGATGTGCTGCCGGGTGTCGCTGCGATCCCGGCAGCCGTGTTCCCGGGGGGCCGCCAGGCTTCCAGCACCAGCGAGGTGAAAGGCAGCTGCCATTCGTCCCAGCACCAGCTGGGGAAGCCACAGCAATGTGCAAAGAGTGCCAGCAGCGAGAAGTGCCTCGGGGAGAAGAGGGAAAGAAACGACGTCACTGAAATGGAACCTTTCCCTGCCTGACTGTCTGTCTGTCTGTCAGCAAGGGCTTCTGAGTCAATAAATACCAGTCAAAATGCACAATTCTGGCTGACCTGCAGTCCTCTCTTCATCTCTGGAGAAAATAAACACGAGCTCTGGGTGCTGAGCTCCTCCGTTTTCTTCAGAGCCTCCATTATACTTGTGTTTGCAACATTTCAGCCAGCAACACTGGGCACGGTTCACTCGGTACTCCCAGGAACTTGCCTGGTTATTATGAGATTACCCTTCACTGCAAAATAAACAGTTCTTCACAGATACCCTCTCAGGGGTGTTCCCTTACAGATGTCCAGGAGTCAGGAGGGGTCAAGACAGGAGGGATTTGACATGGTGTATAAATCCTCTTGGTGCAAGCTGCAGCCCCCAGAACAATGCCATTCACTGTCCAAAGCATCCACAGGAACAGCAGCTGCTGCTGGAAAGCCTAAAGGAGGCACACTGTCTCACACCTCAGCCCACAGCAGCACCTTACATGCCTGCAGGCAGCTCAAAACCAGATGCAGAAGGCAGCTCCTGATCACTCATGTCTCAACAGAAAGACCAGTTGCCATATCCCAGTTTTCCCTCTTCCTAGGGGATATCCTGAGTTTGGGATACTCTTGCTGTCTTATTCCACATGTTATAGGTAATAAACGAATCAAACCAAATTAAAAGGTTAAATTGGCAAATTTTATTTCCGCAACCAAAATACGGTCCTGGAAAGCCACAACCGGAAAAAACAATACCGAGCCCGGGGTCGGAATTGGGTGAACACACGATGTTACCCAGCCTCTATCGCACTGGGTTCCCCTGGTGTTCACACCGCTGTCTTGGTTGGCCTCTTTTTTATGCCGTTTTTCATAGCCTGGAGCGGGACAGTCCTTTGTTTCTTTCAAATTCAGCTCTGGTGTCCACACAAGACAAAGTCCTTCCTGCTCCTTGACGAGATTTTGTGTCCGTTGTGTATTGCTTTTAGGTGGTTGATTTCATCTTTACGGGGACCAGAGTCGGGGAATGCAATCCTGGTGATGGGTTTTTCGGGAAATGCTGTTCTCCTGTGAGTTTCCAGGCGTCCCCAGGAGATAGGTGCTTATCGGTAGCAGTCCGATCTGTAGATATGTTAATTTACCTAGTTCTGAGGCAATCACTGCCTTTTCCTGTGGCTCGTTTATTTTGCAGACTTATTTTATACAAAACGCGAATTACAATATGGTATATATATATATATCACAATCCCTCCCCTTCTATATAAACACATTAATTTGTGTTCCCTTTTTAATCCTCTTCAGATTCCTCACTGCCATTTTTTTCTGACTCTTTTCGATAATCTGTATAGGGGAGCTGATTTCTTTTTATCTGTTATTCAGATTTTGTCAGCGCCTCTATTGCCCTGGTGTTCATCTCCCCTCTCCCTAATTTCATTATTTTGGAGGCTCTGCCATTCACCCTTCCTGATGCAAGTTCAGGATCCATGGGCATAGCTGCAATTTGCATGCCCTGTACCACCGAGTGTACTAGTCTAATAAAACAAGGTATTAAACATGGTATGAATATGATTCCTGCCAATGAACACACAATAAAGAACACTACCTTTTTCCACGAAGCTCCTGATAATAACTGGTCCCACCAAGATGCCTGGAGAATGGAATTCCATTTTTGGACTGGAACGTGTGCTACCCTCTTTATCTCTGCTGCAAGACCCTTTATAGTTTCTCCGTAATCATCGATTTCGACACAGCATTCAGATTCGTTAAATTTCCCACAGACTCCCCCTTCTTCAGCTAACAAATAGTCTAATGCTATTCTATTTTGGTATACAAAGGCTCGCATCTGGGAGTGCTGTTTAGCCAACAATTCGAGGGCATCTGAGGTGTGATTCGACACAATCTCTACCACGGCCTGCAGCCTTATCAACCTATTCAACAGGTAAACCGGAGTTCGGTATCCCCAACTTCCATCTTGTGCCCATGTTGCAGGACCATAGTATTCTATTATTCTTTCAGCTGGCCACTCTTCCCCTCCCCAAACTTGGCTGCCACCCACATCAGGGAGCTTCTTCCTTAATTCCCTTTTTTCTCTATTCAGTGTCTCGTAGAGAGGTGCCCCCAGGAAAGTACTGCCGGACCTTGGTAAAGTAAAGAAGACTGGCTGAATGATCCCCAGGGTGCATGACCCCTTCCATTTTTGTGGTAATTCACTGTATGCTTTCTTCCCACATACCCAGTATATCCCATCAGGAGCTTTCCATGTACTTTTTGTACTCCCTGGTTCAGCCCAGTAAGTACTTAATTCTCCTAGTGACTGGTAAGGGTTAGCTCCAGAGCCTTTATTCCAGCAAAGTCCAACCTTATCACTCCACTCACAATTGCCTTTCTTTTCTAGGCTCCAGTACCCAGCAGGGGACTCTGGCTGCCAAATTTTACTTTTGTTATCTGAATTTACTGCTAAGGTGGAGACACACGGGGTGTATCCTAATACCTCAGTATGTTCTCTTCCCTCCCGACTGATACAAATTGATCCAATTACTCTTTTATCTAAGACCCAGCCCTCAGGTCTTTGAAGTGTCTTTGAAATTTGGGTTTTATCCCCCCTTAGGAGTTGCTCTGGAGTTAAGCTCTCACCTTTCCAGGGCCATTTTTCTGCTGATTTAAGTCCTCCGCAAATCCAGCAGTTGGTCAATCCTAATTCAGTTGCAATCTCTTGCATTAAATCGATAAACAAATTTTTGTCTGAGCCAGGTAAACCCCACTTATCATACTGTTTCTCCAATAAATCATATTGTTCACTTAGGGTCCTCAATCTTTCCTGCTCCATTCTCTTTCTTCTCATCTCTGACTCCTGTTTCTTTATTTCTATGGCTACCTGTTTTATTTTGCTCTCAGGATCCATGCCTTCCCTATCTCTAGAAAAAGAGAAAGTGTTATCAAACTGGGCACAGATCCGGTCATCGTCTTCCTCGAGAAGGTCTATGATGACAGGTTTAGTGTCTGAGATGAGTCCACTTTCATACCTTAGATTTTTGCCCACCCAGTAGGTTTTTCCTTCCATGACACACATTCCTAGTTTAGTATGGTCATAACACAATTGATTCACCTGAAAATAAGCCACAAATACAGATTTTCTTTTTCCCCCTATCCAAACCGTACGATTGCATTGTTCACATGTGGGAAGAGGTGTCTGGCTTGCACTTCTTTTGTGAATGTTATGAGCAAATGTCTCTGATTGCCCGTTTCTGTTTCTTGCCTTGGGATCATAGCATACCATTTTCTCCCCCAGTTTACACTTTACATACTGAGTGCCGTTAAGGGTGCAGTGCTCCTCCTTTCCCTCAGGGGTGCAATTAGCTAGGACAGGGTGAGCAGGGGTACTAATTCGTGTGCACTCCCCACACTCATTATGGCTTTGTATTGCAGGGCTCAGGGCATTCTCTGGGTATGCATTAGTCAGAGGATACACGACTAGGCTCAGGCTCACCAGGACTCCCCATAGGTGTACTTCTCTGCCTCTGCCTACGCCCACCAGGTTGCTGCTGGCGGCGAGGGAAACCATCTTCTTGGCAGCAGAAGTATTCTTCAGGGGATTAATGTGAAGTCCAAACTGCATCCTGTCCCTTAAAGGCATCCCACCTTGATAACTTTACTGTATTTGTCCAACAAGGTACTTTATTTGCTTTCTGGCACTCAATTTCCAAAATTACCGTCCTGCAATTTAGCTTTCCCCTAATCCCATGTTGGTACAAGCGAAACCACTGGATCAACTCCGGTACAATATTATTCAATTTGGTGACAAGTATTAGAATTCGGTCAGTCAGAGACAGCTCTTTCTCAAGGCACTTAGTACAGAGACCTCTAGGCCTGATTCCCCATATACAATGTGTGACCCAAACCTCACGACAAATCTGGCACCTGAAATGAACAAAAGGAAAAACACCTGCACCCAGGAACTGAACACCTTATCTGATTTCAGGTGCTCATTTACTTGTCCGACGCAATTTTAGCTTGAGGTTTCCAGGGTGGGAGATTACTTTCCACTCGGGTGTCTCCTCTCTTGTCTTGATCTTTTTCGCTCTGGAGGCATGTGTCCAGCCCTTTTCTGCTGTCCGGACTGCTGTGTCTGTGGTCAAAAGGACAAGAAAAGGACCCTCCCAGTGAGGAGAGAGAGAAACCTCTTTCCAGGTTTTTATAAGAACGTAATCCCCAGGTTGGATTTTGTGTATGGCGAACCCTAGAGGAACATTTTGTGTGACAATTCCCTGCTTTCGAAGATCCTGTAAATTTTTATTTATGGTTATTAGGTATGGTTGTATTTGTCCATCTTCTATTTTTGGGTGTCCCACGGGCATGCCATGATTATAGGGCATACCGTATAACATTTCAAAAGGAGATAACCCTGTCTCAGAATGAGGCATAGTCCTGATATTTAATAATGCTAAGGGGAGGCATTTTGGCCAAGACATTTTAGTTTCTATCATTAATTTTGATAACTGGGCCTTCAATGTCTGATTCATCCTTTCAACTTGTCCAGAACTCTGAGGATGCCATGGGGTATGGTATTCCCACCGAATTCCCAGAGCCTCTGCTAATTGTTTAATAATTTTTGAGGTGAAGTGTGTTCCTTGGTCTGAGTCTATATGATTGATTATACCATATCGAGGGATGAGTTCTTCCAGAAGGACTTTAGATACTGTCTGGGCAGTAGCCCTAGAGCTTGGGTAAGCTTCCACCCAATGAGTTAATTTGTCCACTAATACTAGTAAAAACTTATACCTCCCAACCTTGGGTAATTCAGTGAAATCCACTTGAATTTTTTCAAAGGGACGATAGGCTATAGGGTGACTACCCCAGATTACCTGTCGTGTCCTGGCTTTGTTTACTTTCTTGCATGTTAGGCACCCTTGCACCTCTTGTTCAGCCAGCTCATAAATCCCTTTACACCCAAAGAATCTCAGGAACTGTTCTGCCAGAGCCTGGGATCCCCAATGAGTTTGCATATGCAATCTCTTCAGAATTTTTCTGGTGTAGTCCTTTGATACTAATTCCCTCCCGTCTGGTAACTTCCACTTACCATCTTTTAATGTCCCTCCTATCTTCTTATATTCCTCAACCTCTTTTGGAGAGGGACGAGGGGGATATTCCCAAGTACTGCTCTCCCCAACCTCTGGGGTACTTACTGTCATTAGTGCAGCACTTTTGGCTTCCTTATCGGCCAAATTGTTTCCCCGGATCCGAAATTGTATTCCTGTTTGGTGTCCTTTTACATGTACTACTGAGATTGCCTCTGGCTCTCGGATAGCTTCTAAGATTTGCTTTATTAATTCCCCATGAATTAATCCTCGTCCTCGAGTGTTTATTAACCCCCTTTCCTCCCATATTTTCCCAAAAGTGTGGACCACCCCAAAGGCATATTTTGAATCTGTAAAGATTGTTCCCCTTTTCCCTTTTAATCTTTTTAATGCCCGAAAAACCGCATATAATTCACATGCTTGAGCCGACCAGCTTGCACTGAGGGGTCCTGATTCGATTACTTCCCCTGTTTTCCCATCTACGATTGCATACCCCGATTTTTTCTTTCCTTCTATTACCCTAGCTGACCCATCCACAAACCATTTTTCCCCCCCTTCGAGTTTCTCCTCCTCCAAGTCTGTTCTGATTTTTGTCTGCAATTCCACTATTTTTGCACACTCGTGGGTTGGTTCCACTGATGCTTCCCCGTACAGGAATTAAGCTGGATTCAACGCAGTGGTTGTCCTTAGTTCTAAATCATGTGAGTGTATTAGTATGGCTTCATATTTCAACAATCTAGCATCCGTGAGCCACTTATCTGCTTTTTGTTGTAATATACTCCTCACATCATGAGGAGTATACACCACTAACGAGGCTCCAAATGTCACTTTCTTTGCTTCTTCCACCAGTAATGCTGCTGCTACAATTGCCTGTAGGCAAGTGGGCCAACCCCTGCTTACTGGGTCTAGCAGCTTTGATACATATCCCACCGGTTTCCTAGCTCCTGCCCAATCCTGTGTTAAGACTCCGTAGGCAGTCTGGTTGCTAACGTCCACAAATAATTGAAATGGCCTTTTTATATCTGGGAGATTTAACACAGGAGCTGTCATGAGGATTTCTTTTACCTCTTTGAACCCCTCCTCGTCCCGTTCTGTCCATTTTACCTTGTCAGTGGTCAATTTCTCGTATAAAAATTTCACCTTTTCACTGTATCCCTCAATCCATTGCCTGCAATAACCCAGGAGTCCCAGCAGCTGCCTGACCTCCCTCTTTGTTCGGGGGGAGGGAAGGGATATAATTCCTGCTATCCTTTCCGGGTCTAATTTCTTTCTTCCCTTTACCAGCCAGTGTCCTAAATACTTAACCTCAGGCTCAACAAACTGCAGCTTTGACTTAGAAACCTTTAACCCCTTTTCTCCCAAGAAATTCAGCAATCTTATGGAGGTTGTCCTGACGTCCTCTTCTTCCTGACCAGCCACTAATAAATCATCTACATACTGTAATAACTTGGTCCCTTCTACTGGCACGAATTGGCTTAGCAGCTGTTCCAGAGCCTGACCAAACAGGTTGGGTGAGTCCACGAATCCTTGAGGTAGGGAAGTCCATCGGTATTGTTGCTTATGACTGGTATCCGGGTCCTCCCATTGAAAGGCAAAATAGTCTCTACTATCCTCCGCCAAGGGGCAGGACCAAAATGCATCTTTTAAATCTATTACACTATACCAGGTGTCCTCAGGTGAAATTTTATTCAAAAGTGTGTATGGGTTTGGGACTTGGGACTGTGGGGAACAAGCTCTTAGTCCTCCTGTTTACTGCTCTAAGATCTTGTACCAGCCTGTAGCTACCATCAGCTTTCCGAATAGCTAGGATAGGAGTGTTATGTCTCGACATGCAAGGTTCCAAGGTTCCTTTATTAAGGAGGTCCTCTATGACAGGTTTTAATCCTTTCCTTCCTTCTAGGGGGATGGGGTATTGCTTAATTCTAATAGGTTCTTCAGGTTTATCTATTTTAATGTGTATGGGTTTTATTTCTAATTTCCCCGCCTCCCCTTGTGTGTGCCAAACCCTTGAATCAACTCTATTCTCGTCCTCTATTGTTAGTCTAAATAAACGTACCACAAGCCGAGAACTTTCCACAATTAGACTTATTTCCAATGTTACCATCAAATCCCTCCCCAACAGGTTGTAATCCGCTTCTTCAACTAACAACAGATTCCCTAAACAAAACCTCGTTTCAAATTCTATTTCAACATCTTTAATTACCGGTACCCTAAAAGGTTCCCCTTTTGCTCCAATCACCATCACAGTTTCCTTACTTATAGTACATCCTGAAGGCAGCTGTTGGACGGTGCTACGCTCAGCACTAGAGTCCACTAAAAATATCAAAATTAGTTTTTCGGGTCCTATCCTTAGTTTTACCAGGGGCTCCCAGGATGTTTTGGACCCTAAATGAAAAAGCCCCTGACACCTCTAATTCTCCTGGAACATTTTCTCGTCTTTCATCCGCTTCCTACAGTCCCTCTTAAAGTGACCTTTCTTCCCACAGTAGAAGCACTCCAGATCCTCCCTCCGTCCGGCCGCCTGTTTCGTCTGGGAGGGGCCTCGATTCCCCTGGGTCTGCTGGCTCGGTGCCGGTCCTGAGCTGTCCCGAGTCTGCTCCTGCTTTTGTGCCTCCCTCACGGCAGCCACTAAAGCCTTTGCCTGTGCCTTTTGTTGTTCCTCTCCCCTCCTCATATAAACCCGATGCGCCTCCTTCAATAATTCCTGCAGTCCTTTCTCTTGCCAATTGTCCATTTTTTCGAGCTTCCTCCGTATATCCTCCCACGATTTTGCCACAAATTGTGCTTTCAGGAGGACCTCCCCTATAGGAGAGTCAGGATCCGTTCCTGAATACATTCGGATACTTTGTCTCAATCTCTTAAGCCATTCAACTGGCGTCTCATCCCTTCCCTGACATTGTGCCAGTGCCTTGCTCATGTTCTGCCCTTTGGGAACGGCCTCCCGTATACCCTGTATTACCATGCTTCTTAATTCTATCATTCTTAACCTGCCTTCTTCTGTCTGTGCGTCTCACGACGGTCTCATGCTCGGCCACCTTTGATCCCCTTGTCCTCCCTGGGGGTTCCTGCGTTCCCAATCCCGAATCGCAGCGTGCCTTATGATGTCCCGTTCCTCAGTATTGAACAATGACCTCAATATAGCATTAATATCATCATATGTGTATACGCTAGTTCCTAAGAATTCGTCTAACCGGTTTGCAACTCCTATCGGGTCATTCATTAGATCGCCCATTTCTTTCTTAAATGCTCTTATGTCTGCGGTGTTAATTGGTATGTGTACAAATCCGATGACCCCCGGGGCAATGGGCACTTCCCTTAAAGGAAGGAGTTGATGTCCGTCTGTATTATCCCCACTATCGTCATTATATACCCCTTTCGTTTTGTGTCAGGTCGTGCTTGCTGGCGCGGATCCATTTTTTCCAGCAGCAGGAATTGTTACTTTATGTCCTGGGAGGGGGGAGCAGGGGGTGGGTGAGGCGCCGCTGCAGCCGGTGCCTGGGGAATTGGGGCGGGGGAGGGGTGAGGCATAGGTTGGTATGAGGGGTTCGTAGGTGCGGGAAGCGGGGGTGGTACAGGAAGAGGTTGAGGAGTGGGATTTAGGTATGGGGGTGGGAGATTGTCCAGGGGTTCCCATGTTTCGCTTACAGATGTAACCTTACAGGTTCTAACTGGGTATAACCCAGTGCTAGTGTGTTTCCATAATTTAGCATAATCCCTCTCCTCATTTACCTCAGGGCCTGGCGGACCCATCTTTCGAATGTACCGAAGATGGGCCACACTACATGTTCCTTGATCTCCTTCCCCCCCCCAAACCTCTATGCAATAATGTATCAATTTTTCCTTAGACTTGATTGTTTTATCTGGACCTTGCTCCCAGTATTCCAACATCCACCCCAGCGGACTATCCCTGGGGATTTCGGGTAACTTACCTTTTCTTATCTTAGCTGACTTCTCTGGGGTTTTTCCCTGAGGTTTGCTCTTTTTCTGTCCCATTTTTTTTAAAAGGTTCCCCCCAAGCCACCTTTGTTATGCCTACTTGCCGTGTTTCACGCCGGGACCACCGCCGGGTCCGGGTACGATCGTACTGAAGTTTAAACTTATTTCAATGTTTTCAATCTACTCACCTCACACGGAGAACTGTTCCGTGGAGTTTTTCGAAAGGAGGCGAGCTCTCTTTTCCTTTTCCTGGGCTTGTCCTGCCCTAGGATCTGAGAGGTTTACCAATTCCCAATTCCGGGGAACGTACCTTCCCTCCCGATCCTCCCCGTGACTGACCCCCAAAACTTCCCAAGTTTTAGGCTTGACACGAGAGAGAGAGAGTTAATACCACGTTACGTTCGCTTCCCCCGCAACCGACCACACCCCTCGCGGGATAATGGAACTGCGGTTTTGGGGTCCGCACTCGCTTCGTGATAAAATCACGTCTCAATCACGCGCTCAATCACACCTCACTCAACCACGCAATACTTACGGCTCCTTTTCCTCCGTGGATTCTTCATGCACGTCGAGTTTTATGAGTGAAAAACGTTGCCGCAGTTATCCGAGAGCTCGGGGCCCAACTTTCCCTTTCCGATTGTGGCTTTTCGGATTTTTAGTTCGGGATCCTGACCGGCTTCGGGGAACTCCCCAATTCCACCAGGTCGCTGAAATCAGCGAGGCGCCTCCTGGTCCGAAAGGGGGCCCCCCCCGAACCCAAAATCAGGATCACGTCAGGGTCACCAAGATTGTTATAGGTAATAAACGAATCAAACCAAATTAAAAGGTTAAATTGGCAAATTTTATTTCCGCAACCAAAATACGGTCCTGGAAAGCCACAACCGGAAAAAACAATACCGAGCCCGGGGTCGGAATTGGGTGAACACACGATGTTACCCAGCCTCTATCGCACTGGGTTCCCCTGGTGTTCACACCGCTGTCTTGGTTGGCCTCTTTTTTATGCCGTTTTTCATAGCCTGGAGCGGGACAGTCCTTTGTTTCTTTCAAATTCAGCTCTGGTGTCCACACAAGACAAAGTCCTTCCTGCTCCTTGACGAGATTTTGTGTCCGTTGTGTACTGCTTTTAGGTGGTTGATTTCATCTTTACGGGGACCAGAGTCGGGGAATGCAATCCTGGTGATGGGTTTTTCGGGAAATGCTGTTCTCCTGTGTGTTTCCAGGCGTCCCCAGGAGATAGGTGCTTATCGGTAGCAGTCCGATCTGTAGATATGTTAATTTACCTAGTTCTGAGGCAATCACTGCCTTTTCCTGTGGCTCGTTTATTTTGCAGACTTATTTTATACAAAACACGAATTACAATATGGTATATATATATATCACACACATCTTACTTGTCCTTGCTATTAGTTAATGTTCAAAGTGTTGTTGTCAAACTACTGATTCAAAAACAGAAGGCCCAGCATCCCTTATCTTTGCTCTTTGTTTGAGGAGGAACAACGGGACAGAAATGTCTTTATTTTTCAGTTTGCAAGCAGAAGTAACAGCCTGACATTTCATATCTGGCCTGGCCATTAAAGGAAGTGAGGTGTACTTCACCTGTGTGCTTCACAGTTACCTGATGACAGTGGAGTAATTCAAATGCTTTCTGCACAATGTTCCCCATACTCCAAACTGAACCCTGGTGCTGATAGGTCCCTCCAGGTCTATTCTCCAGGACCATGAGGCTACTTGCCACTAGCCTCATCCCACTCCCAATTTCCAACTCCAGAATTTCTGTACCCTTTCTCTGATACTGTAAGAACACTAAGGAAAGGACTATTTTACATACAGCAGTAATATATAGCATTGTATATATACCTGGAAAAAAACACCTGACACATCAAGACACTTAATCAGCAATTCAAACAGTCAGAAAAAAAAAGATTTAAAGACATTTTAATCTGGCAAGGAAGATTCAGGATTATTTGTTACTTTGGATTAAAAAGAAAAGATATTATTACTGTCAGTTTTTGACAACAGAGAACAGATGGGATATTCTTTAGCAAAACCAGAGTATGTAAATATTCTAGCAGGTTTCAGGTCACTTGTCTCCTGAGCTATTGGGTCATTCTGAAAGCCAAAGCTGGTTGACATTTTGCAGAAGTTGCTTTCTGTTTTTTAACCAAGACCACTGTTGTTAAAAATGCAATCCTGTAAGCCTGAGAACCCCTCCAAACACCACAGCCCTGAGGCTGAGCAGGTAGGAAAGTGAGCCATGCTTCCCCTAATGTTAGACAAAAGACTGGCCCAAGAGGACACAAGGGTGGAGAATTCATCTCACAGGTGATGTGCACAACAATGTGTGGCAAAAGGTGTTCAACAGAAACGTCTCAGAGGAAAAGGCAGAACAACAATCCTGTGTGGTGTGAGCTGGTCTGGGGCACACTCAGACACCCTGCTTCCCAAGCTCTGCAGCCCATGGACAACTCACTTACTGTTAAAAATGCTCTAGAAATTGTAGCTCTGGTTTTAAAGAAATTTCTGACTATTGCAGTTATGCAAATAACTGTGAGAACCTGAACCAGGGGCAAACCATTGCAGTAATACAGAGCTGCCTTGGAGCTGGAAACTTCACATCACCTTCTGGAAGCATTGACACATTTATTCCACAGCAATGGAATCTGGCACGTTCTCCTAACTCATAAACACAGCATTTTACCAATATCTGTAGTCAGGTCCAAATGTGAGTTTCTGGCCAGTTTGCAAACCAAATGCATGCAAAGCCAGGGCAAAACAGGTCATAGGTCTTTGTGGCAAGGGAAGTGGTTGGCACATGGCAGCAGCAAGGCTGAGGACTGTGATCTGATACACTGCTTCAGCCATCTACAAATTAACTCCTTCCCAGGCACATACCAGAAAAAAAAAAAAAAAAAAAAAGTCCTGGCCTATGCTTCTTGAAACAATACTTCACAAAACAAGGCTCTGACAATGGAGATAGATTGCCTGGAGACTTTGTGAGGCCAAGAAAAGATAAAAGCTTTCTTAAAAGAATGGTTGAAAATATTCATTGCCATATTGTGGTGATGACTATTTTCAGCAGATATGGGCCACAGCTGCACATGTTTGTGTGAAGAAAGGAAGACAAGAATGAAAGGATTTTTTATATCATTACCATTTGGTCCCATCTCATTGCAGAATACACAGAATCTGGCTCTGCAAAGGATGCATTCTTTTGAATCCTTATGGCTTGAAGCCAAGCTAAGGTAAGCAGTTAATTATTTCATTTAAGCCATTCATGAGCTAATGAACATAACTCACTTTCAGCGGTGTGTTCCTGGTCTACAGACTGTACCAGGTCAATGCACCATATGAATAATAATATGTTAGGAAACTATTAATGTTGCGAAGTCAAACACCCAGATGTCAAGGATTAACAGTAATAAGCCTTACCTTATTTCAGCTCTATGTGTGAGCTACCTTACCATGTCCAATTACACAACCACACAACAATTTTCAATTGGGTCTGTATTGAAGATCCTGTATATTCAAGGTCTTCCTTTATACTCATTGTTCAATAGGTACCTCCTGTCTTACACTGCATATCATCCAAAAACTCCTCTGAACCCTGAACCATTGCTTTTCTAGTTCTAGTTTTGGGTGGTTTTTTTCCCCTCTTATATTTAATTTATGAAATTCCAATGTGTGGAAATTCCTGTTCTATTTATAGAGTATCAGGGTCCATATCTTTCCCTCATCATGCTTGCAGTCCTGCCTGTAAGCCCCCCACCCTTTTTTCAGAACATCAGGCTATCAAGCTCAGGAGCCTTTTTTGTCCCAATGCTTTCATCCACAGTACTTCAGTCCCAGGTCCCTACCTTTAGCAGTCTTGTCATAAAAGTTCCTTCTCCTCTCCCATGGTCTGTGAGATAAATGCTGAAACCACAGTTGAGGGGACAGCATTGTTCATCTCCCCTGCCTTGAGACAGCGTGGGCACAACATGTATCCCACTGCTCTGCTGGGAGAGAAGGCTGGCATCCACCTCTGGGGTTGAGAAGGGACAGAAGTCCTTCAGAGAACATGCATCTCTAATGTCTTTGTGTGAAGTGGGATTTCCTGAGGTTCACAACTTGACTAGATGTGGGAAAATTTTTGTGGAAATGGGCAAGAATACATTCCTGACATCAGAGGGACCTTCCACAGTATCTGCTGATCAAAGGACAACTCTTTTATCCAAATTAGGTAGGGATTATTAATTATTACTGGCATTGCTTTCAGGCTTTTTTAGCATATGTGAGAATAGTCTTCCAAAGGCTTTCTGAAAACTCAGTTATTTATTTTTGTCCATTTTTCACAGAAGAGGAAAAAGAAGGATGCAAGATACAGAGATTAATCCCTGATATGGGAAATTTCACTGCAGTTATTTCACGTGTAGCAAAGTCCATACAAAACTGAAAAAAAATATGTGCCATAATGATGTGGCATAAATTTTCAACATACATTATTATAAACATTTCCTTATATGTTGGTAATAAAAATCAGTTTTCAATACAAATTCAGTATAAAACTCTGGTTGGATCTCATACGGATTAAAAGTTGTGCTAAGATCTTGCAAATCCTAAATCAAAAACTCATTAGTAACCCTTCCTACATTATATTGAAAAATTTTGGTTCAATCTGAGCAACTTCTTCAACTCCATTCCCACAGCCAACCCACAGACATCATAATGCAGTTTTACTTTCCTGTATACAAGACATGGATGAAAACAGAGGATTGCAGCAGGGTGCCCAACAAAGATAAACCAAGGAATCATTAAGGACTTCAAATTACCAGCCTTCCTCTTTTTCTGCCAGCAGCCCGTCTACATTCCTAAATCCCACAGCCATTCTCTTTCAACCCTTTGTCCCTACCCTAACACACCTTGGAGTCTGCTTGGGATGGCCATTTGTTCACAGCCCATACTATGCCGGTCACATGGAAAATAGTCTGGAGAACAACACGAAACCATTTCTCATGGTAAAGAGTGCAGAAACAGTAGCGGACCAACAAAATGCTTACCTCCCTCATTCCAGTGACATTCTAGTCAGGGTGAGCTCCAGCTCAGTTTTTTATCAGTCTTAGCATCAGGGTTGAGTACTGATGAGAAAATTGAATTGCCTTCTCTCCACAAAGGCCAGAGAAGAAGGCAATTTTTCTGGCTTTGGTGAGGTGCTTTGAAAGGGGATCCCCGTGAACACTAGTAAGGGAGGCAGCAGTTCTGCTGCTTCGATGGTACCTGTATTGTGGACAAACAAATTACTTCAGTTTACAATGCTGTCAATCTGGAACACCTCATCACCACCAAATTAATAAAAATCTCTTTAAAAAGTGAATAAAAGCCATGTAAAAAGCGCTAAGTAGCCAGTTGTCTGGTGCTTGAAGGCCAAGACTGGATGCTAGTGAGGGAGCAGGGGGTCTCTTTCTCACCTAGGTAATGATTATACGAGCCCCATAAGGACATAGTTAAATCAAGTATTAAGAAGACTGCACTTAAGAGGGGGAAAATATGTCAATCACACTTCGCCTTTGACAAAAGGAAATTCCTTGAAACTGAGAATGGGGAGAGAGCAGGAGGGAGAGTGTCTCGTCATGTGGGTGGCCAGGAAACTGGAGGCCAGAAAAGTACGAGCTAGAGAAAGAGACGGGGCGGGGGGGATGGGGAACCCACCAGACTGAATTCTAATCCAAATGCTGTGAGGCGTTCACACCAGGCCTTGTGAGAATATTAACAAGGTTACAGGAGAGGGGCCTTTAGCCTCGGGAATTATTAGTGAATATGGAATTATATTTGCGCAAACACAACCAGATGCAAGCAGCTAAATGCTCTGCAGATGTGAAAGAAGACAGAGTGTGTTCCAAATGGGCAGCAGCTTCATGTGCTTTAGCCCTCCATCATGATGCCTGGCTGCCTGTCAGAGAGGGCTGCTTTTCTGAAATGGCAAAGGGATGGGAGGGACAGGCTCTTTTTTATCAGAAATTTGAACATGGGTACACCTTAGGGTTTACTCTTTTCCCCAGACATTAGCATCTCTTGGTTGACTGACTATCATGCTGAAGATTACATCCTGACTACATTCTTTTAGATCTCTGGTTAATTTCCTGCAAGTTTTCATTTTTCTCCACTTTGCCATGTCTTTTTCTAAAATCTCCCTCTGTTTCTTTCCCTGTTTTTCTTCACTGTTTGCCCTTTCTTGTTTTAGTGTCTAGTTCCACCATGGCCTGAACAGTTAGCCTCTATGCACAATACAGCAGGCTGTTTCCATTAGAATGAGAAATTGGTAACAAGAGCCAGGTATTTCTTTGAAGTAATCTTGTTTTACTACAAAAAAAAAAGTCCCACTTCTTGAAATAACAGTAAGATTGAACAAGAATCCGTTGCTTTGCTCATGATGGTAGATCTGCTTGCTGTCAGGGCTCTGCTCAAAAAACTCCATTCCTTGGCTTTCTTTCAAGACCATTGTGTATTCATTTCTTGTATCCTGATTTTTGGTTTTGCTCCCTTCCTGCTTCTTCCTGCTTTCCATTGTTTCAATCACTCTAATCAATCCTCCAACCCTGCATTCAATGCATATGTTGGGGCAGAGGACTCCATTGTTTAAGCTATTCCCAAACACTTTTAGTCAGTGTGGAAGGTAATCAGCATACCTAGCACCCTAAGTGGGATTTATGGTGATTCAAAACCAAAAATTTGCCTTTCAGCTCCCAAAGTCACATTAATAAGTGTACAGTACCAGTAACTAACTGCCTCTGTTGAGAATGCAGCTTCTTCACTCTAGATCAATCACTGCTTTCAAAGTAATTACTGTCCCTCTCTGCAGAGCAGAAAGCATATGCTAAATCTTTACAGATCAACTTTATTAATTGAATTACAAGGACACTGAAAAGGCCATAGGCATAATCACAAAGTGTCACTCTGTGGCAGGGTTAAGATTTCTGCCCAGGAGGAAATTTTCTGCTATGAAGAATAATGACTGCAAATGACTGTTCATACTATGGAACTGTAAATGTACAATAATGGAGATCTGGAACCTAATGTAAAAGAGATTTTAACAGATTACAGTTTGACTTGGTTGAGTGTGCTGTGATTTTAATTACCTGAACAGTTTGAATTCCTGTTAAGAGAGGTCTTGCCAATTTATTTCCCTGACTCACAATGCTTGTTTTCAAAAATAATCACAACATTCCTACCGTATGGCTTGTGCAAAATTGTTGAATGATGTTTGCCCTCAAATTTTTAATCTTTTAAAGTATTTTCTCTCATTAAATGCATGTTTCAGAGGCAATAAAATACTCTAGAGTTAGGTAGAATTTTCAGAGTCAGGCATGCTTTGTTAATGATTCCTTACCCTCCATGAAAAAAATACTATGTACTCTCCTTAGCAGCACAATGTGTACGGTTTGGTTACAAATTTTATATTAACTTGAAAGACATATTTGAATATATTGACTTACTTAGAGATTGAAAATGAACCCCCCATTATGAGACCTTTCTTTATCTCTGATCTTGTTAAAAAATAATACGTACTCCATAGTGCCAAGAGTTTATGAGAAAGAAGGCTGCCCAATAAAAAGGGAGAGTGGAAAAATCTAATATTTTCATAGACAAAATGCTTATTATTCTGTGACAAAAATTGCTGCCTATTTAAACTGCCAAATAAGAATTTTGTTCACTTAGTTTTTTAGGGGGAATCAAGACAACCAAAAGAGAAAGTGGCAACAAGAACTTTAACTTCCTTTAACCTGCAAAACTGGCTAAGAGCCCTGCTAGCTCACACAGAAGTAGAACTCTTAGTAACCTTGCACAAAGACTTTATTTCACTTGCTTCTTGTAATTAAGCTGGTTTGGCTTGGATATTTTTCCTGTTGCATGTCATCTCGTTTTCCCTCAGGCAGGGCCAAGAGGCTCTTTGGTGGACCACTGCCTCCCCTCGGTGTGGCTGCTGCTCCCCAGTGCTGGAGTGGGCCTCAGCTGGTGGCGATGCTGAGAAGGCTTTTCCCCATTGTTCCCAACGGGGTCTGTGTTTTATGATGCCTCACAGTATAGGCAGCCACTATCTCCCCTGAGGGCAACGGCAGTTTCTGTTTCATGGAGAACAATGGATGATGGTGGCCAGTCCAAAAGGGAACAACTCTGCATGGGGGGAAAAACAACAACAACAACAACAAAACAACTTTTAGTTACAAAAACCAACAGCAAGTATGGCCATTCATATGAAGCCTCTGGGAGGAAAGCACCTATTGTGCCAGGCCCTCTTGAGTGGCAAGCTGAGAGGAAAGTGGGAGGCATCATGCTTGTCTTCTACACCAAAGGGGAAACAGGAGCCCTCCCCTGGAGGAGTGATGAAGAGGAAAGTGGGCATGTGCACTCTCTGAGTCTAGGGCACAAGATACGAAGGTGGCAGAGCAGGGAGGTTTTGCTGTCACCCCCAGCAAACCTGGTGCCCTCGGCAGCTGGCTGCTCCACCAGAATTAAGAACCAGTTTGGCACACAAAGGGAGAAGAATCATGTGAGCCAGGGGAATTGCTCATATTTCCAGGATAAAGCCAAGATAAGGGAACGCAAACAAGGGGGTAGGAAGAATAATTGATGGTGGGGGCTGACAAATCAGGAGGAATTTGGAGTGCAAAAAGAAAAGGGTGCTAGAGTCTGTTTCAGCAGCCTTTCATTGCTCTGATGAAACAAAGCAGCTGCACATCCAGTCAAAGTGTCCCATAAACCATAGGTGGTTTGGGTTCCCCAGATGGGAACACAATAGTCAGAGCATAGCCACAAAAGTGCATATAAAGGTAAAAAAAAACCCAGAACAACTTTGAAAAACTTTTTCTAGGAATGTTACTAAATAATCACATGCGAGTGATCTTTTTAGAGATAATTATAACAACTCTGCATTTTACGTACTTCATTCTTTCTAGAAATAACACTTGGCTGTGCCATAGCAACATTTTTTTGAAAAGAGTTTATATTGGTACTTCATGATAGACTTATTTTTAGATTAACATAAAATAAGCAGTAAAGTGTATATTGAACTGTACATTAACTGGATGTTAAATCATTACTAGTTCAACAGGTGTTAAGCCCCTGATCTCATTTTAGCAATTAGCATTTTTATTAACCACAAGGATGAAAACAGGAAAGTGCTGCTAATAAAATTTGCAGACGATGCGCAGCTTGGTGGAATGATAAACTGCATTGAGCTAGTTATACACAGCTGGATTGTTTGGTAGGAAGGGGAACTCATTCAAGCAATGAGTCTGAACACACATAAATGGGTCCTACGGTCCTACACCTGAAAACTAAAATACCTTTCACCCTTAAAAATTGTGGGACTGTGGAAAACACTGACACTGAAATGGATAGAAATTAGATAAAAAAATTTGAGCTCAGTTCAGTGCAGCAGCTAACCCTATTCTCAAATATAAATGTGATTTATTATTCTATCAATCTGTGCATCATCTGCAAACCTTCTCAGTAAAGCTTCTATTATTTTATTTTTTTTTTAGCAAATGATTGAGTAGAAGCAGATGAAAGATAATGAGAACAGCAATAGTATTGCAGCACATTTTGGTGCTTACCCTGAACACAAGAGCTTGAAAAGCTGAAAAGATTAAGGAGTTGTAATTGTAATTTAAAATGTATAAAGCCTATTTTAAAACAGTTTGGAGGGAAAAAAAGTCCATGCTGTTTCTTTAAGAAACAAAAAAAAACCCCATTCTTTGATTATAAGGGGAAAAGATTTCTTGAACTAAAATGTGTTTTAGATTAAAAGGCAATGAGTTTACACAATCTAAAACTGGAAAGTAAAATTAGACTAATTTATATTGGAAATAGGGTATACTTAATAGAAATTGCAACTATTTATAAAAATAAGGAATAGGGTTTATACTATTGTCTTTACATAAGTGTCTGGTGCTTAATGACCCCCAATTTAAATGCAAATTAGACTAGCAGATCTCTCTGTACCCTACTCTCACATCCTAAGGATCCTTATTCCAATAAGCAGGATGAAGGATTCACTTCTTTATTCTTTGTAGATTGTCTTTGGAGTATCTTGGACAGCCATGTAAGTCACAGGCAGATATTCACACTGTAATATATACTCTAGAAAAAGTGAGAGAGATAATATCATATTAATTGCCACTGTAAACAGCCAACTGTCTGTGAGTTTCCTTACTAAACTGAACCACCAGAGTTACAAAGCACAGGTACAGACTATGAATTCCTATCCCTGCATTTTCCAAATCTGTTTGCTTATGAGAATTTTCTAACAAGCAAGTTCTTAACTTTGCCAAGCTTGTTTTGAAACTTTAAAGCTTTACATTTTCTTCATTTTTTTCCTATTAATTCTAGGATTAATATTTGAAGCCTTGAGTTTTTAATATGTTCACAGATACGGAAATATCACCATCAGTTATGTATACATGAAGGAGATTTGACAAATGAAGGAAATAATTAGGAGACAGAGGACCATCCTCACTAATAATGTCAACCAAAGTAACACTGTTATTTGAAGATATGCTTCCACTTTGGAAAGGAAAAATCACTGCTGCATACCAGCAAAAGCCTCCTCACTGCCTGAGACAATTACAAATTAAGAACCAGCCCAGATGATGATTCTACCAAACTGCTTCCCAAATTTGCTCCAGTTTTGCAAACAACAGATTTCTGGGTTCAGTGAGGTGAGGGTGTACATTAATCTAGTGCAATATTTTTGGGGTGATATTTGCACTGATACATATTAGTATATTGAAGTTTTAAAAGGAAGGCATTTATGTAAGAGATAGGAAGATCTCAGGGCAGCTTCTAAACAAATAAATTCCCTCCTTTCCAGGGCTAAATTCCTGTAAGAATACCAAAAAGTATGAGAAAATACTGTATATCTGGCCCCAAGTACTTCTTACATCTTTTCTCTCAATTTCCAGCCTTGTGTCATTTGAAATGAAACAGATAAGGATGATGCATCAGCATCAATTTTTTTTTCTTTGTGAAGTCTGTTGACACTGTAGTTTAGGGTTTTTTCCTATGGATTTCATCTGACTTACATGGGATAAGTATGTCCATTCACCATTTCTAATGACATTCCCTAAGAACACTTACCTGGACAGCAATATTTGCATATAAAATGCAGTTTCAGATACAAAAGACAGGAGTTATTGAAAGTATTGCTTATGTTACATCCAAAAGTTTGTTAAGCATTTTAAAGATATAGAGTAAGATAGGTCTCTGATGGGAACAATTGAAGGTCTCCTCAGACATCCAGGCTGTATTATTCACCGGAAATAATAGCAGAAATGGGTTTTCTATTTACTGCAGTAAAACAACCTTGTCTATAAACTCCTTATTGCTGCAAACCAAAGGTGTGTGTCTGGGGAGGGCAAGCTTTTCCCCTTGATGTTCCAGGACATGGAAATACAATCCTTTTTCAGAAACAGATGTTTGCAATAGAAAACTTTCACTCCACTCTCTTCTGTTTTTAATCTGCTCATGACAGGAAACACAGATTCAAAATGAATGTAAAAAACACAGTCACCATAACTGATGATAATACAAAAGAACACGTAGGAAAGATTTCTTTTCCCTAACATGTTATAGGGAGAAAAGCTTTACAGATTTCAGAAGATTCTAGGTGTTTTTATTTCTCAGTGGCTACCAACACAGTGTTTTTCCATTAACTTTAGAGGATATAGCTCTCAGCAATGCTTTGATACTACCATCAGTTTCAGCATACAAGATACAGTACTACTCTCTTCCTGCTCTCTGCCATATCTTCAGCACTTCCAAGCGACTACCTGCTAAAGCTTCACTGAACAGAAGTATAAAAATGGCCAAAAGATTCTTCTATAGCATGTGTAAATCACAAAATTAAACAGGTAAGAGTAACTGATTCACCCTCTTCAGCCAGTCTTGCTGCTAACCTCTAGGCTCTCAAGAATTTTGAAGATGTGCTTTTTAAACTACATCAACCTACACATCTCAAGTGAAGTTCTTTATGGATGATAGTGTGAAGGGTTTGACTGGGCTCTTTCCTGTGCTGTTTGGATGCCTGCTCAAACTTCTCAGCTCACTCTTCTTCACAACACAACCTCCCTGGTCTCCCTTCTCTGCCTTCTCCAGCTTGCCTAAATCCTCTTTCTTTGCTTCAAGTAGTACTATGCTAATGACAACCTTCACTTGAAAAACAACAATATTTGCATATTGATTTCTGAAAATTCATTTACTACTCTGTGTGTCATGCACTCTTTGATCTGCATTCACATTTTTTTTTAACTGGGAGCAATTTGGAGCAGGGGCTGTCATCTGGTGCCTGCTTGAATAATGCACAGCACAAAGGCATCTTATTTTACACAGTATCTGAGCAATGCTGTAGGAAACAATAAAAACAATTATAGTTATAATTACCACTCCCACAAGCAACATTAAAATACATGATCACTCAGAAATTGAGAAATGACAGCATCAACCCTGTGATGTGATTTAATTAATTTTTCTCTCTTATTCTGTATAAGTATGATGATATTGTCTCTAGCTATATCATAGTATACTGCTTTTTCTACAAAGGTCTTGCTTCACTGAGTATTGCTGATTTTTTGAATACTTTTTTTATCCAAAATTGTGTCCCAGTATTTCTTACCATAGGATTTCCTGTCATATCCCTTCATTGAGTAGAAAGTTACTAAATTCCTTCTACATTTTTTTGTTACTTTTATCAGAGGATGTGAATGATTCAAGAGTATTAGTGAAATTATTTTGACAATGCTGACATGAAAAGCTGTTACTCTATCTTAAAGACAGGAGATAAATTGCAAATAGATTAAGCATAAAACATAAATCTTACATGTTAAATTAACAGACAGGTTCTAATATTTTAGACTATTTCATGATTTTGGTATATGGTATATAGGAAGCACAGTAACAAAAAAAAAACTTTTAGCTAGGAGAGCACAGAATTTCTGATATTTTTTCAGGTGAGCCACAAAAAATTTTTTAGCGCACATGATTTTTCACAATGGGAAGGAATAAAGCCAGGTTTTCAAAATTTATTCAGCTTCTTGAACAATTCTTCTGTTTTACACTCGGCTGCCAAAAACCAAACTTCTAATTTCTGTTAGCTAAGACAAGAAGGTTGTACATAAAAACTCTCTACACATCCCTGATCCCCAGAACCCTGTTCACATCATAGGATGATATATGCTCCTATGTAAAGCACTGTCTCATGAAAATAAAAGTTTTGTGGGCTGTAGCCCAGCTACAGAAGTCTTCCCAGCTGGAAAAAAAAGAATCCTAGACTTTGTGTTGTGCTTCTAGGACTTCCTGCATCTTCACTAATTACTTAACTGTGCATGTCCCTAGTCTTTTCTTAAATAATTTTACAGCTATCATGTGTAGTTATTTCCCTGATTTTGCAGTATCTCTTTTTAAGCATGGAAACCTGAAGTGGACTTAGCAATTTCTGACAGGTTCCCCAGTACTAAAAACTTGACTATATGAGCTACAGGACAGCATTAGCAAATAGATTTACTTGTCCAACATGATCTCTAGGTCTCTTGCAAAATCACCATGTCCCATGAGACACACACTGATCTGAAAGATTTGGTTTAAAACTCTTGTTTCTATGTCCACAGTCAGTTTGGTGGTATTAAAAATGACAAATTGCACTGGTGATATTTTGACTGAGTTATGGTTTATCGAATTTTCCTAACTTAGGCTCTGTAGCAAATTCCTCACATCTCAATAGTCATGAATGGATTCAAAATGTGCTTTGGAATAATAAGGGTAGGGGGAAAGTGTCTAAGAATAATACATGAAAGAGGCCAGAGGTGTTTTGGCAGCAGTGCGAGATTTCAGAGGACAATAAATACTAGCAGTGAATCCTTCTCTCCGAACTTGGCTATCTCTCAGGATGCAATCTGTGTCACCTTCTCTGGGATTCTCAAGCCAACCTCTTGTTCATCTCACCTGCCTTACACAAACACACCACTCTCCCTCTCTGCCTGCACCAAGAACATCCCATGCTTATTCTTCTGCTTCTGCTAGATGTCTGCCGTAGCAGTGGGCTCTTCTTGTGTTAAAGAGCTGCTGTAAATATTGAATTTTGTTTTTCTCAGCTTAAATTTGGGTTAAATAGAGACTTATAAGTAATAATACAGGCTCAGTTCTGGTTAAAGAAAAAAATCCAACTTTAATTCAACTTTTTACTTCCGTTTCAATTTGATTTAAAAACTTTAAAAACTGGTTTGTTTTAATAGATCCCTATTATCTGTATGATCATGACATTTTTAGTGTTATTTAAAAGTCTTTCACTATCTGTGTCAACAGCACATTTCAACATAAATTATTCAGAATCTATTTCCAGATTACCAGCAGCAGTATTGAGCGGGAGAAAGTACAAGTCACCATAAAACTCTACTATAACAGGTACTTTTGAAGATCTGTCATCTAATCAGCCCTTAGCCATTTCATGTATACTTATCAAAATTTTCTGTGATACTAATTCAAAGGTATCACAAAAGTCTAAAAATATCACCTTTTACTGTTCCATTTATTAACTCAAATTCTAATAACCTTGAAAATGAGCACTAATGCTTTTTTAGTAGTATTAACTTCATCTTCTTTAGTTTTTAATTGCTGGATTCTACATAGCTTTTTTCTTCATAATTGTTGGCTCAAACTAATGTTTAACTTACTGATTTATAACCACATTATAATATTGATATTCGTTATATGCTGAAACCTTTCTCTCTGGCAAACATACTGGAGAAGATTTTTGGTTTAAATTAGCTGCAACTGAAAAATTGTCTTAACATTTTCTTATAACATTGCATCCATTTTCTTCGCAACGTTCTGAAGCTAAGTTTGTATTCCATTTGTCTCCAGCATGCCACTCTTCATGGCATTACTTTAAGACAGCTCCACCTGTTCCATTTAGTCTCCAAAAGAGAACAGTTCTATCTGGGACACAGGGGGTAGGGCAGCTGCCCATCCTTCCCACTACCAGGGGTATTGCCTGATGCTCCACTCAGATCAAATCTTCAGTCTCACATTAGTGGAGCAGCCATAGGTTTTTGTCCAATCATTTTTTGGTCTTAGAACTAGAAAATCTCAAAACATATTCAATATCTCAGCTTCTTCCCTGATGTTTCCCACATCAAGCTTCCCGCCATTTTTGCCTAGTTATGTTCTCAAAAATGGCTGACACATTTTTGCTGAAACACTGAATAAAATCATCAAAGAAGAACATCACATATAGAAGTTTTCAGCTCAAATTATGAAAAATATCTGTAGTGATTATGCAAATAATAAAAAAAAAAGTATGTACAATTTCTGGGTTCAAGTTAAAGTTCTTAAAAAATCAAAATCAATTTTTTTACAATTTGTATCAGAACAGTGCCTGGGAAAGTAAATGAATTATGTACTTATGTACTAAGCATTCTTCATGCGTGGTTTTAAAATATAAGAATTGTCACTAACCAATGAATCAAAGTGAAAATAAACAGTTATGTAAATTTACAGTGGGTTTAACTACTAAACCTAGATTTTAGAGTTGGGAACATCCAATGTAATATCCTCAGGGTTGAAGTGGGCTACTGGAAATAATCACTGGTCCAATGATGGTGGTTTGTTTTCCTGGAGCCTGCAACAGCAGATTCCCACAGTCCCAGATGTTTGCAGACTATAGATGAGCTTGGCTTCCCATCACCTGAACGCTGGCAACAAGCGTTTTGTTCAATCCCCCAGCCTGGGGGTTGAACCAGGCACCTTTTGCAGAGGAGCTGACAGGGACTGATATTCAACTTCTTCAGGAGCTGGTCAAACCTCACTAGCAACTTCGGTGTTTCTTGTTTTGGTTCTGTCACCGGTGCAATGGAAGAGACACGGCTCAAACACCGGATTTGGGGAGACGCGTGTCTGAGGTACTGGAGAGCTGCTTCTGCCTCGGCTTTCAGGCAGAGTAGAGCACACTGAGGGCAGAAAGCAGTTTTTGGGGCGGTTCTGTGAATTTAGTTTGACAGGACGGGCAGAGGTGCGCATTTTCCAGCTGCGGTCACGCTGCCAATCTCTTCATGGAAGAGCTGCCGTGGACAAGGGCAGGCGGCCGGGAGCATGCAGGGATGGAGGAGGCCTCGGATGGGACGCGCTGCTGAGAGGCGCCGTTTCAAAGGTATCCCGCAGGAGCGGCAGGACCCATGGAAAACGGGAAGCGACACCCTCCGCCCCGACACGGCCTGCGCCAATGCCGGCACCGGCGCCGCCCCTTCCCGGTAGCCGCGCCCCACCAGCGGCCGCTCCGGCACCGCGCCTGCGGGACATGCGCGGACCCTACCGGGCTCCTGCTCTGTTTCCCTCCCCCTCTCCTCTTCCTTCTCGCCTTTGCCATGGCGACACCGAGTGGCCTGATCCGGGCCCTACACCGCGGGACCCTCGGCCAGGTAACCGGCCTGGGGCATCTCCCCCGCCGCTTCCCGGTGTGCCCGCTCTAGGACGAGCCACGCGCCCCGGCTCGGCCGCGCGGCCGCCATCCCGCCCCGTGCCGCCGGCCGGCTCCGCGCATGCGCGGGGCGGGGCCGGGCCGGCGCTGAGGGGCCGCGCTCCGCGCCCGTCATTCCCGCTTCCCGCTTCCCGCTTGGCTCTCGCTGGCGCCGCTCGCCGCAGGGGCTTTGGCTCCGCGAGCGGCGGGAGAGAGGCAGGCCTGAGTCGGCAAGTGCCGGCGTCCTGGCCGTCGTTCAAGCGCTGAGCTGCCGCTGGGCGTTGTGCGAGCTTCAGCGTTGGTCGTTGCTTCTTCTCTTTCGATTTTAAATACACCTGCTGGCTACAAACTCCTGTCTTCTCCAGCAGGACAGAAAAAACCAAACCTCATAAGTGTCTGAATGGATATATGTCAGCCCCTCCTCTCCCACTACACGACGTCAGTGGGGTGTAGTGTTTAAATTTCTTTGACAGATTTGGGATTTTCATAGTAACCATCAGGAGCCTTCCTCCCTCCCTCGCATTCCCCCATTCTATTAGAAAATTGAAGTGAAGGAACAACTGATTGCTTTGATTTTATTTTGGAATATAACCCTTAGCAATCAGCCAAGTCAGATAGGTATATATTCAGTGACCTTGTGTTTGTAGGCAGCATCCTTCATAGTTTTACATCTATGAATGGCTTGCCTTAGAAATCTAAATTTTTCTGTAGCTTGTAGCCTTGTTTTTAAAGTGAATGAACGAACTAATTTGCTGACAGTAATACTAACATTGCGTCATTTTAGAGAATGTTTCCCGTAGTTGGACAATTGACTTTTTCATGAAAATCTTGCTTTTTGCATGTCATCCAAATCCTGAATGGTATGGTATGTTTCAATAATGGAACACATTATTCAGGATGCTTGCCAGGGTAGATGTGTCTCATGTTACTTGTGAGGAGAAATAGGGTAAGTAGAAGATCAAAGATCCCTTTTGGGTTCCTGGTGTAATCTGTGTTTTCTGTGACTTTGCCGCGAGTGAGTTGTGTTAACACACTCAGCCATGGAGTTGATACTTTGAGCACATCAAGCTGTAACACACACTAATGCACAAAAAGTTGGTGTATATGGTGGTGAATCAGGGTAAGCTGCACATTGCAGGACTATTTCAGAACCAGGATTCTTAAAATTAAGACATCAATGCATATTTCATTACATTCTAAAACAGCTAATACCGTGCCGATGACCTTGATTCTGCCCTTTCTGTTGAGGAGGTAGAGTGAAAGCAAGAGGAAGAACCTGTTATGCCGAATGAAGCTTAGATAACTATTATTTTACTTAGTAACTGTGTTCTTACTAGTTGTTAGTGTGAGGCAGAAGTAAGGTTTCTGCTTGTATTTTTTGTTTCAGAATTCATTTATATATAACTGCTTGAATTGTGACTATAAAAAAATCTAAAGAATCTCAATATGGCATACTCAATAAGCTTGTTGGGTGTTTCCATGTCTTGAGGTGCTTTGATTTGCTTTCATTTATATGTGCCAAAATTTTCCTACATTTGTAACACTTAAAATTTGAACAGTTACACTGTCCCTGTAATATGTTGCCAAAGCAGGTCTTGCAAAGATACTTCAAACCACTCATTAACTCAAAAGTTCTTTGAAAAATATTGAAAGGATTTTAATATGCTTATCTCTTCTAATGCACATGGTGACTCTTTTGGCTCTGTTTAGTATCACAACAGATGCCCTCCCCTGCTTTCATTGTTCCAACAAAGAAATCTGGTTTATCTTGCATAGTAAGGAAATCTGCTCTGAGTGAACATGGCTCATGTTGTATTTTAATATTTACTCTGATGTGCATTTCTTTGCCACCTGTGAATCACCTGTCAGATCAAGATTACTTACCAGGTGCTTTATCATGTAGCTGCTGTTGCCATGATGTCTTAAAGGTGTGATAGGTCTGAGAATGTGATTTCTTCCTGTTATTCTTTAAATGTTTTCATTAAAAAATAAAACAAAAACAATAAAAATGACCGCAAAGTTAGTGTTGGTACGCAGATAAACAGAATATTCTAAGTTGGAAGGGACCCACAACAGACCCCCATCATTGAGCTCAACTCTTAAGTAAGACCCCATGTGGGGATTGAATCCACAATCCTGGTGTTATTAGCACCATGCTCTGACCAACTTTGTGTAGCTTCAGATCACCCACCCTCAAGTAACAGCAGACATTTAAGTTATTAGTTGTTCCTCTGGTTTTAAATTTGCGAGTCCAGTATATTGTGGGATTTTGTCACTTTTCTCTCTCATTTTAAGTGCCCTCTTATGTCTATCTGGAAAGAATTGCACTGGAATTGAAGTGGTACTTACACTGCATCTTCAGAAGAATTGAGGGGGAAAAATGTCTTCCTTATTTGTGCTGTTCCTGTTGCCAGACTGGACTCGGGAGTGGTTCAGCTACTACAGCAGACAGTTTGGAACAGATGATGTGTTTGCTGCTTCCTGATGAGGAATATTCAAATTTCAGTGTGGAAAAGCATTTGCCTTCAACTGACACCCTTATAGTTTTAACATTTTAAGTGTTCAATAATGCAGTCATAGTCACTAGAAGACATAATTTATGTGGTCTCAGCTTTGTTTCACTGGAGTGCGCAGCTCATCGCTATGCTGGATTTGCCATGCTGTGGAAAAGTTGCTCTGTGCATTTTATTGTACGTATTTCTAGCACACAAAATTTGTAGGCATAATAAATGTGGTTAAAAAGAAAGTAATGTTGGAGAGATTCATTACGTTTGGGGTATCTTGACTTTTAAGAGCTTATTTTCAAATTCCCTAATTTACTGTTCTTCAGTGCTCTCTAAGCCAGGGTTATACAAAGTCCTTTCATCAAGTCTGTTTCTTTGATGAGACACTCTTAAAAATGGCAACTACAGGTACTCCAGGGAATTACTGTTAAAATCGTGAGAAATCCAACTGTGCCATAACCTGTTAGTAGGAAAATTAAATCTGAAGAGAGTCAGACAGTTGTTGGTGTATGTCCTGATAAAGCATGGATTAAGTTTCATCCTGACTGCAAAGGGGAAGTAGAAGAATGGCAAGGTCTTGGTTTTAATGGTCTCATGCATCACTAGATGGCTTTCCAGACACTCAGCTGGAAGAATACATTCCCGTATTTTTTGCCTTCAAGAAGTCAGGATGTCTTTGGCATAATTTTTATTTTCTAGTATCAAAGTAGCTATCACTATTTTATTAGCATACTCTATTACCTGTATTGCTTTTCTACCTGAGAATATCTTTCAAAGAAAACAAGAACTTCTCATTTTGCTGCCTTTTCTCCTACCCTAGTTGTTCTCTTTGATAGGAAAGCCTTGCCTGGCTTTCACACATTTATTAGAGTGGCTATATTATTGTTGCTAAGCTGTACATTTGATGTCCTACAACCTTCATCTCTTGTCAACTTTCACAGGAGTGATGCAACAGAAAGTGGATTCTCTTTTAGTGGTACAGAACTGCATCTTCCAGCTGTAAGGGTTGATGCATTTTAACACAAAATCCTTTAATCCTTTCTTCTTTGGTGCTAGAATTTAGTCTTATTTTTCCTACCTTTTGGTGAGTGTTGAACAGAAGATATCTTTGGCGAATATTTAGTCAGAACCATTGCAAGTACAGGATCTTCAAATCCAAGGAAACTTAGTAGCTCATTTAGGAGTTTATATGTTTCTTTCTGACCTGAGTCAGTATCTTTAAAAAATACCACAGTATAGATCCCTGAATGGAGTTTCTCTGGTTTGCTTTACAGTTCATGACCAAAGTTGGTACTAAAATCAAGAGGCATTCACTGCATCTTCCCCTACTGTGGCAGCCTAATGAGTCTCAAGGCCAGAGTTAGACTAGCCTGGCATGCTTTGCTCTTAACAAATCCACATTTGCTGTTGTTTCCCTCTACTTATCTTTTAGGGAATTTCAAAAGATGGATTTTGTTCACTGAGTATTGTTGCTACGCAGACCACCTCCCAGACTGCTCCTCTTTTTCTGTATTTTTGAAGATGGGAGTGCCATTTTTCCTTTTTTGGTCTTCTGATACTTTGCTGGGCCTCTGTAAACCTCAGTGATTCTGGCCAGTATTTTCAGTACTTTAATAGATCTTCAGATTTTTTGGGTCTGATGAAATTTGATTTACTTTCTTTGAGGAAGTATTGTTCCTTCTGTATTCAGGCCACCTGATCACTCTGTTGTTACTGTGCTAGTCATGTTACTGATGGGTCATGCTTCATATTTTTTAACAAAGATGGCTGTGAAAAAGGCAGTTAGGTAAAATTGAAGGATTGTTTTGGAGAAGACTATTAAAATGCTTTTTCCAAGGTTGCAAATAAAATCTTCAAAATTTTTAGTTATAGTTACCATATGAGCTCCAGAGAAAGGAAGTAACTGGAATTACCAGACTCTAATCCTTAAGGATTTCACATATTGTAGTTAAAACTACATTGGGACAGAGAGCTCAATTTTCAGTATCATTCAGATGTGCTATGAATGAAATGCAAACAATTTAAAAGCATCCATGTTCCCATCTTGAATTTGTTGGCTGTCACATATGGGTCACTTTGTTAACCATTAATGAAATGAGTCCCCAGGTGCATATAACAAGCTGTGCACATACACAGGTTACTGCAGCAGGTCAACTTCAGAATGCCTGTCCAGACACTTGTGTGCTGAAATTGATGGACAAACAGGCAGATTTTTAAGTGCTTGCCCTCAGTATGTGATTGTGACAGTCCCCTGTGTTGCATCTCTTTCTTCTAGAGAGCATGAGGGTTGGAAGTAGCAAAGTGCTTTTGACTGAGGAAAAAAGGCTGAAAATGCAAATACCTGTTTGGCAGCAAAAACCCTGATGTTTCCTGGTGTCCAGTATGGGCTGGTTCAATATCCTGTAATATACAGGACCTTTAGGAAAGGTCTAAGTGATCTGATAAATTCTTTCCCATTAAGGTCACCTCTATGTGGATTCATATGTAGAAATTGGTGCCTTTTTTCCCCCAATTTCTTATTTTCCTGAATTTTGACATTTTTTACTATTGTTATTGGGCACAGATACTATAAGTTATTTAGTTACCCAGATGCTTACCAACTAGAAATCAACTAGATCTAGCAACATATTCCAGCCTTTGGATTAAACCTTTGTTGTTTTCTATTCAGGTTGGAAGTTTTTCATAATCAGTCATTTGTTTTTATTCTAATCACTAAATAGCCAAATAAATAAATGGTTAATAATACCTAAATAATATATTTAATCCTCTGGGGAAGCTGGCTTATCTTTCAGATAAAGCAGTGGAATAGTTCTTGATGCAAGAATGAAATCATTAGCTTTTGTATCACTTTCAGAGCAGAAGGCAAGTTAGTTACAGTGTTAAGTACAAGTTACAGTGAGAATATACATTTCTTAGGTTTTCACTGGATTTGAGAGATCTCAGGTTTCCACACAGATTTATTAAACTTACAGTTGTAGAGAGACTTATAATCTGCCTTGTCTCTAGTGGATTTTGACCACTGTTGTAGCTGCACAGAGAGAGCCCCCACTGTAGGCAGAAATGAGGAATCTTTGAGGCGTGAACGAGTCCTATTCATTTCCACAGTGGAGTTCTAACAGTAAAATCTGGCAAACATAGATTGTTTTAGCAGGAAACAGCCCTTTATTCTGGCATCTTGGCAGGGCTTGGGTAAGAGTCCCACTATTCTTTCTCCCTTTGGCCCTTGCTTTCAGTGTCTTGTCTAAGCCTGTTCTTTCTCTTGAGGGACTTCTGTTTTTATTAACCTGTTTTTGTACAGTAAGTTTAATGAAAGATGCTACTCTGGCCATCACGGGTGTTGGAGTTCTGTGTGAGCTCCTCTAGTGCATATGCTAAACAAGCATTGTGAGTCAGTCTCACAGATCACCTTTGTCTCCAGACAGCAGACTGGGCTCCCATTTTGATGCTGGTTCATTGGCAGATAGAATTTCTATTTACTAGTGCAGCAAGTGCTATTCTAGGCACTTAACAATTACTTTTTCCATTACACAAGTTGTGGTTTATGCTGTGACTCTAGTATTAGGTGAACAAACCTTTTGTGCAATTGACTCAAATTGGAGCAGGATCAGAAGCTGAAGTGGAGAAAAACCCCAAGTCAGTTAAGTCACCTTAGATCATATATTTTTGGAGTTTTGCTGTATTTGTAATCAGTGAATTAAAATTGTTTTCCCTTTGATTATTTGAACCCTTGACTAACAGCATCATTCTTGGAGTCCCCAACTCAAACAAATCACATAGCAGATTTTATAATTTTCTGCAGTGTCAGGCAAATCTATACATCCACTGGACAAGATTAAATATATTTTTGCCCCCAGAGATAGTTATCCACCTTGAGAGTGCACTGAAATTCTTGCTGCACAGGAGAGGAAATAGATACATATTTGTATATATGTATACACACTAAAATAGACAATGAAATATATATATCTTACTTTTTAATTTCCCTCATTCGTGTGCTAAAATGTGATGATTGCTACCAGAAACAAACTATCTGTTTTTACTTTTAGCTTCAAGTTCTTTGAATTATGCTGGGACATGCATCTGCTCCTTGGAGCTGGCCAAAGCAATAGAGTGGTGAAGTTGATCAGATGCTTCAGTGATGTCTGCACAATAACTGAATGAAGAAGAAGTGTTATGTGAAGTTTAAAAATAGGGGTTTCCTCAGGGGTTTTCATGGTGTTGCACATAGTTCATGTCATAAACTATTGCAAGGATGTTATATTTGTAACAGGCAGATAAAACCCTTCTATGCTTCATTTGTATTTAGATGACATTTTCATAACTGTTCAGACTAGGAATTTATTTTTGTCTAGACTACCTGCATTTTTTATGGATAAGTGGTTTGGAGCCTTACAGTACAGATTAGAGGGTGAATTAAAGGCTTCTAATTGGTATTTCAAAATGTGGTAAGCCTATCTCATTCACTTATGTAGGTGGGTGTCAATATTTACATTCCTGTGCAGAAAGATCCTGGAGTTGGACAGTGCTGTATTTCCATTTTTAAGGCTCAGAGCTTCTGTAAGATTCTTCCAGTTCCCAGAAGTATTCAGAAGCTGAAAGGAGATGAAATAGTATACATTGTCCGTTTGGACAGATGGAACATGCGTTGTTCTGAATCCCATCATTGTTGTCTCTGATCACATACACTCAGTGTCAATCAGTTATTGTATATTGATCTGCATAGTGTCATCCTCAGAGTCTGGCTGTCTTGTTAATTTCATTTGAAGGTTGTTGGACAGCATTAAGAAAGCAAGTAAATTGCAAATGTCTTCACAACTTCCTAGTCTCATCATCATTTTTTCCTTTTGCCAGGTGCATAGTTCTGACTTTGAAATCTCTGTGTGATACCTCTACCTTGGGAAAGATACAGCAGCATTTCCATGTGAATAAAAGACTCCAGGCTTCCTGATGATCTCACCTTAGATTCACATAGCAGCTATTTTTGTCATTTTCTTTCATACTTATGGATAGTCCAATATCCCTCTCCTTTGGCAGTGAAGATTGCTAAATGGCTTGTTTTGTCTTTATCCAACAGTCAGGAGCAGTTCTTTTCAGGGATTCTGCCTTAATCCTATGTTTCATGGGCTTTCACTTCTCTGCTTGCCAGCATTGCTTTTTACAGGAAAAACAGCAAAAAAATATGTGGAGGTACAAACTTTTAACAACAGAACCATGTTATGCTATCCTTCCTAAATATAATCTTTTTATAGCCACATCAAAGTTTCTTTCAAAGGTGGTCTTTGACTTCTTCTTGAATTGGGTTATCCATTTGCAAATATTTTTCTTGAAATCACATACTTGCCAAGATGTGGAGAGACTTTACTTAATAGGCATCCATAGGGTGCTTTCCGTTTGCATGGAAGAACAAAACAGTTTCAAACATTTCAAAGCCTCTTTGTTGCTTATGTAAAGGGAATGAGGGGTCCAGCCCTCTGAATTCCTGGCCGAATCTCATTTTGCATCTCTGCTGGCAACAAATTAGCCCATGTAATTTCTGCAGTCGAGTTCACATTCTGCCCTTCATGCACTTCCACTGCAGTGGTTTTTTTGGGTATTTTTTTTAGGATATCTACATTTTAGATCTTTGCAGAGTTAAAGCAATGGCAGCGCTCCGACTCTTGTTCATCAAGTATTAAGCCAGGTCACAACAGCCAGAGGTGCTGTCACTCCCTCCAGAGGGACATTTTCACAGTTGACCGTGCAACATTGTAAGTCTCCAGTATTCAGAATACTTTCCAGTACCCAAAGAAAATGGAGTATGGTATATCTTTGGGATAATAACAGTAAAAACACATGGCTTTTTTTACACTGATATGTACTCCACAGGGTACCTCCAAACTGAGAGCTGGTGATTTGCCTGGCTTTCTGAGGGCCAGTTTGATTAGTACAGGTAAGTTAGCATGGAAATTTCCTCTTTAGGAAAAGCAAAGCAGTGAGTGTTGCACACAAACTAGGGAACTTTTCATTTGATGTTTCTGGGTTCAACCTGTCCAATAAGCAAGTCACAGTTTGCTGTCACCATTCTCACCTCACTTGGCTACATCCTCTTGACCGGGACACAATGAACACTTGCGTCTGCCCCCCTCATCCATTGCTCAGTTGTTGTTTGTCCTTTCTGTGGAAACAGCCCAGCCTGGTGATTTCAGGACCACCCTGCACTGATAACAACAGTTTAAATGTAGTCTGTGAGTATTGTGTAGATCCAGAAAGAGTTTTTAAAATTCTCTAGAAGTCTCTTATACACATGTGATTATTATGTCTAAAATATTTAAATTCATAGAATTCTTTCCAGCATAGACAGGGAACACCAGCTGTAGCATTTTTGTTCATGTGTGCATCATTAGGGAATTTACTGGGATTTCCGTATTCTAAGGCCTCTCAACATCCATCAGGTGGTTTTCAAACTTTTCTATTCACCTGAGATGAATTTCATGCTGTGACCACAAGGTGAAAGTTTTTGAACAGCTGTGTTAATTTTGGCCCCATGTGAAATAATGCCAACTTTTCCTTGTTACAGGAAATTGCCAAACAAAATAATAGAAAGAAAATGAACTACTCTTTGAGTTTCTAGGACAATATTCTGAAGAAAAGTAGTTATTCCAAACAAAAAGTATTTTTTAAAAAACATCCCTCTAGATGTAAGTTGATATTCTTTGTTTATATCCCATAGGAAAATATTAGTAGCAAGTTGACTCCTCACTTGAAGAAAATTTATTAAAAAATGCAATAAAATCTCTTTCAGCTAGAGGTCAGAGAAAGAGCAAGAGCAATCAGATGGTTTTAAGAGATTTGGATACTACTGCAATCAAAAACATAAAACTACTCTAATTTCTCTGTGAGGGAAGTATTTAGGGCATTCTTTAGCCTTCTGTTTTGTTTGGATTCAAGATTGTTAAGGTTTTGGTACTTAGAACAGTGTAATATATTAAAATCACATCAAGCTTTCATATATCAAATAGTCTGTAATTCAGAAATACATTACACTTTTCACTGCATTTTGACAGTTTCACGTGTATCTTGTAGCAAAATAAATGCTAATTGTTCACTTGTTGCTATTGCATTTATTTTGTTGAGCAATGTACATTTCTAGATGTGGGCATGTACCATTTTACAAAGTGTTAAATGTTCACTTGTATTTCCCATCTTTCAACAACCCAGAATGGTTTTTCAAAGCCTGTCAGTGTTCAGCTGCTATCAGTGAAAAGCCTCAATTCTTACATTTTTTTTGAATACAGGTAGAAGGACTTGAATCTTGAAATGCTATGAGATCTAATCTATCTAAATAGAATTCTGATTCCTTTTCCATCCTCTTTGGTCATCTCACTTTGACTTTAATCGTGCCTATGAAACATTATGGCTCAGAGGACTAGGACAGACCCTGTTTGGAGTGATCTGGTGTTTCCCCTGGCCCAAAATAAAGTGCCCTTTATCAACACATCACTTTTTTTTTTTTTTTTAAATCTTCTCTAAGCACTTTTCTGAAATGCCTTCTTTTTCTTACTCTTGGAAACTTTTCTTTACATCTGATCTGAATCTTTCTTACTTCATCCTAAGCTCATTGTTTAACAGCTTTTACTTTCAGTCTTCCTTCCACTGTACTAAGAACTCTTTGGGCTTTCCTCTGTAGTCATTTTATTCAGGTCACTCATTGGACTTGGTTGAACTTCTATAACCCCTTTCTACTATTCTTGAAATACAGGACCTAAAACTATCCAACTTGTGTGGTTTGAGGCCATCTTCATCCTGAGTAAAATGAGCAGATTGTTTTCTGTCTCCTAGATTTTCATCCTATCCATATATTCCTGTGCAATTTTTGGTGCAGTTTATAAAGGTGGTGGTTTTGCAGTTGCATGGTATTGATTTGTGCTCACCTTCTAAACTATTACAAACCCTAGACTCTGTTCTTTAGTTGTTGCCTGGATAGCTGTTCTCCTTCCTGTGTTTTGTGGTTGAGTACATTTTTCTGTATAAATCTGTGCACTTTTGCCTGGTAAATAGCATTCTGCTTTTTCAAACCATTTTTTTTGCTTTGTCAAGATTATTTTGAGCCCTTATCGTCCTTCCAACTTTGTTTTGTCTGTTTTTAATGTATACTCCATTTCATCATCCAGATTTTGTATTTGGAGATATGAAAATATCAAATAATACTGGACCCAGCACAAAACTGAGAAATTGCATTTGGTATATCTTTCCCCAGTCACTGTAAGCCATGTAAGTGGCTTTTGGGATTTTTTTGCTCTCCAGTTTCACCCCCAGCATATAATATTGTATTCAAGGTGCTGTTTCCCTAGCTTGTTGAAAACTGAGATAGTATTGGAACTTAATGAAAAACAGGTTATAACCTTTAGTATTTCTTCTCTGTTCTAGCATCTCTTGTGCTGTGGGAGGCTATTAGAGTTTTTGAGAGGCACTGGTTCTTGGGAAATACTGGTGTCTTCTGTTATTTCTGTAATTTCTTCGAAGTTCGTTATTTGTTCCTGTATTTTTCCAGGAGCTAAAGTTGAGCTGACAGATACAGAGTAACTCTGTGAGGTCAGAGTGGAACACGATGTTCTCTGTGAGCTCGCTGGCCCTGTGCTTCCATGCCAGTGTGCTTTGTGGGATCAGAAAGAATCCAGACCTGATGGGTGCTTTAGGGAGCTGTTGCCAGCAGCCACCTGTGCCTGAAAACTTTAGCTGTTGCTGGTTCAACACATTGTTCAGTAAACTACTTTTTATATGGATTTGTATCTCAGAGGTGTTCTTCACAGTGTAACAAAGGTTGTCCTGCTTCTCCCTCTCCTTTTCCCTGATGCCACCTCTTCCAAGCAATGCCTGCAGTACTGGAACTGTCAAAAATTTTCAGCTTTTGAGCACTGAGTGCATCATCTGATGGTTTTGGAAGCAGTGTGTGTGTGTGTCCATCTGACCTCACCTTCCTGCCTTTCCTGTCTGGCCAGAATGTTCCTGCTGATAGTTCAGGCTTAGGTCCTGCTGCAGCTTCCCATCAGTGAGGCACTAATTACCTTCCTTATGTGGTAATTGTTAAAAATATTGTTATGAATTCCTTTAGCCTTTCACCTACCCTCGGTGAAATAAGACCTGCAGTTAATGTCTATAGTTAGATAGATTGACTGGAGAAACATTATTGCCCCGGCTTTAAAAAGGCAAAAATGCTGTAGATAAAGCTGGGAACTGTCAGTGTGACTATCATTAGCACCCCAGCTGGCACGTGGGGCTCATAATGCAAATGAGAGAATCCATTTGCGGGATGCAGGGAGCCACATGAAAGGAGCCATTTGCTGAGTCATCTGTACCAAGGCATCGTGAGAAGGCAGCCTAACCCACCCGCAGTTACACTGACTTCTTTTGCTAGCCCTAGAGGGCAGAGTTAAATTTATAGGGTGGGTTTAGTATGTGCTGTAAATATTCCTCCTTTAAATGTGTTTCTCATTTAAAATATAAATATTAAAGTCCTATTGAAGTTTGAGTGCATTTGACATTCAAGAGAGGGATACTAGGGAGTGCTGTTTAAATCTTAATTTGGTTCAGTTTCTGGGCAATGCGTTAATCTTTTCTCAGAAACTATTTATCTGAAAACTTGCTCTGGTATGAATATGTTTCTTTCTAGTTTAACGTTAGGTCTTTCTCTCATTTTAAGAATTAGCCATGTTGAAATAGCATTTGTACCAGATGAATTTGACATATTGAATTCTCAGATCAAAATAAACATGCTTAAAAGTTTCTACAGCAAGTTTGCAGAGAATAAATTGCATTAAAAACAATAAATGAAACGAAGTATGTAATGCATACACTGCTCCTAAGTTCCCTTTCCCTTCATTTTTTTCTCCTGTAACATCATTAATATTTAAATTGTCCCAATTAGGCTTTAAAATTTATGCTTTAGCTTGTAAAGTCTGTCTTCCCTTCATTATGCTGCATAATAACTGTCTCAAGACAGGTTTTGCTAAGCCACTCATAACAGACAACCATATTATTTTAGCAACCAGAGTTTTGAAATTGTAAAATATTAATAAGGGAAATAAAAAATTTGTAGACAGATGCAAAAGATGCAGTAGTTGGTGGCTTTTGTCAGCCAAAGTATTTCTTTTGTCTCTGAGGTTGGAGCAAGTTTTTGGTTGTGTTGTTCTGGTTTTATTTTTCTTCCCTTTTTGATCCCTGTTGAGAGGATCTTCATGTTTGAAATTTCAGATTTTCCAGCTTTTGTGTTTTATGCATGTCTACATTTGCTTATGCTGCACTTTCTTTCCTTCAACTTACATGTTTTCTTTTTGTCTGGCAAATTTGAGCTTGCTTCAGTTTGGGACAGCTGGGGCAAAATGAATCCCCACGAATAAAATTATAACAAGAAGAGCAAAGTCTGTGAATGATCCTTTGCTGTTTCCTGAGTCGTTCCAGTGTCATTAATCAGCTCTGGTGCTGTGGAGGCTTGTGGTGTGTTATGTCGCCAGCACAGCAGCTTCTCCGTCCCTTTCCCCCACCCCCTGCGTGCCTACACAGTGGGGAAAACTAGAGAGGGAAGCCATCAATCTTCCCTGTCCTGCATGTCAGCAGTGATTCTCCTGTCGACTTCCTGCGCTCTCTGTCGTGCCCACCACCTGTGTTTAGAATTAACTCTGATGCTGTGGATCTCACTTGGCTCTTCACCTGTTCTGCCCCGGGTAAATGGCTGTTAAAATAAAGCAGAGCAGCTGAATGCTGTAGCATGTGAATAGTAACCACTGTTGTGGCTTGGGGGCTGATTTCTGTTGCAGCTGCTCTTTTAATATGTCATAATTTTCTGTAACATTGTGGGGTTTGGGTCTAAAATCTCTTACATTTTTTTTCAGCCCAGGGTGAGTTTGTGAGTTAGTCTTTTTATTATTTAGAAATTAAAATATCTATAAAATTTATTATAGATGGAGGCATAAGGCTATCTTTCATCTGTTAGGCTGCTGGGATAAAGTCATGAACAAAGACTAGTTAGTTCAAAGCTTTGTCCTTACCTTCAGTCACTCCAAGGATATAGTTAGCAAAAGCCTCCTTGGAATTTGATTTTGAAGATGTGTCTGTCTCCCCCATGGCTGGGGAAGCTGACAGGCACCACCTCTGTACTTCTAGGGCAGGATTAATGTGATCATTTAATGGTTTGTTGTGTTAAACAATAGCTCTTAACTGGACTAACCAGCCACATTTTTGTATATACTTTTATGTAGTTTCATAATATGCCTATGCCAAAATAAAAGGAGAAAACAATCCTGAGAATTGTTTGTCTACTGGTAGCTTTCTCCTACCTCCTTGAACGGGTGCTATGTTTCTCTGTTTTTAAAACCTGAAAGAGATGAGAGCATAGGCAAAAGGTTACCTTATAATTGTAGCTTGTCTGCTGTCATTTCAAGTATGTGATGGCAATATTTATGTGAAGTTGTAAAGAACAGAGATTCTGAAAACTTCAGTCTTGTGAATGCTTTCACTTGATTTTATTTGTGTAACTCTTTGTAAAGGGGGAACTGTTTTACAACTGATTTTACTACATATTTGAGATGCAGTTTTTTCTTGACTGTACCAGGCAAATACGTGTATTCAACAGGTAAATAAATTCTTGTGTCCTGCAGTCACAGAATTCATAAAGCTAAACATGAAGTGTATAATGAGGACACCAAGATTTGGCTGTAACATGGGATGCTTGGATCTGTGTGGATCTTTTCCTTTATCACCTTTGGTGTGTTTTCTAGTTCTGGCACATCTATCTCATGAGAGGGGATTGTGGTTTTGACTGCTGAATTGTGGCCTTGACAGTTGTAGCTCTCCTTCCATACAGAGAAGAGCTCTGCTTTGGTCCAAGAGAGCAGAATTGGATTTTTGGACACTGTCATCTTTCCTGTTTTGTATTGAAAATGGATATGGCCATGCTCCAGGATGGCAGGACTGGACTTTGGCCATCCTACTCTGGCATAAGGATGCAATGCTTATTCCTGATTATTTAAGAGTATTTGGATGTTGATACTGTTTCAGTATAAGGAGTAGCAGTTGTTTATCTCATGGCAAAATGGAGGTTAGGTGAGAGAACACCTGAATGTTTATGGATTTGGGGCCAAGCTCCGTTCGGTAATGCAGCTGAGAAATGCACTGTGGTGTAGAGAATTGCCATGCAGAGGTCTTTTAGAGAGAAAACAAATAGATGCTAAGTCATCTGTCAGATACTGCTTAATAGGCATGAGGAATGATGTGCAGCATTACTGGTGTAGGTGCACACACCACACAGAGTTAAACATACAAACAGCAGGCTCACACTGTGCTTACTACAGATGTCTGAATGAGTGAGTGCCTGTGGGCTGGAGCTGCATGTCTTGTGGCTTTCACTCTGCTCCATTGGGAAGTCTTCACTCCTTTTGTTTTTATCCTTTTCCAGCTCTAGTACTTTGGAGCACACAGCTCCCATCCCCTGACCTAACAGCTCCATTGAAGTGCATACCAGCCCCATGATTTCATGGTACCAGGCAGAAGTCCCCTGCCACGCTGCTATGCTGCCTGCTGCTTCTCACGGAGTGAACAAACAGGGAACATAAACTCTCTCCAGAGGAGCAATGTTCTCTGTATATTTTTAGTGCAAGAAATCCAAGATTCATTTGAGGGTGTTTTGTGTGGACTTTTTTTAATACAGGCTTCTGCTAACACAATGGAATATTTCATGCCACCCTCTTTGCTGTAACTTCTTGTGCTTTATGTTGTTAAATGGAATCAAAGGAGTTAAAGATGAAAGACTTCTAGTCAACTGGTCCCTCAGCTGGGAGCCAGTATGGGTTTGTTATTTGTAATGGATTTGCTAATGCTTTACTCAGGTTCAGCCTAGCTCAGTTTTCATTATTGGATTTACTTATTTCTATGAATTCTCTACGTCAGGTTAAGTAATTGCTGAGCTTAGGCTGAATATAATACTGCTACTGTTTGTTTCTAATGTTTCATTTGTTATTTATTGCCCTTATACTGAGGAAACCTTTTGTAAGTATTTGTTTGCCATTTGAACATACAAAGCACCATTAAAGATGTCATGCTTGCTTTCACAGGTATTCTCTTTAATGGATAGAGAACTTAATTATTTCTTTATATGAAACTGTGTCCATTTGACATTGTACATTGTGTGTTTCCCTTTCAACGTGTAGTGTGTCGCCAGATGCTAACTAATGTAGTATTACAACAAACATACCTTTCATTAGCTCATTGTTAGCCTTTGAATATTTGGAGTTATTACAGTGCTTGAACATACAGTTTATGCTGAGACTCTGATGTCTTGTATTTTCTTGGTGAAAGACATTCTCAAACTTCCTGTTTAAATGTCACTATTGCATTTTTATGTATTGAGTGTATTATACTCACATTAAGGGACACAGTTTTGCCAATACATCCAATATGTTCATAGTGACATTATCTACAGACTAAACAGTGATCTGAGAAGTGGAAAAGGCAGATAATGAACATGTTATGGAAGACACACGAAGCAAGCACTGCAGCTACAAGGGAACGGAGTCTGTCTGCCATGGGCACCAACAAAGTTTCTAGATAGAACTGTTCTCCACAGACTCAGGGTGTCAGCACTTTTTGGGTCAAGGTATTGGCACATGAGCTGATCTGTGCTGACTGCACAGAAATTCCTGTGCTCTGGTATAACACACAGTTACCCCAGGGAGCAGAGCTGTTCCTACACTGAAGTAGCACCAGCTTCAGGATCCCAGGGAAAAGCAGCAGTAACATCAAGAGACATGTTCAGGTGATGCTGTCTTCTACTAGATTAAAGTTGGAAGATGTGCAAGTTTCTGCACTATCTTTAACTTGGTCACCCTAACATACTTTAATTGATGTAGGGCCATAGTGGATTTCTGCTACATGATAACATTTCTTAGCTTTTATAACTGTGCAGGTAGAAAACATGTTTTATATAAAGTCACTGGAGTCAAGGCAGTAATAGCTTAATTAGTAATAATCTTAACATGGCATTCTCTGTGCCTTCTTACTGTCTTGATGCACAGTAAGAGCTGTATATCAAGAGCTGCATGTAAGAGCTCTTTGGGAAAGCAAGGGGTATAAAGCACAAGTGGAGGAAGAAAAGAATACAGGAGGGATGAAATTTTCTGATAAGAAAATGGAGTAGGGCTGCAAGAAGTATGGTGTGTGAAAGAGGAGTGCTGTTAAACAGGTGTATAAATGGGCACCAGAAAGCAAGCAGTACTGTGGGGAGAAGTAATTGTGAGAAGGAGCATCAGGATATGAACTTCGTGAGGGGAGACATGGACATGAAAAAAGGCTTTGCGCTCTGATAAACAACTAACTGTTCTGGGATTGCCAGTAGGGGTAGAACACCATGTTAGTTGTCAACTATTTGCTTCCTGACTTCTTCCTGTCTTGGTTAAGGAACATAGGAAGCAAAAGACAAATGTTACACCTGTAAAGTACCTGTTGCATTGCCTAGCAGCTGCTCTAGGCCTTTAGTAATAGAAGTACAGCTCTGAAGTTCAGTGAATCCCAAGTTTCTATAAGACTTAATCTCATTTATACACATTGGAATGTTGAATGCCTCATTCTGTAGGAGAGCACCTGGCCCTTCTCAGTGTTAACAGGAAGCTGGCTGCAGTCCTAGGCCAGGTAGTAGCTTAGTGGGAAGTGAGTGGATTCTGTGAGTGGTGAGAAATGCTCTGATGTAGGTTTCTAGGAAAACAAGAAGTCAAATGCTAAGTGAGGGATTGAGTATCATAATTCCATTTTTGCATAATGAAGAGAGGTGCATGGGTGATTGAGGACTGGAATACAAGAGGCTGGAATTGCTGTTGGAAGAAGTGGTATGCTTTTCATTGCTTCAAGTAATTGTCTCGAAGCTCCTGTGCTGGAGGCTCTCCAATAACACTTAGAAACTGACTCAGGAATGTACTAGAAGTCAAGAAGATATTTGGGATGGGGTGAAGGAGTTGCCATCAAGACTTAAATATGTAGGCATTTATGTGAGCAGGAGAGATTAACATGGCCGCTAGCCCAAAGCTGCTCTTGTCTGTCAGCACAAACACTTAAACGTTGGGTAAGAAAATTGTCTTGATCTGAAAAACAAGCTTACTTTAAAAGAAAAGGAAAATTTTCAGCAAATTTAGAAAGAAATAGTCTAGGCTTTTCTGAACTACAGATCATGCTTAAAAGTAAAAAAGTCCTATTCCACTTGGAAACACTTTCTCATTAATTTTTCTCAAGTCTGAGTCAAAATGAATTAAGTCAATTTGAAGTCCTTTTTTAACATTTGAAAATAATGGTACTTGGCTTTGACTTTTACTGCCATTTTGTGTGGTTTAATAGCTGTAGACTTTTTTTTTCTCCCACACACATTTGTAAGAGTTTCACAGAAAAGAAAACATACTACATCAGTAAATAAATTCTTCCTGCTAAGTTAGAGATGTTGCTCATAAAAGTTAGCAGGAAAAAAATCATGCAGCCACAAGCATAATGAAGTTGATGATCCTGCCACACAACTGATTCTGAGGATTTGTATTGTACAGCTTGCTTTGGTGGGGGGGACCGTCTTTTACAAGTTAAGCGGTCTTGCATGCTCTTGCAACTTGGCATGTAACAAGCATTTTCACATAAAACATTGCTGAGCTACTTCTGAATATGGTGGAATTCTTTAGGAAGGTCGGGGAGGTAATTGATCATATGCTGACAGCTTGGGGCTCTGAGAAAATGGTCAGATGGAGGGCTGTGATGCAGGAAAACAAACTTTCTAAGATGGTAACTGTCACTTAGCCAAGCTATACATGTTTCAAGCTTTTTAATCTTTGCTCACAGCCTCAGCTTCTTAGTCTTTTTTTGTTTATGCTGTTTCTCTGTGAACTCTTTTCCAGTGTTGACATTTTACTGGTCCTGATGCATGGACAATATTTCAGGTGTGATCTTGAGCTAAAGCCATATTTCTTTGAAGAGCTCTTTTAGAAATTCTCTTGCTGCCAAAATGTAGAGTTTCAGAACTCTGATGACCTCTTCCATTATTCTTTGGCCTTTGGGTCAAGAAGTAGGTTTCTTTCAGGAGCTGCTCAAAATGTTCTTTGCAGCTAGAAAAATAAGACTTCAATGTTCCTGGGAGTTAAGATGGCAATCTACTTGGACGTTGCAGGAGTTTACAATAAAAATTTTTTAATTTCTCTACACTGTGACCTAAATTTCTGGATCAGAATGGATATAGAAACTGATGTGTGGATATAGAAACTAAAGAGAAATATATAATTTTGGTGCAAAAGAAAATGAAAGAAACTACCACTTGGTTTCTGAGACCAACTTTTTTGCCAATCTTGTTTACAACTATATTGTTTTTGCATATGCAGTCTGACAGCTTAAAATTATGGTAGTTGTCAGTCTCTCTGCTGTGAGATAGAGTATTTTGACTTACTGCATCTATAGTTCTGAGGTCATTTATACATTAATACACTGGCAAGAGGGGAGAAGAGACAGGTATAAATGAGGCTTTTAAAATTACTTTAAAATAGAAAGGAATCTGTAAAAAACAAAAAGAAAAAACAAACAAACAAAAAAACCCAAACAAAAAAAAAAAAAAAAAAAAAAAACAAAAACAAAAACAAACAAACAAAAAAAGTGTTAATTTTGCCAATGCTTTGTCACAGAATATGGTCGTGGATCGGATTTTCTCTGGTATCCAGCCAACTGGGACCCCTCATCTGGGTAACTACCTTGGAGCCATTCAGAACTGGGTGAATCTGCAGGAAAAGTGCAGCTCAGTGCTCTATAGCATTATGGACATGCACTCTCTCACCATGCCTAAGGAGCCAGCTGTCATGCGCCAAAACATCCTCAACACCACTGCTGCTGTCCTTGCCTGTGGGATTGACCCAAAGAAGTGTTTCTTGTTCCGGCAGTCACTGGTGAGTGCTCCTGTTGTGTTTGATTTGTTTCTGATTAAGTGGCTTTCCACACATCTTAACGAATGAATTCAACTCGTTCAGTGCTGAACTCCTTTATCATGTTGGTGTTGCTGGTCCAAGAGAATGTTATCGGTGTTGGATTTTAAATTTATCCCTTGCTGCAGTTTTGAAATTTTGAAGAATGCAAGTGTGACTGAGAAGCCCATTCAGGGATAAGTACACTGTAAGATTCTGAAGCAGAGCTATGAATTTGTGCAGGTTATGAGTAAAATACTTCGAAGTCCTCTGAGAAGACCACTTATTTGTCTCTGTAACACTTTAGTCATGAAAGGTTAACTTATAAATGCATAAATGTGGCCTGTGTAGCCATAAAGGTAAGGAAAACCTGTTTTCTGTACTTTTGTACTGGCTTTTGCCACTTATTCTGCCAGTTGCACAGTAATCACAAAGTAACAGATGATGAATATGGTAAGTTTTGTATCAATGCCACCTTGATCATCAGGGGAGTTACATCTTCTCTGGGACTTATTTTCCCTTCTTTGCTATAATCTCCTTTTCATGTGCATGCTTTTCCATCTGATCTGGTAATTTGTATGTAAACCATGTGCTTCTCTTGACTACCCCAAGGGATACTGGACTTACCATCCACTTGGCATATAGCTAGCACATGTTATATTTTCCTGGAACACAGCTTAGTTTCTTGCTCAATGAACTTTCTGTTATTGACTCTAGACTGGCAAACTTCTGTAATTTTCACAGACACAGATGTGACGTAGCTTCTGCTCTTGTGAAGACACCCATAAATGAGTGTCCATCTTGCAACAGAACTGCAAAGGTGATGTGCTCACAGATCTGAATTTTATCGATGCAAGCTGAAATGGTGTTGCATTCTCCCTTTCAACACAATTCTTTACAGTCAGTTTCCTGGGGTTGTTAAACTGCAAATGGCAATCATAGCTCTATACCTCTGGTGAGTAGTGAATTGATGAAGACAGATATACTTCCTGCTTCACTTTTCCTCTGTATTAAAAACCAGTCTAAATAGATGAGCTCAGAATTCTAGTGGAAATAGGTTTAAATAAATTCACCCCATTTTTTTCAAATCTGTTTATCATTTTAAATATGTTACCAGCTTGGGTTTTAATTTTCCTCTACTCTGACTTGTCAGCCTCAAAATGATGAAGTCATTAGCTGGAATAATCACAAGGTGAGTTACAAGCCAATGATGCAGTAAAAACCAGTCTAGAGAGGTTTTTTTCTTGTTTTCAAGCAGCTGAACAATTCAATTAGTTACAACACAGGATCAGTGACTAGATACACAGAGAGGACTCTTCAGTATGAAGGATAAATGCTTTGCAGGTTATGAGTAGAGAGGAATAAAGGTTTATAAAACTGAAAGTGATATGGAGAAATTGTTTTATCCACTGAAGAATGTGAACTGACAAATATCAAAACAAGTTAACACCTGGAAGATTCAACACAAACATAACAATGCTGCATTTCAAAAAATCCACAATTGGGATACAAAACCCCTTGACACAGGATACAGTGCATACTGAAATTTATACGAATTCAGAAAGGGACTCGACAAATTAATCTGAAAAATTTCTTTGGGACTGTTGCATATCTGAGCAATCACCTCTACAGGAAGTGGTGAAACCACAGGTGAGAGAATATCCATGGTTTTCTGTACTTGCATTCTTTTTTTTTTGTTGGTTGCTGTCAGAGATGGATATTTGATCTGGTCCAGTGTTTCTTTTCTTATGTTCCTACTGGTCTAAAAGCTGTACGAGTGCTCCAGATCTTGCTAAAACCAACACTCAGGCTTCACCTTGAACCCAGCAGATTATCAGTGAGGATCTTACATTGCACTCAGTCACAGAAAATATGTTGTATCTTTCACAATATAATAATGCAGAGATTGAATCTTTGAACCCCCAAAGAGAAAATGTCAGACTCAGGAAATGATGGCTCTTTGTACAGTGCTTCTACAGTACGAATACAGTCAAAAGCCAGTGAAAACCTAAGACAGCTAAACTTGAACGTGTTCAGCTTTATCAAATGAAAGTTTCCAACAAATACGATTCTGATTTTCTTTATGGTGTTTAGGCTGGCCTCAGTTACACTGCCTTTTTACCTTAATTTTTCTGTGTTCTTGTCTGTCCAGGTGTAATGGTCATTGTTCTTATTAAATCTAAACCATTAGATTAAATGTTTGAGCCGTATCTGATGTTCTGATGTATCTGATATTCTTACCAATACTTACCACACAAGTATCCATACAACTTTCAGAAGTGGCTGATTGTAGCATATTTTTGAAAGCTCTATTTTTGTCACATTGCAGTCAGAAGAACTGTTACAATTGTTTGTGAGTATAGACTGTTTCAGCTCTGGTTCAGGCTGAAGTAGATTGTCAGCTTCCCCAAACCAAGTCTGTACAAGCTGTATGAAGTGGTCAGGTATACCCAGAGATGCACTATAATCTGTTACATTTATATAGGCAGCACCAGATGTTTCTCTGGAAGCAATTAAAAGGAGTGTCTGCGTGTAGCTCTTGATGTGAGGAAAGGAGACAGGAACCTTGCTAGTGTGATTATTGTTTTAGTATGATAATGAAATAGTACGTTATGGAATGTCATAATATCGAGATGATTCCTAAAAATGAAGGTGTAGGATGGATTGCAGCTATTGCTAATCAAGAAAGTTTATTGCTTGATTTTGATTGGAAATTTCTCAGATTTCAAAAAAAAAAAAAAAAAAAAAAAAACTGGCCTCCTTTTCAGCCACTGTAGCAGTCTCCAAGGGTGGTCTAAAAAAGCCCCACTTTAGTTTACAAACATTTGGCTGAGGTGTAAAGCAAAGTGACCAGAACTGATTGTATACAGAAATAGGGTGTGTACTCCCAGAGGTCAGCAGGAAAGCAGTGAAAATCCAGCAAATAGAGAACAAATAGAGAACTGGATTAGGTATTTAGTTATGGACTGAGCAGGTTTTTTCAATGGCAGATCAAACTGCTAAATGAGAGAATTCTTAGTAGCTTAGCATGCTGTAATTATTGTTGTATTTTAATTACCAAAGCTGTAGATCACAAAAATAATTTCTTTAATTACTCCTGAATGACATTTCTGTTCATTTTTTTAAACAAACATCATGCAACAAAATTATTGTTTATGAAGTTTTAATTTAATCACCAAAACCCACCATAACTGATGACTTTTTCTGTACCCTGATTCTGTAACAGTAAAGGTAGAATGAAGTTATTGCACTAGAGAAGTATATGTTATTAATATGTATATTACTAGTAATGGTAAGCCCCACTAAGGGAATTGCTCATGCAGTCATTCATGTAAATGCTGTTGTGTCCTCTCCCTTTTGCTGGATTACACTGGGCAAGAGTGGTCTAGAATTGCTGAAAAGGGGTGGGGTTTTTGTTCTTTATTTTTTGTTTGGCTTATTCTTTTTATATTTTGCTGCTTGTGTTGCTTCTCTGGAATATGTTTACCATATGTGAAAAGAAATAATGCTACTTGGTTTCTCAAAAGGCTTATGCTTTTGGTAAGGGTTTCACTTATTTTACTTACTTAGGCTTTTTTTTCAAATCTCTAATCCAGAGATATCTGAAATACCTGCTTCCAGAGTTTTCACACACTTTTTCATCCTTTTCAATACAAGAGACAAAAGGCTGAACAATATGAATCACAGACTGACTGCTGGGAGAAAGTGTGGTGAGAACAGATACCTCTCATGCTTATCCTAGATCCAAAAGGTGCTGCTATGATAAGGATACAGGGGAAGTTGACTTGGAATCCCAGAACAGATTTCAGTGATGTCCTCGCCTTTCAACTAAAATTAAATAAAAGTGTCAGAAAACTTGCATAAGCAAATTTTTATTGTATTGTTTAGAGACCATATGGCCTATGTATTGGATATACAGCTAAATTACCTATAAATGGAAAGTGCTAGTTGGATGAAAATTAGTTTAGTATGCTTCAGAGTTTACCATTTATAGATTGTATTGTTATAAAACATGTAAGTTAATGGCTGCATATTTGGTCTTAATGCATTGCAATTCAACAAATACCTCCCACACTTACATTGCCATATAAAAACTTGAATTCCAGCCTACAAAGAACAAGTGATGATAACTTGAAAATATTTAGAAGCAAGAAGGGTTGTGATGAATAATTAGGGTAGTGTTTGGAACCACATTGTCTGTGAAGGGTTATAAACAAACACATTTAATTGGAATATCTGGAAAAACAATTGTGGTGTATGTTGGACAGTAAAATGGCCTCCTAATGAGAGAAGCACTTTCATTACATCTTGTTTAATTATATGTTCTCGAGTAGGAATTTATAGAAAAGTGACAATTTTAGTAAGAATAAAAAATAAAAATAAATGCGTATTTCAAAATAGTGCATTTTTATTTGGAGTACAGCTGCAAGATGTATTAAACCCTCTTAGAGAGAATAATGTCAAGATATGCTTTAAGTGGCTGCCTTTGCTTACTGGGCATAAAAAAGGAGTTATGGAATAATGACTTATACAACATACTGTGAGAGTATTAGAAGAAACTGAAAATGTATTCCTTAAATTGTACCATAACTGATAAAAGCTGTAACAGTCATCTGTCGTAAAACTTAGATCCTTTATTAAAACCAAAAAGGACTGGGGGGGGTAAGTAAGGAAGACAGTATGCAATCTGCACACATGGTAAATTTATATGATATAACCCATTTTCTCTGACTTGTGGTGGGTACACTACACATTTCAGTTCTTACCCATAACCATCTTGTATCTCATCTGCTTCACAGTCAAAACAATATTAGAAACTGATTTTGCTTTTATGTGGTCTCAGGCAGTTCTTCCTGTCCACCTATCTATTGTAGTAGACAGATGCTAAATGTCCCAAGAGAAACTAAAATTCCATCAGAGTTGATTCCGCAGGCAGTGCTTGATACGCTGCATGAACGCTTCTCTGAGGAGTCCTCTGAGTTTCTGGACAGCATAATGTTCAGTTTCTGGGCAGAAAATTGCAGTTTTCATCCTTCTGGATAGGGTGATTTATTTTCTGAGTATAATCAGCTGCAGCATTCTTGCAGTGTGCAAGCGAATTGGAGCAGTAACTCTGGGAGGTGGGAATTTGCAAATTTGTCTTAGCCTTAACTCCAAAAGCCAAAATACAACAATATAAATGTGTGCACTGTTTCACTGCTGTTATTTTCCAGAAGTATCCATCTGCTTTGTTTTGTGGGCAGAGTTTGAATAAATTCATTTTGCCCCTTTTCCAATTTTCAGAGGGGCTGAAAAGCTTCCATTGCGTCATAGCTTATAAATTCATTAAAGTACATTAATTTAGCACGGTCCATTGAAAACTTCCTGTCAAAAGAGGAAGTATGTGACTGTTTAATTTAGAAAATTATTCTGCTTCTCTCATTACTCTATTTTCTCTCTCATGGACTGGACTAGACATAACTAGAGCTCAGTGAAAAGGAAAGCTATGGTTCGCTAGGATTTCTCTTTTTTTTTCTTTTCCACTTTAATTTACCTTCTTCATCTCATACTATTATATTGCTGTCATATTTTCCTCTATTCACCAGTCTTCTCAACACACCAAACTAAGTATTCAAGCAGTATTGGGACTTATACTAAGAGATTGTTTCTGAAAATAAGTTAATTTCATAATGAATAAAGGAGAGGAAAGGGTGCTTTGGCCAAATTACTGTGGTGTGTAAAGGGTTTATAACCAGTAAAGCTTGATTCCAGTAAGAATTTTCTTGGTCAAGTTCTTCAGAAAGGAAAGACAGATCTTATTTCTGTATGTTTTAACCAAATATAAATGAGGATACGTGACTAAATTGTTTCAAGGTAAAGGTGAAAGCTGTAGATACTGACACGTTTACTGACACATAATTAGATAACCACCCCTCAATTCAATACATTGCTTAACATGTTCTTTGAATCTGATACTGCCTTTGTAACCGTAAATTATTCCACCCAATCAATTATTTCTTTGAACAGGAATTTGAGATACTATGGCAAATTTTCTGTCATAAGAGTACCTGCACTGTGTGCATTTGATTCAAGAGTAGTCTAGTTTCTTGTCTTTTTACGGCCTTTTTTCTTTAACTGTATAATATAGAGACATATTGCTAAGTATCTTGAACATATTGCCTGCAACCTTAGGCATTAATAAAACCTTGCCTCTTATCCAAGAAAATTGAGCATCATTTGCTTTTAAAAAAGACCTCTTAAATTTTGCAGAAGCTTTTACTGGTACTTCTGGAAGAGATAAAAGTCCTAAAAAAGGTTTAATTTCTTTTTAAATGTAGGACTCTTTCCCTTCTGTGTTCCAATTTATTTTAGTACACAGCTATCCAAATTACCTCCTGAGACTATTTGTTTGTACTCTATCAAAATTAAATATTTTAAATTTACTGCCCCTTTAAAATGTAGCCCTTAATGAGGTTACTCTACGGAGGGAAAGCTGTTTCCACATGATAGATATGCAGCAAATTTGCAGTGCCTTACAGAGAAGGGCTATGGGTTGCAACTTAAGGAAATCTATCTTGAAAATAAAACAGTGCATATCTATTTGCAGAAAGCCAGTTCAGCTGCCAACATACAGCATTGTATTATAACCTTTGTATTATAACCTCATAAAGCTGAAGCCCATTGTTGATGATTTGTCTGCTTCCAGATCTGCTTCCAGTATTCATGCCTCTCCCACTGTTCTTGAATCTCTTGGCTTGCTGTCTTCCTCAGCTGTACGTCTCATCATAAAAATTATCTAGAATTATTTGGACTTAAAGTAGCTACTGGTTTTCCATGTATATATCATTGGCTGTGGCCAGGGAATATCGGCAATAATTTGGTAAGGAATAGCTAGGATCAAGAACAAAAAAAATGGATCTGCAGGAGGTTGTACTTCAGCATATAAAGCTCCACAGATGATCTAAGTATAAATTGTGACCTGAGTTTAATAACTTCATATGGCTGCACAAGTAAATAATTAAGAAGATATGTCTTTAAAAAGGAAGGAGCAGGGCACTCAGGTGAAGAAACAGAAATGTTTGTGAGTTTTAGATAACTGCTCATTGTCATTTGGAAGTGGTCACCTCTGTTAAATAAGTATGATTTAGAAAAATAAGAAGGAATCTGGGTATGCAGCCTTGGCCTTGTCAAGCCATAAAGAAGGAATGTAAGTAGTTTGGTCTGGAAATAACTCTTTGATTCTGATTAGTAAGCCAGGTTGTGGGGGATGCTTAATGCAATGGAGAGTGAAGGAGGAAATGTGTCCCTGCTAGTAGCATAGAGATGACCATCCTAATCCTTTGAGAAATGTTGATGTTTTTTACTTGTATGAGATTAGGAAAGAAAACTTAAAATGAGCAAGAGCACAGAGCAGGAAAAAAGAGAGAAACTTGTTGTATTTACTGAGAAGAGCAAGGGGTAGAATTTGGGCTGCCTGGAAAAAGGGGATTGCTATATGGATCTGGTTAAGATTTTTTGGAAAATTTTTAATGGGGAATAGTTGACTTTGTAAAGGGAAACAATAAATAGCGCACTTAAAACACTGTTATTCCTAGAAATATTTTCAGCAGAGCTACAAGAAATATTTCCCAAGAAAATAATGTTTATACTGAAAACAGGTGATTATATTTTTTTTCAGGACACAAAAGTAGCTGAAATTGACCTGAAGGATTTAATTGATTAGATAGCTGATCTTCAGAATTACCAGTGATTGTAATATTCTTGGAGTTTGGTTTGACATATAGTTCAGAAACTGTCACTGGTTGTGGGTTTTGTTGATAGGAAATGTAATTCTCATTTTCTACCATTTGTATTATTTTTATACTGATGTATTTGTGGGAGAGGGCACTCTGAGAAAATTATGCCTTCCTTGGAAAAGAGTTAAGTTTATTATTATCTGTTCTCTTTTGAAAAACTGGGTAACTCCTGAAGTGCATCATAGCTCTGGACAGTAGTTCGTTGTCAGGTTTTAAAATGCAAAAGAAATTGAGTTCTTTACTGGTTAAGGTATACCCAGAATAGCCTGAATTAACTGGAACTCTGTAGTTTTATTTCTTGAAATCCTAATTAGATTATTGGGTAACCTCCTTTAAAAAATTAATAAAAAAAGCGAGCAGAACACCTCTCTAACAGTCATACTCTTTTTCATTAAAGTTGTGTGAAAAGTAATGCTTTTTTCCTTGCGATGGCACAATAAACACTACCTAACACAATAGGAATCAACTGGAAATCGTTTTGTAGATTTATCCAAATATGAGATGTCTCTGTTTCCTTTCATTTCGCTGTTGAAAGCCACATAGGCTGTAATGCTCACTTTTTTTTTTTTTAAATGACACAGTCATATTCCTCATGGATTCTTGCTGGGAGTAGTTCTGGTCAACCTATTCCTTCATGACCTGAAGAGAGTAGTGAACAGAAGTTCGTGGGCAATGCTAAGTCCTTATGGGTAGCCAAATGCTATGTCAAGGAAAGGAATTCCAAAAGGACTCATGAAACAGAGTGGACAGGCAAATAAGGGGTAGAAGAGCTTTAGAACATCTGGGTGAAAGTATTCTAAACCTTCTTCACACAATGCAGGAAAGAAAGTCCTGGAGTCATCATTGGCAGTTCTCTGAAATCATTGGCTCAGCACAAGCAATTTTCAAAAAAGCTAATGATATGTCATTGTCACCACATCACCAGAAAGGGTATCGTGGATAAGACGGAGATGATGTTTTGTCACCATACAAACCTTAGTGTGCCCATTTTTTGAATCTTGGGTAAGGCTTTATAGTCTACATCTCCAGAACAAACTAAGTAATTTGATGTGATACAAAAAAGAGGAATTCATGCAGCAGGGGATAAAGTAGCTGCCTTAAGAAGGAAAAAAATTACAAGTCAGGGTTGCTTCAGTTTTAAAGACGAGAAGCTGTGGCATATATGCAATCAAAGGTTACAAAATCAAAAAAACACTGAATAAGCTGGGTGTGGAATTGTTCACCAAATTGTGCTACACCAGAAAGAGGTGGTACTCAAAGCCAGTAAACAAACATGGATACATTAGTGACTCTATTTTTTTACACATCAGGTTTAAGTCTCTGGAGCTTGCTGCTCCATGGGGTTGTGAAGTGGGCAGTATAAGCTGGTTCAGAAAGGGATTAGACACATTCCTGTGGTATCTTGAGACATTACCAGGACTGGGCCAGGGTTAATACCTTCTGATATTCCCTAATGCAACAATTATGGATGCTGGAGAAGTATGAGGGGAAGATACTGTAGGAAGCAGTAAGTTCATGTGTTTGCCTCACATGCTGCTCCTGCAAACAGAGCACAAGACTGCATAGCCTTTGTTGTGATCCAGTACAGTGTTATTTCTTACGTTCTTGTGTTTTGGTTGTTTAATGAAGACACTTACCTGCCATTTTAAATGGACTTGCGGCAAGAAGCTGATTAAGTTTTTCTGGGGGAATGTCTTCTCATAATTGTGATCCATGGGTATTGCTCAGTGAACAAAGCGTAGACTGAGCCTTTATGCTACTGGTGTCATATACATCATGGCATCTTCCAGTTTCTTTGTATCAAATTTGTGCAATCAATGTGATGGAATACTGTAGCTAAATGAGTAACATTTGGGCAGATGCACCATGACCAACCAGAGGCAGTAATTACCTGCCCTTCTTGCCAAGTAAAACGCAGTAGCTTAAACCGTGATTTAGTCTGACAAATGATTTGTGGTTTAAGCCTAGAACCTTCTTATTCTCACACCAATATACAGTCAGTTACTGCAGTTGGGATGATGAATGCTGACTCCTTAGCCTCCAATACTGAATTTTATTCCAACTGAAATCTCTACTCTTTGGTATACTTTTATGTCTTTTGTCCCCATTTTATCAGGCTTTTTCTTCAGCATATTCAGCACTTTAGTCTTAGTTATGAAAGGACTTCATGTTTGAAGATGGGAAATGAGTATAACTCGATAGGACCCAGAACTCTGTATTCAACCCAACAAATGCTGTTTAGATCACTTAGTGTTTTGGTAACTGATGTCATGTCAAATCCACTGATCCAGTGAAACACACGTGCAGTCTTGGCTGCGAAAGCAACATCTGACAGAGCTGAATCAATGACTGCATAGCTTTTAAAGAGGGTTCTTGTCAACACAAATGCAGCAGAGCACCATCTCTTCTCCATCCGTGACTAGAAGAAAGAAATGAGAAACCACTTTGAACCAGATGGTGATTCCTTCTAGATGAAATAGGAGTCTTGTGCTTGTATTTTCCGTGAAGGTCATTTTACTCGGGTATTTTGTTGCACTTTGTCTTGAGCACAGAAGATTGCAGGTCAAATAAGCATGAGGAAATTAATAAAAATACTGGATCTGTGGGAAAGGTAGAAAGAAAGGAAATAATCAACCTGAAATATTTCTAACCACTGAGCTGTAGCCTGGAGGTTGGATACTTTTACACATTGGTGACCAAAGTAGTCCAATGACTGCTAGCTAGGAAATACATTTAAAATGTGACGACAAAGGAATTGCAATTAATAATCCTAGTAATTCTTACTTGTTAACAAACACTTTTTACTGCCTTCTGTCTGGGTTTTTATATCATGTTGCAGGCATGAAGTTTTGAACATCTTTGAGACAGCTAGCATGCTCTTAAAGATTCATATCTGCCAATATTGCAAAGAGTGAATCAAGTATGCAAGCAAAGGAGTTTACATGTGTGTTCAACTCTGCTATTGCTAAAGCATTTTCTTTCGTGTTTATAATGAGTTGATAAGAACAAGAACCTTGCTATACTATTTTAATGTAGAGCATTCGATCATGGCAGTGTCCAAAAACTAGCTTGTCATTTGACCTTACTGAAAAAGTAATATACAGAAATAAATAGTTTCCTGGTTTTTAGTGAAATTTATTCTTATTGACTTTGAGAAAATATGCATATAAAAGAAGAAGATTTAAGTTGATTCTAACTTCATACTTTCAGGTTCCTGAGCATGCAGAACTTGCCTGGATTCTTGGGTGCTTAACTAATGTGCCACGTCTGCTACGTTTGCCCCAGTGGAAGGTATGGACAGCTTGGTTAATTTAAAAGAAATTTATGAGAATTCAGCAGAAATGTTGTCCTGGAAATACTTTTCATCTGTGAAGAACCAACTGTACCTTGGTTATTCTTGCTTTAGATTTAATTAATTCTGTAGTCCTGTGGTGGAAGGGGGAAAATATGTCTCCCCAGGTCTGTTTTTGGCAGAGACTTAAAAAAGCTGTACTAAGAGGTTTGTTTACTGTTGTAAAATTGATTTTGCTAGAACATTCAGTGTTATTTCAATGCCTATTTAATAATGCAAAAGTAATGCAAGATATTGCAATGGAAACCTTGGGCCTTGCTGATTAAGGAGTTCCATAAACAGCTTTTCTTTTTCCCCTATAAAGAGTGCTCTGTAGATTTTATGGAGGAGTGTTCAAAAGAAGCATGTGTTTGAAGAGGAGTATAGAAATTATAAATATTAAAAATGTGCTGAGTGATATTGTATCTTAAATGTTTGCCGTTACAAGCTTCAAATGTTCATCTTCTTAATCTTGGTGTTGCATCAGCATGACTGCATCAACAGAGTTCTTGCATTTAATTTCCTTGTATTTTATTTTGACATTTAGTAAGCAGAAAAAGAAAAAGACAGGAGAGAAAAGTATCTGAAAAAGGGAAAAAAAAAAAACCTGACCACTTAAGAGCAGTTTGGTTTGCAGAGTTCAGAGCAGTCTTAAATACCTCCAGATGTTTTCTTTTTTCCTGTTTTCCTTCTTAATTAAATAAAACCAGTAAAACTTAAATACAGCAACCAGTGTTAATGCATGGCATAGATTAAAGCAAACCTTTTCAAACCTGAGGTTCTAAAGTTAAGCTCTTAAATCCTACTTTGACTGGATTGACTTTCCAGACCTACAGATAGGTGTTACAGGTGCAAGGCTTTGCAAATTAGGTTCCCTGAACCCTAGGCACTTAGAGATGTAGACAGGATCTGTTGGACAGTGTGAGACAAGTCTAAATATATTTGAACAGTCTTAATGAAATAATTCAGGTTTCAGGGGGGTTAGTATATTTAGCTATTACTAAAAGTAAAACATAGATATGCCATAGCTAGAACAGAATTTGTGTTTGTAGCCTGACTGTCTTGATCTAGGTGATCCATATCAGGAAGCATCAGAATGCATTAGGTGGATTGTGGGGAGCAGTGTGAACTAATGGAGACGACACTGGACTCTCCCTCTGTAGTGCTGTCACTGTCACAGGTTCTCCCAGCTGTCGCTGGCTATCCTGGTGACTGAGTGTGATCACTTTGTCTTGATCTCTAACACAGGTATTAATACCTTTTTGTATCTCCATTATGAAGTGTTTCAAAAATTTATTGCTGAAGACACTATTTTAAAAGTAGGATTTATGTATAATATACAAGTGTAATAACCCAGCCTGATGGTTTTGCATGTGAAATCATTTTCATTACTAAGGTTACAAATTGAAAGCAAAAGAAACCCTATGTTCCCTTCTCACTAGAATTTCAGAACAGTGTAGGGAAATTCATAAATATAGGACATAAACCAGAATATATTCATAAGGAGTGGATTTTACATGACACTGTCTTCTGTACAGCTACATAATAAATTACTCAATTATTCAGAATTCTAATTAATTAATATCATGGATTTTGATACCATTAGTCAAAAGTGTGATTCTTCTCTCTTTTTCTTTTCCGAACAGACGAAGCGTGCCAGCCAGAGTAGCGAAGGAACTGTTGGTTTGTTGACTTACCCAGTGCTTCAAGCAGCAGATATTTTGTTGTACAAGTAAGAGGCAGAATGTGAGCCCGTGGGCAATGTCTGTTCAGCTTCATGGGAATGAATGCTTGTCAGGTCAACATGCTAACTTATTGAGCAGGGGAGCTGGGTGTGATTAGATCAGAAGATTGGAAATGGATGACAGACTCTCAAGTGGTTGATTGAAATCTAGCCTGGTAAAAAAGCTACTGACAGGGCTGTAAAGAGCAAAAGTTGGTCAATGAGAATAATTCTTAGGGAATTATAACAGACTGATGTTTAATTATACATATTACACATTCACACAGATGCACTTTTTTTAAAGTAGTTATGCTTTATTTTATGTAGTGTACTGTAGAGGCACTTAAACTGTCTGTATGTAGTATACCAATATTAGTGGGGGATTCTGTGTAGGCCAGTTCATATTGATGAAAAGGAGTAAGTTATTGACTGCATCTTGTAGAACCTGGGCTGGTTCAGTTTTCTCGGTGTTGTACTGTGTACTGCTGTGGAAATAGCCCCTAGTGAGGAACTGGGGACTCAGCATGCCTAAGCCTGTAGCCTGGCTGATAGAATTTGTTGTGCATTGTCATGACTGATTGTATTTCACGATATGATTTAAACTGACTGAAGTAAATGTTAAGGACAGTGCACCATGTATGAATTATTTTTATGTTCAGAGCATATGTACTTTGTGTCGTTGTTCTGAAGGGTTGAGACAGAGAAGTAACAAATGACTGAGGACAAGTCAGGTCAGACTAACCAAGATTAACCAGTTGTGAATTCATAAAAATGTATCTAGATAAATTTCATGTTAATTGATCATAGTAGAAAAAACAGGGCTGTTAGAAGACCAAGAGATTATATTTTTAATTTATCTAAATTTTATCTAAAAATAACAGGAAGCAAGCAAGCAAAAGTCAGAATTAATTTGAATATTATAATGATAATATTCAAATATAATATTATAACTTTATTTTACGTGAGTCCCATTTGATTGTTAAGTATTTGAGTGATTTGAGTGTCAAGTATTTAAGGGTAAAATTTAGACAACTTTATCAGAAATCACATTGTTTTGATTGAGCTCAGCCATGTCTGTCTCTTCCATCTGTAGTAACATCGAATATTTCATTTTTCCTTAGTTAAGCCTGCAGTTTGTTGGCTACTGTCTATGTTAACAGCAGGCTGTCCACACAGAGCACACAACAAGGAAGTGAAAGAGAAACAATATCTCTTTGAAGAAACTTGACTTAATATCTTTAATAAGAAATGTTTTAATGTAAACAAAATAATATGAGGAAAGAGAAATGGTGAGAAATGGAAACACAGGAATGGAACAGCAGTCATGAAGTAGAATTTAAAGCTGGAGGAGGTGGAGAAACAGTACTAGCTCAGATGAACCAAGGATCAAAGAGACAGGAAAATGGACATAAGGTAAATATATGACAGAAAGGAGTAAAAATAGCACCAGAATAGAAATATTTTTTAAAAGTCAGCAAGGAAAAAGGTAAGGTATCGTCCAGAGACTTTAATAGAGATAATATGTTTTCTGTTTAGTGGCAGACTTTGTGAATATGGAACCATTTTGGCATATGGAAACATTTCTTTTGACCTGCTTAAAATGTATTGATTATGGTAACTGATTTTCTCTCAGTTGTAGGGCACTGTGATTTACTGTAACTGTTTTTAGGTTGCTTTGCTGACTGGTTGGGAATAAAGGTGGACAAATTGATTCCTGGATGTCCGCCCAGTGATTTAGAATCAGAAGGAAAGAGTACCGTGTTGATCTGAAATTTTCTGAGAATTTAAAAGATGCATAGTGAGCTTCCTTACTTTGGAACATGTCCAGTATTCATAGCTGAATGCACCATAACCCTTAGAAAAAAAATCTGCTGGGGGATGGGAGAGTAATCAAAAACTGGCAAGATTTCAAGTCTGCCTCATCTAAAAGAATCATACATTTTTAGCAAGTATGATTAACTGTGGGAAAGAATAACTAGGGGAAGTAATGGGTTCTTCACCTCCTCATGTCCTCTGATGCAGATTATATTTCCCTCTAGAAGCATATTCAAGCCATTGAGTACAATACAGAAGATCAAATTATCCTTTGCATCTAGCAATTCTAATCCTTTAATAACACTTGTGATAATAGAGGTGCTGGATCACAATTTATACAATTGTGATGAGGAAGAAACACTCTCTTCTTTCCTCCCTTTGTACCTCTTCAATATTAACTCCTCAACAGTTTTGTTTTCTTGAGACTTGACATGACAAGGTGCTTGCACTTTATGCCTTGCAGATCCTTCTTACTTTGTTTGCACACTATAACATGTGCTCTTTGATCCCTAAAGAGGCAGCAGGAGATACTACAGAAAGCTTTCTTTGAGCTGGGTTTGATGAGTTGCTCTTACAGGTATCTTTGCCATGTATGTCTTCACAAAGGGCTATTTTTGCCCTTGGTTATGTGCTTCAGTTCAGCACAAAAAGCAGAGTCATCCTTGAATATGTTCAATTTAGGATCTTGTTGCCACAGCACCTATATCTAGCTGGAACTGAGTGTTTGGCTCAGTCTGGTCCTCAGTCATGGCAGAAGCTGTGACAGTCTTGAGTAACATTTCAGCAGAACCAGAGAGCTTTGCTGAGTTTCCTGTATCTGTCTTTTATTAAAAGGTCAACACATGTTCCTGTTGGAGAAGATCAAGTCCTGCACCTGGAACTAGCCCAAGATATAGCACAACATTTCAACAAGAAATATGGAGAATTCTTTCCTGTGCCCAAAGCCATTTTAAGTGAGCTGGTCTTGCTTATTTTTTTCCCTTAACTGCACTTCGAAGTTGAAGATGGATTTAAATATTGTGGAAATAGTTCAGGGACCAAGAAAAGGGAGCAAACTGATATTAAGGGAGTGGAAAATTAAAAATTGGCAACAAGAGACTAGGGGCTGTGAAAGTGAACTCCCAAGATAGATATAAGGCTTTAGAAATCCATGGTCAAGGAATGTACGTGATGTCTGGTATTCTAGTCCCGGGGGCCAGATACACTCTACTGCTGCCAGTCAGCCTTGCTCTTCTAGTACTGGACTTTTTAAGAGTAGGGTCTCTGTTGCTTGTTGCTCATTCAGGAGACATGTAAGCAACAAGGCAAGAGCAAGCAGAACGCTTCAGTGTCTTGAGTGGGAGATGTTTACTTTAAGCATAGTGAACAGCCTGTTGGTTTATATGTACAGTGCTCCAATTTTTTTTAAGGGTGTTTAATATATACTTGAGTATTTCAATATGTATCTGTTACAGAGCTTAAGACTTTACAGTTTTGATCTTGGACTCAGGAAGACTTATAAGGAAAATCTTCTCAGCCATTTTTGAGCAATAAGGTCATAAGCCAGGGGGTGAGAAGGAGTCAGATGGCGTAAATGGCATGTTTGCTAAGAAACGTGAAGAATTGGGCAAGGATGAAGCGTTGCATCTTTGTTGTAAGTAATGTAGAGGAATGCACAGCAGAGACCTTCGCCCCCAAAAGGGCAAGGAGTTCTCACCTTAGAAAAGACAGGCAGTAATAAACCTTTCTCAGTTTTCAAGCCTCAGTGACAGAAACAGTGTTAGACCTAGAGTGGAGTTCTGAGAATATTAGGGATTGCAAACTCTGCAGTTTCTAACTGAGTACTAAGCACTGTAAAGAGGAGCTGAGTGTAGCCTATAATACAGATGAGACTCTTTACCATTAAATAAAAAGCTCAGTTTGAAAAAGGAAAAATAGAACATTTCAATTTGCTCCCAAAAAGCTTTCCTTCTTAAGTTCACAAGTATATGCAAACCAGCAGAATATTCTAGATGAATTGAGAAGGTAGGGACCAGTTCAGACTTACTAGCTGCAGACAATTTAATTACCTGGACTCTTTCAAATTTGCAGAAAAGGGACAGACTTACAAAAGGTGATTTCAGAACAAAGCACTTTCTGGGGCTATCTGAATTGTATGCTTGAAGAACTCTTATCCTTTCACTGAGTACACAGGCCATCTATGAGCAGTATGCAGGTAATTTAGTTGGCTGTATTAGGTGTCTGAAAACAATTGGTGTGAGTACTCTGTAGATAAGTGGTACTTTGTGTACTCCATGAATTTTATTTCTTGGTGAAAAACTGAAAGAGTGTGGGTTGATGCTGTTAAAATACTTTGCAATATTCTCCTAATGCTACTAATCTGTTTCATGTACATGCATGTATTTGGCAGTTTGTACAATATCCACACCTTTCTTATCTGAACAGTGCTTTACATCTAACAGAGCTGGTCAATGTTGAGTTAGAGAATTGTAATAACTGTTTTTTACTGAGATTTAGGAGAATTGCCAAGAGCTTTTGAGTGGAAGAGTTTCCTGAAATAAAGAGATTAACTCTTACAGGATTCTCTTTTTTTTTTTTTTTTTTTTTACTAGTGGAGTTAACCTGTTTCTCCAGTGTTCAGAACCTTTCGGTAATGTGCAGTAATAGAAGAGAGGAGAAATTTAGGGGGAAATCAGCACGTAACCTACATAAAGTATTACGAGTAGCCCCAGTAGGAGTTTGTGCTTAGTGAGGATAGGGGAGATGGAGCAGGCTTCATTCAGTTTATGAGAGGAGAAAGGTGGCTTCTTAGAAGGACAGGAAGGGTGCAAGGACTAAACAGAGCATATGTGATTGTGCTCACAATTCATTTTTGAGCAAGGATAAACAGCTTCATCATATAGCTGCACATTGTTCTTAGCAATTGTCATAAGAAACCATTGTCTGTGCTCATAACTTTTTTTTTTTTAAGGTACAACAAAGAAAATAAAATCCCTCAGAGATCCATCAGTGAAGATGTCCAAGTCAGACCCACAGAAGTTAGCTACTGTTAACATAGCAGACAGCCCTGATGAAATAGTGCTGAAATTTCGCAAAGCTGTGACTGACTTTACCTCGGAGGTGACCTACGACCCTGCCGCTCGCCCTGGTGTTTCCAATCTGGTGTCCATTCACTCTGCAGTAACGGGGCTTAGCATCAAAGAAGTGCTGCACCAAGCCACTGGTCTCGACACTGCTCACTACAAAATGGTGGTAGCAGAGTCAGTTATCCAAAAATTTGCTCCCATCAGGAATGAAATCAAGAAACTCCAGGAAGACAAGTCCCATCTGATAAAGGTTTTAGAGGATGGAGCAGAAAAAGCCAAAGAACTGGCTGTTCCTATCTATCAAGAAATAAGGAGACTGGTGGGATTTCAATAGAAATGCTGAGTAGTTTCAAGGACTTTTGTATCATGAGACAGAGATTTTGTTATTTGTAATAAAATCATTTATTAATTTTTAATCATTTTGGTTTGAAACAAAAACTTTTCTTCCTGGAAGATCCAAGGAGAATGTTGAAAGTAATTGCATTTAAAAATGCGCATGGAGCCAGGTATTTCCAGTGGGATCAGCATTAAACTTGTCCGTATAGTCAAAGAGGGAGGACAGAAGCAATCACAATTCACTAACAAATTGTGCAAAAGCAGATTATAAGATTGCCCATGGGGGTTTTTGGATTTTTCGATTGACCACTGCAAGAAGCTGAAGTGTAGACAAGGTGATCAGAATCCAGTAGAAAGGTTTGTAATCCTCTCAAGAACATACTAAGTTGTGTATGTGATCTTGTTACAGATGGACAATTTATCCTATTGGGAGTTACTAAGCTTTGATGTGGTGATTGAACATGTTCTTGGATAACCAGAATAAAAGCAGAGACTTAAAAATAAAAGGTCAGGGTGATGAAGAGAGAACTTACTGCTTCTCCCTACAGTGTCTTCAAATTCAGTGTGACTTTTTTTATTTTTTTTTTGTATCTAGATAGTTTCTGTGAAGTGAATTTCACTTCTGCCATTTGTGCCATCCTGCTGGTCAGTCTAAGGTACTTCAGTGAGAAAAGACATGTGCTTCAGCTGCTCCTGTTTCACCTGCTGTTCTATTTAGCAGGAAGCTCCTGGATTTTCAGTTCAGCATCAAGTCTAGGATTGCTTTAAAAAAGGTGCAGAAGAGAAGATGTAATCCTGAATCAAAGAAATCTTGGGTTGAGAATCAGAGAACTTTCTGTAAAGTTTACAAAGTTGCTTTTTTTAGAAAATTGTGTCAAGATCAGAGCCAGAATAGAGTTTATTAGTTATTTATGGACTTTTCACTATTGAGCCTTGCAAAAGTGTAGTGATGGGAGAGCAGTGTTAGCCTGCCCTCATCTTGGGCCTCACAAGATCCACAGACTTGGACCCATGGATTGTGGCATTTGTTGGGGAATGTGTGGCAAAGGGGAATTGCCAAAATTGTTCTGAAGAGGAGTAGTAGTACATGTTAAAAGGTAACAAAAGCCCTACTGGTCCTGTGCCAGCATATTTAACTGTGTCATTGCACTTCATGGTGCTGTGTTTCAATTTGCTGTACTGTAATATAGATTGAGTTAATCCTGTACTCTGGCAGCTCATAACCACTCTATGCCTGTGGCATTTGTCATGAAGGATTGCAGTCTTACATGACTGAGTTAGTAAAACATGGGAGGGGGTGTTTCTACATAGTGCATGGTCGTTTTGGGGTTTTTCTAAAAAGCAATATTTGGTTAATTATAGTGAGTTGATTCAGAAAGAAATATTTAATTTTCCAAAACATAAAGCTGGGAACTGTGTGTCTCCAGATCTGTGCTGAGATCTGTATTATTTGTTAGGGATCTGAAGAAGAGAACTGACATGCAAGAACTTGATGATGCCAGATTTTCTAAAATTAGTCAAGACTAGAGAAGCAGAGTGGATGGAGACAGACTGATTGGAACCAAACTCAGTATAGACAAGCCTAAGGTAATGTCCTCTGGGAAGAATAAGTATAGTCAAAAATTGGCCCTGGTTTTATATAAGATGTAGTGGATAAGGAAAGGACATGTTATAAATGTTCATATTTACATGGTTTTGCAAAACTTTTGTCAGTGTTTAACAGCTGCATTAGGGCACTGCAGTGAAAAATTAAGGCACACAATTACTGCTGCTTCCTGACTTGGCATAAAATGTTTCCTGTGGTGCTTTTTAATATAGATTGATTTCTGCAAAGGTCCCACAGTATGTATCTTGAGAGAAGCTAACACTGTGCTCATGAAGACTTTGAAAATCTTTAATGCTAGTGTGTCTAGTTTCTAACCATATCTCTTTTTCACTTGCAAAGGTAGAAGTATATATTCAAAAGTCAAATCACAGTTTCAAGGTCTCTTTACACTTCTGATACTCAAGTCACCTAATACATAGAGTTTAAATTCAACACACCTTTGCAGTGGAAGGAAAGTAGGAGCATTCATAGGAGGGGTTGACACCAACAGGTAGTTTTGGTTTGCTGCTTAAACTGTTCTGAGCAGTCTTTCCAAAACTATTCAGTTCTCTATTAGAAAATCATTTAAGTAAAGCAGAAAGAAAAAACTTCAGAAGAGCCTTTTCTTTGAAATGGGAGTTTAGAGCATTGCATATTTAGCTGTGTTTCAATCAAATCCACTAATTTGCCTCTTTTTAGTTCAATAATACGTTGGGGGTTTTCCCTCCCCTTTTCCCTATCAGTCAAACAAGTCTTATATGCCTGACCTATTTCCTTCAAGTATGTTTTTTCATCTTCAGGAAAGTCAAACTTGTATAAAATGAGTATATTAACCTACTGATAGTGGAGTTAGCTTTCATTTTAATTGCTCCCGTGCAGGGATTCTCAAAATAACATGTGTTTGCCCAGTGAAATAACCCTGATTCCATTGACAACCATGATCTTTAGAATCCCTTGAGAGAAGACAGCAAATGTAGATGTTTGAAGGTATCTGTTGGCTATTTCAGTTTTCTTAGACAATATTTTTTCTGCAGAGTTAACCATTCAGCTGGTTTAGTTGAGCTTGAAGCAATGAGTTGATTTCAAGCTACTCTGTCCTCTTCTACCTCTCTGTTTCCTCTTGGGAATGTTTTATAAGCACCCATTCTATATAGGGTTCTGTGGCAATGTTTACTAAGTATTGCAGTTGAGCTAGAACGGCTGTTTAGAGAAAAATTGTTGGAGAAGATTTCATGTTTTATGTTTCATAATTAATTGTCTCACACTAACTCTAGTGCTGGGGATTTAGTATTTGTTTGCAATGAAGTAAGTGCACTCCTGAAACACATTTTCAGGTTTATTTTTATCCAAATCACATTCTCTAAGTCCTCTCTGTGATGTCAGCTGAAGTGCAGTTGGTGGGAAGTTTCTGCAGAAGCACACTCCTCATCCTGCATCGTGGTAAATACATGTCCTGTGGTATTGTAGAAGTCACTGTAAGATGTTCTGCTAGGACAGGGAGGGTAAAAAGTCCAAATGTATCTTTCCTAATTAAAGTAAAGAGTCAAAAGGTGGAGAGGTACCCTTACCCCTTGCTGTTGCTCACTGAAGAAAAGGAAGCAGAAACAATGATCCTTTATTTAGAATACATTATTAATTTGTGCCTTAGACGCAAAATCTCTCTTGTCATTCTTGTATATTAGTGCACCTGGCCTACTGCAGATCCCAACTACAACATATGTATCGGACATAGCATCTCCTGGAAAGACTCCCTCACCTTTAGAGATAAAACATCAACTTCACAGTGAATTACTTGCAAAAATTCAACAAAAACATTTATATACTTGAGACATTTATTTTTCCAGCTAGTTAGTTGTAGGCAAATTTGACAGTAGCTGCAAGAAGAATGTCAGTGTATTCAAAATGTATTCAAAATGTATTCAGTGTAGTCAAAAGCCTTGGAAGGACCCAGACATCTCTTATCTTTTCTAAAGTCTCTTATGTAGTGGGACTTTACCGTTAGCATCAGCCAGTTTTGGGAAAAATGCTGCAGCAAAACTGTGGTCATATGTAACATTAATTTATCTGCTTAAAGCTTTTGTGTTTTGGTTTGAATTTTTTTAGCTCACTTGGCTGTGAAAGAACTTGTTAAATATTGAATTCCCAATGATGCTTTTTATCACATAGTCCTGTCCAGGTGACGGCTGAAGTAATGGAAAATTCTCTTTATTATCACAAAAGCTTCTGCTCTGATTCTCACTGTCTTTTCTGTGATTCTGTTGGTTGTGCTAATGGTCATATTGTGGAAGGTTTGACAGGTAAGTATTTATTCTGTCAATAAGAAATTCTACCTGCAGTAGTCCCATATTATTATGGAAATGGAAGATTCACTGATCATTTAATTGTAGGCAGCAGCCTTGGTGTCACAATTATTTTAAATAAAACCAAATGCACCGGTAAAGTAAACAGTTTAACACCTGGGAAGATGTTCTGCCAGTGTTGTAAATTGCTGTCACAGAACACTGTGACTGGAGATTACCACTCTACAGGAGTGGTCTCGTGCTGCCTGTGGACATAAAATTAAGCACCGAGCTTAATGTCTGTTGTGCTGTCGTGCTCTCTGCATTCCAGCATGGCTGTGAGACGGGAACAAATCTGTGCCACACCAGAGGGCTCAATCAGTTCCAGATGTGCTACATTTGCTGTATCTGCAAGATGAAATGTCATGACAAGGGTTGCAGAACAAAAATCCTTAAAAGTTATTAAATGTTTGGAAGTAACAGCATGCTTATAAAGCTTGTGATAGCATGGTCTTAGCCTTGCTCATGCAGCTGACAGGAGCAGTCACACAGCTGAGTGTGATGGTAGCAGAAGGTAAGCCATCTGCTTCCTCAATACAATAGTGTAAAGACAAGTATGAGTCTAATTTGAGGGGTTACTGGATTAACCCTCCCAGGTGAGAAATAATAGCTTATGGCAGAGCAAGGTATTACCACATCTCTCTTGTGTCCTAAACCATTCTGAAACCAGATGCTCACAATTCAGGTGGGAACACAAAGCACAGAGAAGATACTGCATATACAGTGTCACTTGTCCCACGTGCTGTTGTATCTATTACTGCAATTCCTCCAGTTTCAGTTTGGCATGACTTCATTGTCATCCGTTGATATTAAATGATAGTCACATGCTGATAAAATTAATAGAACTTTGGTTTGAAATACTGCATGTATGCTCTCTGCTATCTTTGGTGAAAAGTTCTTTCCTAATGCCCCAGGATTTATAGAAAGGAATCATTAAACTAAATAAGAAGAAACTTATCAAAACAAGCCTACTCTCTGGCATTATTCAGAGCTTCTAGTGTAGGTGGTTTCTGGCTTCATTTACCCTATTTATCTTCATGCTTCCTCCCCTAAGCCACATCCCTTTCTGAGTAAAGTAAAACCTGTATGTTGAATGTTGTGAGACTGACTTTTTATTGTGACTGGAAACAGTTTGTCAAATATATTTGAAGAGTCTCTTCATGGTGTTTGCTGAATCAATAACAAAGATTTCAATAAGTGCCTCTTGAGTATTTAAGCCAAGATATCTATGAGTGGATTGGAGTTTGCTCTGCCCACACTTACTCCTTCATGCCTATCTGGCAGATGCTCCTACAGCAAGAATGGGAAAAAGAGAAATTTTCTCCTTAGGGTTGTAGGCCAGATGTAAACTGCGAGTGGCAGTGTGGCATCCATTATTTTTAGACAGTCCCAATTAACTTTCTCTTAGTAATATAACTGTTTGCACACCCCCAAAAAAACCTGTGGATATTCAGGGGGAAAAAAGCACTGGATGTGAATGACTAAACCCATTTTTGTCTCAGAGTTAGTGTCTTTGCTATGCATGCACACTGGCACGTGAGGAAGAAGGGCCTTGCTGCTTGGGAGACGATTACTGCTGGCACAATTGAGGCAACTGATCTAAACTCGGACACTCCTACCTTAAGTTCACCAACATGAACCCCCCTAGAAGGAAGCTGTAAAGTGGATTAGTTTACTGTGTACACTGTATGAGTACTGCAGGTTCTGTAGCATTGGTGTGACCTGTTGGGAAAGTATAATTTTGGTGTTTAATAACCATTGCGGAAATGGCCCAAGGATGTGCTGGGATTCTGAAGATCTTTAATATCTTAGAGGAAAAGCTGAGATAGTTGGGCTTGTTCAGCCTTGAGATGTCTGAAAGGGGGCTCATCAATGTCTATAAATATCTGCAGGGAGGTTGTCAAGAGGATGGAGCCAGGCATCTAGTCACACCTTTCTTCTTGGTGGTGCCAAGCACTAGGACAGGAGGCAATGGACAGAAACTGATGCGCAGGAAGTTCCACCTGAGCACAAGAAAGAACTTCTTTACTATGCAGGTGCACTGAACAGTGCCCAAAGAGGTTGTGGAGTCTCTCTCACTGGAAATATTCCAGAACCATGTGGACACAATCCTGTGCCATGTGCTCTGGGAGGACCCTGCTTCAGCAGGGAGATTGGAAGAGCTGACCCACTCTAGTCCCTGCCACCCTGACCCATTCTGTGATTCTTAAATTCAGATGTGTTGCTGATTTGTATGTGGGTTGTTCTGGCTCTCCTGAAGATGAAATGTGCTTTTTTGGGTGTCTTTTATCTAATGGCCTAATTCCTACAGAGATATTGTTAAAGTAAACTTCAGAGTTCCAAAATATCTGTGTAGCATAACAATATTGAAGTGGTGAGCTTTGCTGCCATTTTAATCAACTTGGCTTACCAGCATCACACACTGACAGTAGAAATTCCTTTTTTCTTCTTCAAGTAGAAACTTTTTTTCTTCTTCAAGCCAACCAAGTTCTGACTCAAAGGGTTTCACTCTAGTTTCTGCTTGACTTTGAGGAGGTGGGTTAGCTTGGGTGTGACTGTTGCCTTTATGGCTTATGAGCGTATTTCAGGAGATGATGAATGGCCTTTCAAGGGAGATCTCTGGGTGGCCTGAGAAAATTTAATGGATAGTGCAAGGTATTGGGGAGGATGTTTTACCTTTCTTTGGTTAAAAAAAAAAAAAGTCATTGCAGATGAGAATTTAATATTCCCTGTCATTTCATTGATTGTTTTGCTACAGCTTCATAGAAAGCAGCAAAATGTGCATCATCAAGGCCATTTTGGTGTATTGTTTTTAATCAGATTTGAGCCTTTGTTGTCTTCCTTGCAGTTTTTGTTCCTTTACTACGTCCTCTGCAAAATGAGTTTTGCTGTTTGGTTAAGCAAAGAAAATCTAAAAATATGTTTTACTTTTTATTTCCCTTTTGCTTTTGAGCAGGATGCCTAACTTTGAGCAGGATTCTTTGCCTCAGTTTCCTCACTATAAATGAGGCATATGAGACTTCATTACACAAATATTGGGAGGCTAAACTAACATTTACCAAGAATTTTGAGCCTTTTAGTTTAAAATGCCCTCACTTGGCACTGGGTTATAGTATTTCTTCCTGAAGTGTTCTTTTGATGATGCTTGTGGTGTAAGTAAACAGTGAAAAGTGCTGAAGGGCAGACAGTTCAGTATAGAGTAATAAATAATGCATCTAGTGAAAGCATCCGAGTTGTATGCTTCGCAGAAAGACATAGGCTGTTGATTTCTACTTTGATACTCTTTGTTGTGTTGCAAAATACTTGAAAATGCCTCTTAATCTTTGTCTCCTCCTTGCAGTGTGAGCATGAGGGCCTCTCCAAAGATCTAGTATCAAAACGAAGGGGAAAAAATAATTACTAAATTTCCTGAAAAGTAAACAGTTTGGTTGGCATTTGGGGTTTTTTCAGGGAGCTGGTCCCTCCATTCTTGGCCCTCTCACTGCTGGTGAGTATCTCGAGGATGGCACACACCTGCCTGCTGTTGTTGCGGGCTTCTCCCCGCACCCTACCTCCAAACCTAGCGGCCAGCGGAGAGAACTGGGAAGGTGCTGCTGGAGTGAAGCGGCGGTGGGGGAGCCGCTCGGGCTGTATGTGCGGGAAGGCGCTGCCCCAGGGCGGGGGGAGCCGCGGGGTCCCTGCGGGCCGGGGCGCAGTGCTCGGCGGCGGGCGCCAGGGGGCAGCGGCGGGCCGGGGGGCGCTGCGGGCGGGCCCGCAGGCGCGTCCAGCCGCGCTCCCGGGGCCGGCCCGGTGTGCCGCCCTCCCTATCCCGGCCCGGCCCGGCCCGGTGTGCCGCGCTCCCCATCCCGGCCCAGCCCCGTGTGCTGCGCTCACTATCCCGGCCCGGTGTGCCGCGCTCCCCATCCCGGCCCGGTGTGCTGCGCTCCCCATCCCGGCCCGGCCCGGTGTGCTGAGCTCCCCATCCCGCCCAGTCTGGTGTGCTGCGCTCCCCATCCCGGCCCGGTGTGCTGCGCTCGCCATCCCGGCACAGCCCGGTGTGCTGCCCTCCCTATCCCAGCCCGGTGTGCTGCGCTCCCCATCCCGGCACAGCTCCCTGCTTCCTCATGGCACGGGGCCGGGAACTACTTTTGCCTGTGTCCCGCTGCCCCAACCGGGACGAGGGAGTGGACTCTGGGTTCAAGGAGACTGTCAAGCTAGTCCTCCCGGCAATGGAGCCCGGCTCAGCCCGTATTGCGGGGTGAGTGCGGGAGTATCGCATGAGCCCTGTGCCGCGACAGTGCGCCGCTCTGCACAGGGGCTGGGCTGTGTTCCCTCGTAAGACTCTGGGCGCTCACCGCATCCTCCCAAAGGTTAAAAGCGAGCAGGAGGCGCGTCAAGGGCCTTTTTGAGCCCCTTAGCCTCTCTCTCCGCCCGTCTGGAACGGAGCTTGATTACTGCACGGAATGCAGCCCCAGCACTGAAGGCTATCCTGACATCTTCACATCCCGGAGGGCACTTTCCCTCAAACAGATTTTGGAGCAGAAACGGGCAGTCCCTGCTCCACTTTCGGGGTAGTGAAACCCCGCAAGGAAAAGGAGGCTGACTTGGTCCGTCCCTTTCCCGACGGTAATTCCACAGCATTTTCCTTCAGGCAAGCCGTAAGCTGGGGACGATTTCAGTGGCCGAGTGGTTTAAAAGAATATGTGAGGGGACTATGCAGATCTGCTTATCAGGGGTTATTTAGTCAGCGCTTCCCTCTTCCCTTAACGCGGAAAATACGAGACGAGCCGAAGGCTGGGCCGAGCCGTCGCCTCCGTAACGTGGGGAAAGAGGGAGAAGCGTGCTAACGATGCCCAGGAAAACCCTTTTTTTTTTGTTTCGAGAGTCGGCAATGGGAGCGATAGGGCAAAATACACCTGATGCTGCTAGCTGGAGAACAGAATGAACGTACCGGCAGATAAAAACGTCTGCCCGCCGTTTTATTGCAGTACGAGCTCCCATATACAACCTTTTCCTCTTTCTTTCCTTTATTCGTTCCCCGCTACCTCCGAAATGAAAGCGGAGACGTGGGGTTTGGAAAGCCACGGCTGATCCTGCCCATGTACACCGACCTTGAGCCTCTCTCAGACTTGCGGGGCGGTGTTAAAGCTCGCGTTGGCCCTGCATCGCCTCGCCTCCGCAAGCCTCCAAACCCCGGCGGGGCAAGAGAGGTGATGGACGAGAGGGGCGAGTCCGGAGCTGCTGTCCTCCTTGGAGGCTCCAAGCCCGTGGGTGGGCAGAATTACACGCCTCCGTTCTCATCCACGGACTTTCAGGGAGGGCTTAAAGCAAGGCAATGATCGCCTTCATCCTGTTACCGGCAAAGCGAGCGTGTTTTGCTGAGGCAGGGAATAAATCTGTGAGTTCCCGAGCACTCCGTCATGTATTACTGCCCACAGTTTGAGCACTTTGGGATTAGCTAGAGGCAAAACTCCAGGTTCACGTGGAAGTGCCCCGGAGACAATGCGCGTGAGGCAAGCGGGGAATGCAACAGCGGCGAGCTGCAGTGCTCGCTCTTTCGAAGCGTCTCCACGGGAGACATTGCAGCAATTTCCATATAACGAAAACCAAGTTAGGAGGAGACAGAAAATAGAAACAATTAGTGAGTGAGTTGGTACGTTTCGAGAAATGAAGCCTTGCGCGTCTGACACCATTCCGTGAAGGGTGCCGTAGATAAATCCCGCTGCTTATTTTCTTTCTTGTCTCGGCAAAGGCTGGCGAGTCCCTCCGATCCCCTCGCGTTTTCGTCGGAGGCTCCGTGTTCTGGAGCCCGGGGCAATGCCAAGAGCGGGTAGCGCATCACTCCTGCGTCTCGGAGCAGCAGGTCTCTGTCCCTGCCCCCATGGTGGTCACCCCGAGCGGGGAGTCTACGCTTCCGTCTTCTCCCGAGGTCCCAGGGATCAGCCCCGCCGAGTATCTTTTCAACCTCTTTTATTCCTGTCGACTGAGGCTCATACATCACCGATTCCCCCAGTGCCTTGCAAACTCTCACCTGGCATTGTCGTATCCCAAATAAATTTTCTAAACAAGCATTTGCCTCCCAAATACGGATATAATTTTCACTGGCTTTCTTTTTAATGACTTCCATTGAATCGATGCGGCAAAACTCTTTATCCGTAGTGCAATGCAGAATGTGGCGTTGTACACATATGGTTTAGTTCTCCCCCCGCCCGCCCCCGATTCCTGCGAGCTGGGCAGCTTTCAGCAGGGAAAGGCGTATTTACACATATTTGACTCCTTGCACATTCTAATACACTGGAACGGTACAGGATGGTTTGGGAGATATGTTTGGGTAGAGAGATTAAGCTAAGTCTAGGCAAATGTACTTTTAAAGCCGATTCCTAAGAAGTGAGTATGTCCTTAAGACAGAGCTAAAAATGCCCTTTGATTGCTGTTGCTGGAAATAGGCTAAACACGGATCCATCAATTGCCATGACAAACGGATCAAGAATAAGAATGAAGATGATGGGGGTGGGGGGGGGGGAAGGATTTTTTATATATAAAGAAAAAAAAAAAAAAAAAAAAAAAAAAAAGAGAAGGAAGATACGTGTAGAGTCTCTCATACGGGAGGATGCGTGCCGGGCCGGGAGTGCTGTGGGCGTGGGTCTGGTGTGCGGCGCGTACCCTGAAGGGGTGAAGGCAGAGGGCAAGCGAAGGGGGGAATTGTCTGGCAGCCTGCCCGAAGAGAACCCCAGGTACGGCCTCCTCGGAGCCCTGGTGGAGCCGACGACTCCCCGCCTGGGGAGGCGTTTTTGGGAACCCCGCGGCCGACACAAATTGGCACTGCCGGGTCCCTGCAGCTTTCCCCTCTTTTCCGGTCCCGGGAAAGCAGCGGGGCTGCCTAGGCTCCCTAACTTATCCCAGCTTGGAGCCTGCACCCGGGGGCTCGCCTGCCTCTCCAGCCGCGTGTGTCGCTGTGTGAATGTGTGTGTATGGGGGAGCGTCCTCTGTGTGTGTGCGGAAGCGCTGGGCTGCCATGTCTGTGCCTGCTTTCTGTTTGAAGGCATCTACAAGTGTTGTTTCTGGTGTCCACAGGACCCGCTGTCAAAGCAGAGGGGGTGAGTATGAGCCCCTGGTTGTGACTCCTCTTTCTGCTGTGTCTGAGCTGCCAGACAGTCTAGTCTGGAGTGTGATCTTTATCTTCAGCTGAGGAGGAACAGTTTACAGCGCGTTCTTCTTCTTCCTCTGAACTTGACAGGGAAGTATAGGTGCAGTTTTGTTTCGATCAAAGCAATGCTTGCAAAAGCGATGTATAGTTCCATCCAAACAGATAAATCCTAGTGAACTCCACTCTCAACTGTGCCAGCCCTTTCCAGGCTGAACTCAAGCTCCTTTTCTGACTTACAAAATCTGTTCCTGTCCCTGCCCGTCTATCTTTCTTTGGGGTTGACCTTTCTGAGAGAGGCAACCCAGGTCGGATTGTCAAGTATGTGTCCAGCCCTGTCCAGTTTGTTTGGGGTGAGTTTGCCTTCAACCCTCTCTCTCCACGAATTCGATCTTATTTGAGTAATTAGACACGGAAAGTCTCATCACCCTCCTGAGCACCTAGGGCTCCCAACCCAAAACCCAATCACAGTACTCAAAAGTCAGAGGATTTCTCTCAAGAAAGTATATTTTTATTTATATACATGAACACATCCATAGAAAGCTGCGAGCTGCACCAGCGTAAGTACTCCTAGGCATATTTGAGATAGGTTACCGGTTTATTGTTGGTTGGTTTGTTGTTTCGGGATCTTTTTCTCAGGAAATAAACATGAACTGATTTCTGAAATCGTTTTTCCCCCTGGGATTTCCCCCTGTTCTGTGATGTATGTGCCATTGCAAACGGGAGATCAGCAATTTCTAAATCTGGAATCAGGCTTAGAGGACCAGAAGAGTTAATGCCGCCAACCCAGTTCTCTTTCTAGACACACATGTTTTGGAATATGGCAATACGCTGACGAAAAGGTGCTTTCCGAAAGGACGAGCCTCTCGGTTTGTCCGGGGAACACTGTAGAAGGGAAACTGTAGCTGCGCAGATCCCGATCCGACAAGTTTGTTCTGTAGCTCTTTACAATGATTATTTCTAGGGGGTGCATGAAAACTGGAGGAGTCGAGCTCTTGCAGTTCCGCACGGGTTTACGGCCGCAAAACGTAAGGGACGGATCTGAAAAGCTCCCAAGAGCTGGTGACACATCAGATTTTCGTGTTTCTTGCGATGCCCCTGAGGTGTCTTCTCTCCAACGAGGTTTTAGGGCTTGTGCGCTCTGACGGTCCCTCGGGGGGAGAGAAGTATTTGCTAAGTTTGTTTTCCAATGCCGACGTTAAAACAAAAACGCGGCCTTTGAAGCGTCGCTTTTAAACCGCGCCGTGCAGACCTGGAAACCAATTCGCCGGGGATCAGTCGTGAAACCTAAAGAGGGAATGGGGAGCCTGCAAATCTTTGCAGCCGCAAAGAGAATTAATCGCATAACACCGGCTAGACGGCGTCCACCCGAGCCGTGAGTTTAAAAATCAAAAGAGGGAATAAAAGCCCGATGCGAAAACCAGAGAAGATGCAGCTACAATAAAAACGAGTCAGTAAAGCCTACTCTGCGCAAGCCGACCCGCATGCCCGGTGTCAGGGCGGAGGGAGAAAGTGTGACCCCGAGGTGTCACATCTGTCGGCAGGGCCTTCGCCGGGGTCCCCCGGGCAGGGGAGGCGGCGGGCGAGGCCGCGGCCACGAAGCGGAGCTGAGATTCGCTCAGCCCCACCGCTGGTGCAGCAGGCATGCGAGGGGAAGGAACGCCTTTAGACCTGCGGCTAAAGGCCCAGAGCCCCTGCCCCGGTCGTGACCGGTTTTTTGGCTTCTGCTAACTCAGCTCGGCCTTTTTAGCTGGTGGACGGGAGATGCCCGGCTTCTCTTGCTTTTCCGAACAGCGATTTCTCTTCCGCGGCTCTTTGGGTGATTCCTTCTCCCTCTTTGCTTTCTTACGCTTGTCCATTAACTTGAAAAACTTGGCGAAGGTTTCTGTTCTGGGGGCTCCAGATACATCTCCTGACACGCAAGAGCAGCGGTCGGATTTTCCCTTTCTCAGGAAACTGCCCTGCCAAAGGGGATTTCTTCTCTGCTCCAAGTTCAAAGGCACAGTCCTGAAGTAGTTAAGGGGGCAAAAGGGACAAGTGTGGGGGAGGCAGCGGGTCAGGGGCGCAGGGTCGAAGCCATTAGAGCACCCGCCTCTGTGTGCTTGCCCTTTACAGCCTCAGCATTTTGCTGCGGGCACCGTCCCCATGCATAGAACGAAGGGGCTTGAGGGACACCGGGTGGGGAAGGGAAATATCTTGGTGCTTCTTTTTGGAAACGCTAAAGGGATGGATGGCACTGAGGGCTGCCGAGCCCAAAGGAGTGACCCCGGCGGAGAGCGGGGTTTGAGAAGAGCGCGATTTTCCCACCCGCCCTGCTGCCTTCTTGGGATCCACGATCACTGGGGTACCGGGGCAGGCATATCCTACTAATGAATGGAATAATAATTTCTCTGCCGCTCCCGGTACCTGCTTCTCTCCGTCCACTACATCCCCTGTCAGCCCGAGGGTGTCTGCTGGTGAAATCTCTCCGCTGCCCTCTCCTCCTTCCCTGAAAGTTATTGGGTTACACTCGGCTGCTGTTATACGGGGCATGTGCTGGGTTGTTAGAAACCTCTATAAAAGAATAAAGACTTAGTGGCAGCTTGCGCCTGAAACTCGTTTACCTACACGTTAAAACACAGTCCTCAGGCACCGTTTAGAAGGGACGGGATTTGGGCTTGTAGAAAGACGAGTCTCCCACTATTTCTATTTGATCGAAGGAAAACCGTGTAAGGTGTTTCCTGTCTGCATGAGATTTTGAGCGGCACTTTAGGCAGGTTATTTCTCTGGAAAACAGCCATGGAGCCCATTGTCTTTATCTGATGCTTGAAAGATTGGGGAGGAGAGGAAGAAGAAAAATCATTGTTAAAAAACACTTTGAAGTTGTGCAACTGTTGCTGCTCAAATTTTTTTCTCCAGTTTCCAGATGCACCAGAAATCGTTACTTTGATCTCACAAAGCAGCAATTTATATTTTTTAATTTTTGAAAAAAATATGGTTGGGTAACTCAAAGCGTAATGGCAAACATGCCGGGGATGAGGTCATCGGGCCGCGCGGGGAGGCCCGGCAGGCGGGAGCGAGCGAGCGCCGAGAGCGCAGGAATGAGGCTGCGGGCAAGGACGGGGCTTTCTCTCCGGACGAGCCTGGCCGCCGGAACATCTGCTCAGGGCTTATCTTACATCCCCGCTCGTTCACAAGGGAGAAGTTCTGCCAGTGCACAAGGGGCTGACTGAGCGTGCGGTGGGACCTTCCCTCCCCTTTATGCTCTTGCCCGGGGTTGGCAGAGGGGCGCGATGCCACGGAGAGAGGCGCACACACATCGGGTTGCAAGGAGCCCAGGAACTTTTAAAAACCGCTGCTGGAGCCGTGGCGAGGGCCAGGACACGGCTTGGCAAATGGTCGCGACCCAATTTCGTCAGAGCGGGAAGGAGATTATAGAACCATATAATATACTAACTTGGAAGGGACCCGCAAGGATCATCGAAGTCCAGTTCCTGGCCCTGCACACGGCAGCCCCATGAATCACACCATGTGCCTGACAATGTTGTCCAAACGCATCTTGAACTCTGTGAGGTGCTGTGACTAGTTCCGTGGGTAGAACATTCCTGTCAGTGCCCAACCGCCCTCTGGGTGAAGAACTTTTTCCTAATATCCGTCCTAAACATACCCTCACAGCTTCAGGCCATTCCCTCGGGTCCTGTCACTGGTCACCACAGAGAAGAGATCAGTGCCTGCCTCTCCGAGGTGTGAGAGCCCTCTGCTTTCACTGGTGCATGGCCAACTCTCTTTGAGCGTTCCTCAAAGATTAGTTGCCCTTATAAAACCAGGAGCCTCGTGTTTGTCTCAGTGCTCCCAGCTCAGGGATACGATGCATAGGCTGGAGTTACCAAAGCCAACCCGACCCTTTTCCTGAGCCCGCCAGGGCGACTCGCTCTCTTCTGCTCCCTCCTTGCCCGGAGAAGCCTGGACGGGCATTCCTGTCCCCAGGGTCACGGCCGCCGGGCCCATGCTGATGGCAGGGACAGCGCTAAGATCGGCCGGACGGAAGCAGCAGATGACAGCTGCCTCCCTCGGGCCTCCCCCTCCCTGACCGAGCCACAGCCACCTGCCTAATGGCTTGAATCCCGGGAGGCACCCACCCGTGAGGAGGTCAGGAGTTTATTTTGCTAAGGAAAATCAAATGTGAGGAAGGGTAAGGGGAGTGTGTTTGTGTGGTGTACCCAAGAGACGCTGACCCCATCACTCTCCCACTGAAAACACAAGCCCGTGTTGAATCAGCGGCGTTGACTGCTCGTCATTGTCTTGCTGGGCAATCACTGCCGCTGCTGCCTGGATTTTCTATTCCAAAGATACCGACCCGGATCAGGTTGCTGACTCGACAGGCCACGCAAAGAATGAAGTGGCGTTCTTGGGAGCCCGTCGTACCCCGTGGGGATGTTTGCAGAGCTCTCCGGGTGCCCGCCCTGGGGGAAGCTCAACCCGAGCTCTGCTTCTGCCGTGCCTGGCGGCTCCCCGATCGCGCTGCGCGGAGGCTGCGCCCTTCTCCCTCAGCGCGGGTGGAAGCGGCTCCGCAGCAGCCGCAGGCGAGCGGCATTTCGTTGTAAAGGCCGCCTGGACCCACGCGAGCCGCTGGCAACAGAAAACTGGCTCTGATTCCCCTGCTGCCAAGGGGCGAGAGGGCCCGGGCAGCGGGTGACACACTTCCCGCAGGGTGGCTCCCCGGGCTGGTGTGTCACCGCCCGGGCTGCCCGGCAGTGGAGGCTCCGGTGCTGCCGCAGTCCCCGCTCCCCTGAGGCTGATCGCTGCCTCCCCCGCTGCGGGGAGGGGTGCGGGGAGAGCAGCACACGCCAGCGGAAGGGCGAGGTGCCCGTGGGGGACAGGAGACCTGCCGGCTGGCGGCCAGGCACAGGGCCGCCCCCACTGCAGCCTGCGGGCAGGGAAATACGTGGTCGCCAGGGTAGGGGACAGCCCCGTACTGCTGGAAGTGGCCCTCCCCTGGGAAATGGAACCGAAGTGACTCGAGGGTGAGGTGGTGGGATCTGTTGCATCCGTTCAAAACCCTTATTTTTAAAAGGGAAGAAATGCGGGGGGAGGAGGAAGAAGCGATAGAAATGAGATGCTGGCACTTAGAAGTCGCGGGGAGACATCAACAATCGGTGCCTATAGACCACATCAAAGCACTGCAGAGCAACAATAAAATGCCTTGAAATACTTCTTAATACAATGTTTGCATTGGGCGAGTCCGCAGATGACGCCGAATTTGCCATCACAAGAGAAAGAAAGCAGCAGATGAGGTTTAACCAATATTTCTCTGAAACCCGACTGTAGAGGGAAAAGAGAGGAAGGGAGAGGGAGAGATTTTTATAATCCTGAAAGGCAAGAGGAGAAACCACATCAACGCAGAGTGAGTAAAATGCGGCAGGGCAGGATTACCAAGGCACAGGGAGATCTTAACAAATAGACCAGTATGCCACAAAACATCTGTAAGGAAGACAACTTCCAGTCAGGATTGCTACGGAGGCACTTTTTACTCAGACGCTGTTTCTGGCCTTGCTATTTTGGAAGAGGCCATACTTGTCGCCCTTGCGCCCCCATTCCCCGGGCGACATGGAGGCACACACAACCTCAGTTTTGTCCCGATAGTTGGAGAGCTTTTCTGGGTGGGACGCCTCTCGCACGGATGGTGAAGAAGAAAAACGGGGGCGAATGTGTGTGCTGGCAAGGGGAAAGCCTCCTGGTTCCGGTCAGTCTCTGCCAAACAAACAAGCAGTCACACTCAGATGAGAGCTTAATTGCTATTGTGTTTTTGTTTTCCAAAGGCAGAACTCCTATTCCCCGAGCGCGGCTGCAGTGTGGCACAGGCTGGCTTTGTCTGGTTGCTGTGCGGCCGCTCTCGTCATGCTGGCCCCGCCTGACTGCAGCCCAAAGCCAGGAATACCTATTTAGCCTCCTGCCACCCACGCACGAGAGAACGGCTGGATGCAGTCGGCTGAAAACCCCTCTGCCCTGCGGCCAGTCTCCCTCCCTCGCTGACTGCTCATTCCCGAAGAGATGAAGCCCCGATCTGTGCTGAACTGTCAGATCCCGCTCTCGATTTCCTTCGTTGCCTTCCCCCGTGGGCGAGCTGCTGTCCGCTCTGAATTTGGCTCTCCCACCTCACTTGCCGGCCGGCCGTGGCAGGCGAGAGCCGGCGCCGGCTGCCGGCGCTGTCTTTCCCTAAGCCGGAGCCCGTCGCGGCTGAGCTTCCCGTGCTGGTTTCACGCGGAACCTCCCGGTTGCTGTACCCACCCCGGGGCTGCCTGCCCTAGGTCCGGCTGGCCGGGGGCTCCGCTCTCCCCTGCTAAGGAGATGTCCCTGCGGCTCGGCCAGCTGGCTGCTGCCCACCTCCCGCCTCAAAATATTGTTCTGCGGGAGCCTGAAAGGCGGCATTGCGGCCCTCGGGCTCCTCCTCCGAGTGTGCCACACGCCGCTCCTTGACCCGGGGCTACTCCGTGCCTACTGCCACAGGGCCGAGCGCAAGGCAGGGAGCGAGGCCTTGTGGCGGGGGAAGCATCGCACACGCTGCCGGGCTCGCTGCTTCGTGGTCGTGTCTGCCCAGGGGATGGAGGGAGAAGATAATTTCACTTGTATGGACCACGATAGAACGTGACCCTGACAGGAATGCGGCACCGAGGCGGGAGCCGGGGGGATATCTCTAGGCTTCTGCGGCTTTGCGGGGAATTAGCGGATTGGGCTAGGGGGAGCCGAGAAACCTGCACTGAGGGAGAATAAACGTTCAGCTGTATAAGGAGGTATCCCACAGCTTAATCGCTCGTCGCCCTCCTTTCGATTCGAAGGTTTCTATCTTCCAGGTAGGAGAAATCGCTGCGAGGCGTGCAGGTCACACAGCAAAAAAAGGGACCGCAGATACCAGGAGAAATTCCTCCCGCCAGCCCAAAATTTCGCCCTGAGAAAGCCCAGTCCCCGGCAGCTTTCTTGTTACTAGAAACTAATAAAAACAGTATTAGAAGCTAATAAAAGCTTGCTTAATAATAAATCTGGGTGAATTCCGGGCGCGGAGCAAGAGCAGGTGAGGTTTGAGATGCAGAAAGGGAGCCTGGGTCGGAGTCCGGTGGGTCACGACCATTTTCGAGGGGCTTGGAGCCGCCTGTCTGGCGTGCCTGCCTTACACAGCAGTCGTGTTTCACGTGGGTCAAAATAAGCCGTGTTTGAAGTCCCCAGTTTGTTCCACGAACGTATCTTGTGTGGAGGCCGGGGATCACTCTCCTGCTTCCGTAGTGGTGCACGCTGACAGCGCGGGAGGATAAACTTCTGTTTGTCGTAGTGGGACGGTTACATCCGGCGGCCACAGATCTTTTGAATAGTCCCATTAAGGTCTGCTTCGTTTTAGGTTCGGCCCTAAACGGGATTGTTTACAGTGTAACACATAATGTATGAGGTAGGGGAGCGCAGAGACGTCTCTTGGTTCAAAGAGCCGTGCCTTGAAGAGAAAAAAAAATATTCCCCTTATATATATATATATATATATATATATATATATATATATATTTTTTTTTTTTTTTTTTTTTTTTTTTTTTTTTTTACCGAACACACATTGAAATGTTGTGCGCATTCCTGCTTTCCTCCCTGGAAAACCGGGCTTTGGATCCCGTCTCTGTAACAAGGGGCCGGTTGTCCGCCTGCAGCGCCCCGTATGAGAACTATTGTGCACAAGACCCACAGCGTTTTCTGGGAAACGCCATTTTTTCGGAATGTGTAGGGCTTGGGGACAAGAGCGGGACAAGGGACAACGTGGCTGCCGGGTGAGTCCTGCCCGGACCTTGGGGAGGATAAAGCGTCCTTGGCTTCTCCCTCTCCTCTTCCCCGGAGGCAGCTCAGGCTGAGACTGCTGCAAGGTACCACAGGCCCCGTGCCTCCAGATCTCTCCACTCATCGCACTCAGTCCTGTGGATGTGGGAGCCGAGGGTTGCATTGTGCCTGGAAAATTAATCCAACAAAAAGGAAACAAATGTTATAACTGCCCCAAGTTATAACAGCAGCAATTATCTGCGAAGAAGAAGCTCTTCAACGTGCTGCTGTCAAAATGCTGTTTGCTACCAGCTTTAAACGGATTTATTTTACTTTCACGATGGAAAAGTAGTCAGTCTCCCTGCAAGAACAGTCACCTTTCTGACTGAAATCTCCCACGCCCGATCCTGTCCCGGCTTTTTCTGGTGCTCCTCGTGCGCTGATAAGGTCGGAACCATAGGAGTGCTGAGCCACGGCAGGTGGAGATGCTTGGCCGGTGACCTTCTCGGGACCAGTTCTTTGCCCAAACTTTAACAATGGATCTGGTTAAAGTTCTTGTCCTGGAGTTTGTCTAGATACAGCTTCACTGGCAGCTTTCCCCCGCTCCTCCCGAGGCCTCCTAACCCTCTAGAACTCCGAAATTCCCTAAGGGTCATTTATGTATAGGGGAAAAAAACCCAAACCCGGCCAACAAACAAACAAAAAACCCAACCTAGACCTATGAATCTCTTTGAAATCTCTCTCGGTCCCATCTCTCCGGCTAACACCACTCCAGAGTCCACCTGCAAAGAGGGGCAGGGGCAGGAAGAAGGAGGCCCCGAGGAAACCTCAGTGCGGATGGGGCCGGGGGAACGCGCAGGGGGGGCAGCGGAGCCCAGGAGCCCAGCTGCACCTTCTCCTCGGCACCACCACCTTGTGTGAGCGACTTAGGCTGGCTTTGCCACCTCTTCTCGGGGGTGTGAGTGTGTGCGTGCAAATAAGGTTGTCAGGAAGGTAATGTAGCGGGTGGCATGGCTGATTAGGCACCTCTGTCTCTCACTCTGAGTCCAGCGGTTCAGAGTTCTGTTTTGTTTTGCTTTTTTTTTTTTTTTTTTTTTTTTTGGGGGGGGGGGGGGGGTCAGCCCTGCTTTCCGGTGGTCTTGCCAGCCTCTGCCCTCCTTGGAGCTGCCTCCTGCCTCTCGCGATCCGAGAGCTGCAGCCAGGAGGATTCACCTGTCAGCAGAGACCTCAGCACAAGGCAGGGAGAAAATCGGCAGAAGAGGGAGGAAAAATAAATATCTTACAAAAAAGCTGGCGGTAGGAGCAGCTGGGATTGGGTCCGGGGCGCCCGTGGGTGTGAAGCCGAGTGTCCCGGGCGGGCGCGCCCCCAGGCTGTGCCCAGGGGCTGCAGCGCACAGGGAGCGCGGAGCAGACCAGCCCGCCCGTGTGTGTCTGCGGGTTTCACGCAAGCAGCGAGAGCAGAAAGCTGCAGAAACTCCACGAGCCTGCTGACAAGCAGGCAAAGCGGGTCTGTAGTCTGCAAATGAAGAGAGAGATCATCTAGTCCCCCGATTACCGTTCCGGGTTGTTCTGAAGTTTGGCGTGGTAAATACAAAGTGCATGGCTTTTAATCCTGCCTGTGTTGTTCCAAGTCAGTAGCTGAGAAGGCAGAAGGGTCTCTAGCCAGGACTTTGGTCTTTGTTTGCGAGGGGAACCTGTTTTGTGTGAATTATTCATCATAATTGCCTATTTCTAAACAGCTCCGCGGGGAGGCTCCGAAATGCAGTAGGGTCTGACTGGTGGCTGGAGAAAAGTGACTCCCGGAGCTGGTGGAAGTTCAGGGACAATTTTAAGTCCCCGATTCTCCTCCCCACCGGGAACACGGGGGCCAGGATGGGGCTGAATGGGGGGAGAGGCCTGGGGACAAGGGGCATGTTGTTGCCTTAAGCGCAGGAAACGTGCCGATGCGTTTCTGCTCTGTCTGATCTCCTTCTGCCGCCCCGAAAACAGCAGAGACAAAAATAATAGACATGCCGAAACAAACAGGGGAGAAGTCCTGTTAAATGGAGGGAAAGTAGTGGCTGTTTTTTATAGTCCAAGTGTATAATCGAATTTTTTTTTCTGTCCTGATAGAAAGCAGATAAATTTAGGAAGGGAGAGCTAAGAGAATAATTACAGGGTGAAGGTAGTTAAATTTTATTTCGAGTCCCAAAGGCAAAACCTGACATTTTATTGCAAACATCTGGCAGGCTTAAGAGACTGGCATGGTGTTTGTTTAAACACTAATAGAGATTTTTATTCTGTAAAACACAAACAAAGCCCATTTAAAAACACTTGAAACTGTAAATATTTTGCGGTGGTTCAATTCTCAAAGCCTGAGAAAACCGGGGGAAGGGGAGGGGGGAACGAATCGACAGCATAATAGGGGTATAATTATGAATTAGTTAATATACGCAACAATACCGTTTGTGCAGACTATAAAAATAAATTGCAGGCGTATTTTTTTCCCCAGTCATAATAACTGACCCCGCGCAGCACGGGAACATCACCTCGCTCGTGTTTCCAAGCGGCGACTTGTGCTTGCTTTAAACTTGCCTCTTACTAGATAGCCAGCTTCGAAATCCTCCGATCCGTTAAAAGATAATCGGCGCTGTATTAAAGCCCTGTAAACTGCTCGCTCACGTTATCAGACAGCCTTCGGCCCGCACTCACTGACTCGTTCTAACCTTGTTTTCAATTACTAACTTTTTTAAAAAAGAGAAATAATAATAAATCCACCGGCTAGATCTGAATGTAGTACCTTCGGAAAGGTTTTTCTTGCTGTGGAGCAGGGTTTGAAACTGGCCCTGCCCCTGCAAACAGCACATCTGGACAGCACTCCCACCCAGCAGCCGGCTCCCCTTATTTCTTTTTTTTTCCCAAATATTTCCATACATAAACAAATATTTTTCAGTCTCTCTCCACGACAACTAGAAAGCAGAAGTGAATGATTTCTTTATAAACCCCGAGGCCTGGCCCTGCGACCCTTGCTCCTGCCACTTTATTCCAGGGAGCAGTTTCCTGGATTTAATGGGAGCTACCCCTGCGAGTAAGAGTCTGGAATAAAGACCAGGCAAAGGGACGCATTAATCTCTGGCGGCCGGAGGTCGGAGTCGGATCTGAATCCAGATTAAGGCCAGGCCTTAATAGACTCGAGGTTTACACAGCTCGCCGCGGTGAGAGGGGACCCTGGCGTCGCTGCCACTGCGACTGAGATGAGTCCCGGGATCCGGGTGCTGGCCGCGCTGCGAGGATGCGTTTTGCTCAGTCAGATTTTGGTGCAAAGGCTCAACCTTTCCCATCCCCCGGCTCTGAGTGAACTCTCTCAGCGCGGAGGGTAGCGAACCCTGCGAGGGGGCAGCGTTGGCTCTGTGTCCCTCCCGCCCCCCTCATCCCTCCCCTTTCCCCCCGCACATCCAGCGGGGCCGCAAGGTCGCTGCAGGGTCTGCCCTCTCCCTCCGCTCGCACGGCGCAGCAGCAATGCCTTTGCGTTTACCGCTTTTGCACCGCCCGGCGCGGACGGGCATAGGGAGGGCGAGCTGTCCTAAACCTCCCGGGCACCAGGATAGGGCCAAGGAACGGGGAGAGGAGCAGTCGTCGGGGCCGTGAATCCCCGCGGTCCTGGGAGCGGTGTCTGGGTCCGCGGGGAGCTGCTCTCTCGCCCCTGGCAAAAGGGTCTGCTCCCTAGGGTTTGAGAGTTAAAGGCCGTATTGGCTTGGAGACTGCGCTGTGTTTCTTGTCCTTGCTGCAGAGGCTGTGCTCGGCCGCCAAAGCCGGGCAAAGCAGTGCTCGGGCACAGCTCGCAGACCTCGGGTGGCACAGGAGAGAGCCCCAAGGTAAGAGACCCAAAAGGGGTCGGGGCTGCTTTAAACTGTCCACCAGTAAAACCACACTTAGTGCTCTGGAAAACATATTTCTGAGTTCTTACATCAGTTCCTAAAATTCGCTTAAAATCTCCCTGCCTTTCCAGCACCATTTCTTTTCACTAAAACGCTAAAAATAATCGACTGTTTTCTTGGGCTCTTTTGCTAAAATCTCCCTCCAGCTTCTTTAAAAGCCTTCCTCAGTGCCTGCTTCGCAGACAAGCGTTTCCGAGGTTTTTGGAAAGAGGGGAAAATAATTGTTTTGGTGGGGTTTTTTGAGGGGAATTTTTGGGGGAATGTTCTGGGGTTTTTTTTTTGTTGTTTTGGTTTTGGGGTTTTTTTGCTTTGTTTTGTTTTGTTTTTTGAAACATTCCTTCGCCTGGAAAAAGACATACAGCTGTGAGACCCGCTGGAAATATATGTGTACTCCTCCGAGTCCCCGCTCTCACTGTCGGCTTCCTCCAAGCCCCTGTCTCGGTTGCCCCCTTCTTGTTGCTACTCCTACCGGCACGGCTCCCCGCCGAGCCAGGGAGCGGGCAGTGCCAACGTGGGGAATACACGACATCCATCCCGTGGGGCAGCGCCGCTGTGCCCGTCGCTGAGACCGCGGAGAGTGACCTGTCAAAGAGGTGTACTGGAGAGGAGGGGAAAGGAGCGACGGCGAGAGGGATGAGGGGTGTAGGGCGCGTGATGGAGACGTACAAAACCTGCTTCTCGGCCTAGACAACAATATTTAGCTTTTCCCGGATTTGTAGAAGCAATGGCTTCTTTCCTGCTTTTCATGTGAAATCAGTTCGTGGGAACCCCGGCGAGCTGTTGTCAATCGGCGCTTTAAGCCGGGGAGAGAGGGCTGAAGGGTTCCGCCGTACCACGCTGACGTGGGGCACCATGGATTCACTCTGGAAGCAAAAGGAGGTGTCTTTTTACCCTACACTCTCACACATGCCCCCTTCACTTGTTTCCGGCCCCATAGGAAAAAGCCGTCTGTGAAAAACCTGCCCTAAGCAGCTCTGCACCTTCGGGGAGCAACTGAGAAACAGTGGACAAATATAATCCCTTCCTGAAAATTTGTGTGTCTCCTTGCCCGCTTTTCTACCGTGGCTCTGTCCACGGTCCATGGCTAATCCTCTCTCGTACTTTATAATTATTTATATTTTATTTTGAACTTGTATCGAATTAAACCCCCGCGGCTTTTCCCGCTGTATTTTCTGTGTACAGAGTTTCGCTTGACTTCACCTATTTTTCCACGGTCCCACCAGCTAATGAAAACACACGCTTCTGTCACCTTCTCAAAAGCAGCCCTTGCTGTTTTCACTGCGAGGCCTCCCGCGCCACGCGTGACCGAGGGGCGTGGGAGCATCTACGGACCCGCCTCAGCCGGAGGATGTCAGGGCAGAGTGAACGAGAAAGCAGAAATAAAATGCTGACTATTATTCAGGCTGCCAGCCGGGATACGTACCTAGCGGCTTTGTTTTCGCAGTAGCTAGAGTAGCAAAAAGAAGCGGGAAAGGGAAAAAAAAAAAAAAAAAAAGTTTTTATTTAGATAAAAAACCCTTCCCAAAAAGAAGGCGCTCCCCATGCCCGGGGGTGTCTGGGTCTCCCAGTCAGCCCACGAGGCCCGCTCAGCCCCGCCGCTCCACGGAAACGCGTCGTTTTGAAGTGGAATTTCAACCCTCTCGGGACGTAGCTTCTGCTTCTGCCAAACACCGGTTGTGCTGGCAAGGGCAAGTAATACATAGCATAAATGAAGTTTTGAAAACACCCTGTTATCCGGCACCGCTGGGTGGTAAAGTACCTCTCGGGTACTTTGCGTGGGGATTAGCCAGCAGCAGCGTTTGGGAGACCTGGGTGCGGCGGAGAGAAGCGCGGGAGTTGTTACCTTTCGGTGTTTGGAGTTACGGGTTTCCTACTGGCTCCCCGTTCTTCAAACAGTTAATTCTCCCGGCCGGTGTTCCAGGACTCAGATGGCCAAAATTCCTCTCCCTCAAGCCCGAGTCCCCCTCCCCTCCCTATTGGGTCGCAGCTTTTGGGTCTCTCCCGAGCTCTCCCTCCTATTGGCCGGGGACTTCTTTTTTTTTCCTTCTTTTTTTTTTTTTTTTTTTTTTTTTTGACAGGCGCACGCAGCCTGCCTAACTCTTGGAGAAAAAAAAAAAATCCCAGAAGTTTGGATCAATCAGAGAGAGACAGAAGGAAAGGGGAGAAGGAAAAAAAAAAAAAAAAAAAAAAAGAAATCCAGCCTGCAGCCCCTCTGAGCAAGTGCTGGGACCTGGGTTGAGCACACCCTCCTGGCTCTGCCTGCGGAGTATCTGCAGCCTCATGTAGTGCCTTCAGGAGACTGAGGGCTGGTTCTTCTGGGGGTGCAGCTGGGGAGGGGTGGCGGGGGAGAAAGAGGCAAGAGGCTCTGCCTCTGGTCCCCGAGCTGTGTGCTCCCAGCCACTGGTCGCTCCTCTGCCCAAGGGTCTGGGCTGGGGGATAAGATGAGTGAGAGGCGAAGATCGGCGGTGGCCCTCAGCTCCCGAGCGCACGCTTTCTCGGTAGAAGCCTTGATCGGGACAAATAAAAAGAGGAAACTGCGAGACTGGGAGGACAAGGGGCTGGATTTGTCCATGGAAAGCCTCAGCCCTAATGGCCAGCTGGGGGACAATGAAGACCCGACTCAGTGCCTGGACCTCAACCCCGGTTAGTGCGACTCCTTACTCTTCGGGACCCCCCGCTCCTGCCCATTCCCTCCCAGCCTTTTGCCCTGAGTCCTGCCGGGAGCTGCCCGCCGGGCAGAGCGTCCCGGAAAACATCCGAGACTGGGAGTACAGAAAAAAAGAAGCGGGAATTTTGCGGAGATTTCTTTTGTTGTTGTTGTTGGTTTTGTGAGGTCTTTTAGTTTGCTTTTTTTGTTTGTTTGTTTGTTTGTTTGTTTGTTTGTTTTGTTTTGTTTTTTCCTTTCAGTTTATGGGGATTTTCTCTTACTCGCTGCGTCTCTTCCCACCACCCCCCTCTAAACATAGCTCCATGATCTCCCGCGAGGGACAGCATGCCCCCTCTGCTTCCTTTTTATCCCTCTCTCCTTCCACTCCCTCCGTGCCTGTCGATCGCGTAGTCCTTCCCGGGTGTCTCGGGACACGCGTTTTGTTTTGCCCTAGAGTTTGCTGAGCCCTGATCGTGGAGTTGCCGGGTGGGTCGGGGGCAAAGGAGTGCGGTGCGAGATGCACCCCACTCCTCTTTTCCGAGTCACCGGCCACCCCTCGTGTCCTCCTGACGGAGACAGTGCCGCCCTAAGCCGAGGTTTCGGAGTAGGAGCAGGATGTGGGCACCCAGGATCAGCTCTGCTCTGGGGCGAGGGTCACTGGCTCCTTGGAGCGATGGGGACCCGCTGTGTACTACCGCAGCTCGGGATCCTCCTCCCGGGATCGGACCCGCGGGGTTCCGGACGGCGCGGCCTCATTCCGTTCCCGGGACGCAAGCGGAGGAGCGGGGGGATGCGGAGAGGGACCAACCCTCTCCGGAGCCAAAACGCTCCCGGCAGGGAAAAGGACCTTAGCGGATCAGGGGCACTGCCAGGAGCCCAACTCCGCTCCCGAGCCTGGCTCCTCCCAGGAGCCGCGGCGTACGGACCAGCGCCCGGCCCGCCGTCCCAAGGCCGGCGGGACAGGGCTAGGGGAGAGGGAGCACAACACTTCCTTCCTGGGGTCTGTACTTTAAATTTTAAACTCTCGTTTGTTTATTTTTATTTAAAAGGGATCCAGTAGCTCGCAACTATAATTTGGCTCGAGCCAGACCCGCGGTCTCCCCTTGTCCCCCCGGCCGCGTCTCTCCGGCCTAAAACGACGGTTCCGCAAACGCAGCCGCGGATCCGCGACGAGCCCGAGGGTGAAAACGCGCTGGATCTCGCTCCCCGAGCTGTTCCTGTGCCCTTCTCGCTGTCCCCACGCCCCACTCCCCAGGGCTTTAACAAGGGACGGAGGCAGCGGCCCCTGTCTCAAAATTATAGTGTGGGGAGAACGTGAATTTTAGGTGATTTGCCTTTGCTTTTAATGTTCGGACGGGGCAAAGAGTCAAACGATTTTTTAGCGCAGCCCCTAAGAAGAAGGGCAGAAATATCCTCCACTCCTGCCAAGTCCATTCCGCTGCACTTGGAATAGCAAACACCTTATAAAATTTGTTTTTAATAATTTTGCATGACGTTCCCTGAGCTATCAATCAGCATAAGCTGCCAAAACTCAGAGTAAAAAAAACCAAGCCAACAAAACAAAACAAAACAAAACAAAAGCAAAAGTAGGGGAAAAGAAGAAAAAGAATTTTAGATCGAGGTATCAAAAATATTTGCTGTAAAAAAAAAAGATTAAAGTGTTTTTGAAGGGAGCTAAAGACCATTAAGACCTCGCCCCTCTACGCCGTCAAGGAACCGCATTTAAATTTGCTTTTAACAGCAGCAGACTTTTCTGGTGCGGATCCTGAGAAGTAGGTAAAATCTGCTGCCAGGGTCGTCTCTCTCAACGGAGAGGGGACAGCAGCGATCAACCAGTCAAAAAGTAGCCTACCGTTTCAGAGGCTTTCCTGCTAAAAAGAGTAAATACGCGACCAAAGACAAAAATCTTTCTATTAACAGCGTATCTGTGCACCAGTCTTCTTTTTTTCTAACTTTTTTTTTTTTTTTTTTTTTTTTTTAACTGTTTCTCATAAACTTTTAGCCGCTATGGGATATATTTTTGTACGGTCTAAAAGTTTAATTTGCCTATTTTCTCCGTGAATTCGGATTGGAAAATTGGAAAGCTCTCCGTGAGCCAGATTGGAGAGCGGGAGAGAATGGCTGCTGATGCCTGAAACCTCAGAAAGTAAATGTGATGTTTTTCATAAAGCAAAGGAAATCAAGAACATTTTTAGGAGGTTGATAGACTCTAAATAAAGTCCGCGACTATAATTTGCACAGTCACTTCATTAAACCTTATTCCTCCGCGGTGTACTTTTGCTGCTGGGTGAAAATTGATTAGCGGCTCTATAATGACCACAAATTCCATCTTTACAAGACCTAATTAAGAACAAACTTTACACCTAACGTATTTTAAACTCGCCAAATCTCCAGTGATATAGAAAAAAAAAAAATTAGAAAAGGGAATTTTTATAGCGTCCCAAAGGTTCAACGCTTAAAGCCGCTGCCCCCGAGTAGCAATGGGCTGGTACGGAGAGGCCACCAGTCGTACAGTACGAGCTGGGAAATTATGTCTTGATTTTCGTGGGATAACCTAAATCGGTCTAGCCCCATTTATCCATCTTTTCGCCTAAATTGCCTCTATTTCAACGCGGGAGGGCCTGAAAACCGTTCAGTGCGGGGAGCTAAACGCGACCACGAGTAGAGTAAGGCTTCGCTCTCCTTCTCCCAGATCTTTTGCGTGCAGGCGAGTGTGAGGATTTCTCTCCCAAGCGCGGGACGTCCTCCTGCAGGGTGAGAGGAGGCGGCGGGGCGGCCCTGCTTCACTCCCCGCTTCGGTGCGGATCTGGGCTGGACCTGTACAAACTGCAGCCTGGGGGGCAACGCTGCTTGTTTTCCCCGTTTTGGCGGAATCCCTGACCCCTTACGTGCCTTCTGACAGCCGTGCCCAAACTCTTCGGTGACGGTATTGGGGAGACCGAGTCTCCCCGAGAGACCTGCCCTCCCTCCGGGGCCGCATCTTCCTAGGAGAAGCGAGGTGGCAGGCTGGGAGGTGCTGGGTTGGGCTGTGGTGTGGGCAAAGGTGAAAAAAGGAAGCGGATAAATTCCCCAGGTTTGTATAAAACATCTCCCGAGCATCCGAGTTATTTATGTCTCAGCCACGAATTTTGTAGCCAGAGTTAATGTGCTTTTTTTACGAGACTCATTTAAAAGGGGGATAAATCTGGATTTTGATCATGTGCGGATTCAACCACGAAGTTATGAAAAGGAATTCGGGATTACAGCGGCTCTCACCTTCTCTCCCCCAGCCCGTGCATTCGGGCGCGCCGTGCGTGGGGCCGCGGCCGGGCCGGAGGAGGCAGAGCTCGCCCAGGGGCTCCGGAAAGCCTCCCCCGCCGCTCCGTGGCCCACGGCCGCGCTCCCACATCCTCCCTCGGCACTCCGTTCTCGCCGCCAACAGGCCAAAGGAGGAGGAGGAGGAGGAGAAGGGTGGCGGGATGCCCCTCCGTCGCCTTGGCAGGTTCGGTTTCAGGGGGCAGGAAAACAATGGGCTCGGATGTCTTCTGGGTATTTATAGATTTAACCTGAGCGGCGAAAAGGTCACGGGGGCCCCAGGCGTTGCCTCCTTGATGTATATATTGTTTACCGTCGTTTACGGCAGTGGCTTTCGTTGGCCCGTCCCTTTGCCCCCCCGAGGGCGCAGGGACAGACCGAGGCAGAGCCGAGAGCGCTCCCTTCCTCGTCGAAAGTTTAAGATTTTTCTGATTTTTTGGAGAGGGTGGGTGGGAACAAGGACGTATTTGCCTTCACAAAAATACATCTACTCCTTCAGGCGGTCAGGATCTCTTCATGGTGAGACGAGCGCAGGCTCTTCAGAGGCAGAACAAAAAGGTGCGGCGGCTAAATAGATAAACTTTTTCGGCTTTGGGACCTGCCTTTTCCTCACGAAGAAATACACAAGCGATTTTGTAAACGAATTTTACTGCCAGTGCAGTCTTTGTATTACACGTCGGTCCCATCGGTATTTTTGCTTGCGTATATTAAAAGTGCACCTCCTGGTTAAAAACATCCCTAAATCACCCGAAAACAAACAAACAACCCCCAAACAACAAATTGAGCAGAAGAAAAAAAGGCATTTTTAATTTTTAACGATTCATTCCTTATATTTATCTGAATCTACACTTGCGAACTACTGCGAGCCTCTGCAAAGGCAGAAAAAACACGGCACACATTTTAAGACCAACAATGTGTTTATTACATATGCTTATCCTTAAGATTAATATCCGGGAGTTTGACAAAGCCTTCAGTGGCTGACAAAACTTTCAGCTCTTTTAGCGCGGCGTGTTGTTTTTCTGTGTCTCCCGGGAGTTAGGGTCGATGTCCATCCCAAGCCCGTTCCGCCGCCGCGGGATTCCTGCTGCTCCTTGCCCACGGGCAAACCCCCTACACCGGCGGGGACGCGGGAGCCACGCGGCCCGCCCACCTTCCTGAGAGGTAAAGAGATTTTAAGAGCAGGAGAAAATGCGATTGACCCTTCTACGTACCCTTTGTATTTTTTTTTTTTTTTTTTTTTTTTTTTTTTTTTTTTTTTTTTAAATACCCTCGCTTCTGAATGCTTATATTGATGAAGTCCGTTCTTTGAGCAGTGGCTGTTAAACCCGTGAAGAGGGAGAGACTTAATTTGGTTTCTCACTTCAACTTTTGTTTGAGTGCTCGGTGGATGTGGCTAGGATTTCAAGAGATGGCAGAGCAATTTTTCTCGTCTCTTTCCTGAGGCAGAGCACCTTGGCAAACATCGTCCTTTGCATGTTCCTTGAGGCTCACAGATGAGCTGTGCTCTGTGATAACGAGATGTAAGACAGAGTGTCAGCTTTGCCTTTGCCTTGGGGCTGGGCATTACTGATTCGTCTTTCTAACGAATTTGTGTGTGACTGGGATGTAGGAATTCATTCCACCTGTTGTATCATCAGTTTGCCTCTTTGAGACAGGATACGGAGCTCAGATCCGTTGCTCCTTTGTGTACGTGATGGAAGGAAATACGAAAACTTGCCCATCCCAATACTTCTGTTCCCTCCTTACCCCAGCAGCAGAGCTCATGCTCTCGTCTTTTCCAGAGGAGACAATTGCAGGAGGCAGATGGAATTGTCCAGATGAGAGCCAGGAGAGCGAGGCCCTGTGGGGGGCTCGGGAAAGGATTGTCTTCATTAAGTTCATACACCTCTGACCTTGGAGCCCGAGGAGACAGAGAGCAAGGATTTGTTCCTGTGGTAATATGCGTCTTACTGGATTGGGGAACTCCTGCTGCTGGGTTTGTGAAACTCCTCCTGCGGAGAGGTGAATTACTCACGCTGTATTAAGAGGGCAGGTAATAGAATAATAGAGGCAAACCTTAAAGAACAGCAGAGCATTAGAAAAAATGCAGTACATAAATTTTTTCCTTTCTTTTATATGTATTTTAAATCTGCAGCATTTTTTACACAGGTTTATTCCATCTGCTGGTAAGGGGAAAGCTGCTGTTTCAAAAGATGTTTCTTGTCTTTGACAAGAACTTTGGGAGAATCCAAAAAGCTTCTGTTACAAGCAAAAGTCAAGTAATTCCTTACAAACCATCAATCACTTCTCCCTCCTCCCATTTGGGACTGAGCACTTATATCACATATCAGCCCAGCTAGCCTCTCCTCAGGCAGAAGTGTCCTGCTTTATGTGTATCTATCTTTTAGGAAAACTGATGCTTTTTTCAGATGGAAAAGTTTAAAGATGCCTTCCATGAGAGCTGCATTCAGGAAAGAGCATTTACATTGTTTTGCAATGCAGTTGGTGCCATTTGAGTCGCTTCTATCCACAAAGATCACTGTTCCTATTGTAATCCATTGATTCCTGAATGGATCTTTGCTTGTAGTCTTAGGTCTTCAAAGATCAAAATTTCTTCTTTTTTTTTTTTTTTTTTTTTTTTAATGTTTCTTTTTCCTGCCTTCTGGTTTAGATTAATAAGGTTACAATAGCTTGAATAATGCACTAAAACCAGTCTGAGAGTACTGGAAAAATTCCTGAATATATTGAGAGAGGATCAGATGGCATTTATGTTGTGCTTTTTGTAAAATTAGTAAAATCCATTCAGGTGTGATTTAAATAATCCCAAGTGTCCATGTTGACATCTGTAGTTTACGCTGGTGATGTGAAATCAAATTCAGTGAAAGAAACTTACATTTTCTAAACCTGTCAATGTTTCAGAGATCAACAGAGTTTCCCAGAGAGGCTGAACGTGCTAGTGCCTGTTGATGGAGTTGGAGGATTTTGTGCTCTTAGTTCTCTGACATTCTTTTAAATAATGTGATTAGTTGGCAGTAATGGGATGGGACCTTCTGTATAAATCCTGACAGAGAAGGCATCGTGGGTATACACACATATGGGCAATGTCTGTCAGCCTGGGAGCCGTGTGGGTCCTTTGGGAAGAGCAGCAGTGGGCACCTGTGTGTAGGGAAAATGCAGGCAAGTGGGATCTTCCCAGTTCTCCATTCCTAATCCTGTACAGTGCAGCTCTGTATAGCAGGACATAAAAAGATTTTGCTTCTATGGCTTTTTATTCAAACTACAGTTTTCTCAGAGAGTACCATGCAGCAATGCTGAGAATTTTTTTTTTTCCAGAGGGGGAAAAACCCCAGAGGTGTAGCTTTCTGCTGCTTATTTCCAATATCATTGAAAATAGGTTACAATTGCAACGTTTACACCTGCAAAGCATCTATTGTCTCAAAATACAACGCCATTGCATTCCCAGTGCTAAAAGCTGTAGTGTGATCTAGTGAGAAGTGCTGGGGAGAGATAACATAGTGGTACGGTAAAATTAAATTGAAATATCTTTGAAAGCAGATTGAGAATTTTTGAAACTAAGAAGAAATGGGTGCCAGTTGAAATTCTAGTAGCAATTTACATCCTGGGGGAATCTTTTAATTGCATATTCTTCAAGGTCAGAAAACAATGAATCAGTAAATCAATACCAGAAGTGATAAAAGCACTTGTTACAATAATATTTACAATAATATTTTCATATACCCTTTGCTTAATTGAGCTATTGATCTGAGAGCATTGTGAAGATGGTGAAAGGATTGTCTGAGTCAGAACCCTGTGGCAATGGGCTGTCCACTGTTTGCTGTGTACTTGCAAATGCAGCCTTGCAGCTGTTAGAGAGAGGAAGGATTCACCTAGTGAGTGATTTAGGCCCACACATTCTGATTCACAGCTATGGAGGAAGTCCGAGGAGGATTTTCATTTTGGGACTCAGCAGAAAAAAAGTGAAGATTCGTGAGGATTCACTTAGATTTAGCTTAGTAAAAGCTTTTTAAAAATTTTTACTTTATGGAGAATCTTTATGGAAAACTTAGGATTTGGCCAGTCTTTGAGTATTTATTTTTTTATTATCAAAACACCTAAGGTTTTGAAGTTGTATAACCATTTTAGAAATAGGTCCCTAGCCTCCTTGTTTCAATTAATTGAAAAGTAGTTTTAAAATAGATCATAGAATGAATTAGCAAATAAAGAATAAGCTTTTTTTTTTTTTTTTTTTTTTTTTTTTTTTTTTTTTTTTTTTTAATATAACACTCAAATCAAGCATTTGGACCCTTGTGCTTCTCGTTTTTTCTTTTCCCAGAAGTCAAAACTCTTTGGCAAATTCTGCAGGATTTAATGAAGTTTTCATTTCTTCTAAGCTGTATTTTCTTGGTTAATTTTATACATATACATATACATATACATATACATATACATATACATATACATATACATATACATATACATACATATATAAAAGAAGTTCAGTTAAACTCTTGCATGATAGAACTCAGTTCCTGTCATAGCAGATGGCTTCACTTCACTTCACTGCCACTGCACCTGTTCATTCTTCTCAAGGCTTTTGCTTTTTGGGAAAGAAATCTTCCAGTATTGTTAAATGGACATTTTCAACTATGTTCACATATGTAGCTCTTGGAAAGGAGCTTGGAAAGAAATTATTGCAAACCACCTTTGAAAGAATCAATTTAAAGTTTCTAAAGAGTACTTAACCAACTGGTTAAAAGCTGGCACGAATCATATTAAAAATCAGCACATTTATATGAATGCAGCCACAGCAAAAATTGTTTTAAAATCAGTGGGCCAGAGCACACAGAATAGTTATGAATGACTTACAGTTCTTTGACTTCACTCAGGGGCTGAATGCACTCTTGGCTAACACTGACATTTTTCCATGACCAATGAATTAACAAATGCGAGCTTCAGCTTTTAGGAGCATCAGGAAATAGAGAATTCCCTGATCAGAAATCTCCCCCAAAACCAAGGAGAAAGTTGAAGTGTCTTTGCTTTTAATAAGAATGAAGAACCGTGCATCACAGACTTCTTAAGAAGCTGCAGTAGTAATAGCAGCATCCCTAAATAAGATATCAGAAGTGCTGTTTTCTTGTGATACCAGCGTCTGTGTGGATACCTATGCAGAGAAAACAATTCCAATGAGAACATACATTTAGAAATGTATGGTGCATATGATGTGTAGGTTAGGGAGGCTTTACAAATAGGTTCTTGATTTACCCCTGAAATTACTGCAGGTCAGTTCTATAAGTCTGAGTTTAGTGAGGAAGAAGGAAATTTGGGAATAGATGGAGATTCACAGATAGAATTTTTATTTTTCACCCAATCACCATGCTGGATTTTCCTCAATCCTGCTCTGAAGATCCTGTTGAAAGGTCAATTATTAAATGTTCATAGGTGTTATTGTAAACATATTTAATGGCTTTTACAATAATCACTTTATTTGATGAAGAAATGAACCTGGTTCTGCCTGTCAGCACCCTCTTTCAGCTTTGCACTTTACACAGAAAAAATGCAAATGAATTTTAATTGTGCTCTAAGCAGCCTTTCTCACCAGAGTGAAAAAATAGTGGAAGAAGACCTATTGAATATTCCCTTGTACCCTCTCAGACTTAATGTAAACACTCTCACTGGCTTTTTAAAAAACAAACTTCAGCCTTTGGGTTGTGCTGCAGTCTGCTGCTGCCTTAACTTGTAATTAAATACCATGCAAGAATTGGGACAAGCAATACTAAATTTTCAGTTGCTGTATCCTAAGTGTGAAGGCTGTGTGGAAGCACTGCTAAAGGAGGGCCTGGGTCTTTGACATGCCAAGTATTGCACTTCAGAGGACTATATGGTGCTCATTTTCAAGGGTGCAACTTCTGTGACCTTATTTTCAGTGGTATTAAGAATGTGTAATTGCCATGGAGATCTTAACCTCTCCCTTGACTTCTGCTCTGAGATACCCTAAACAGGCTGTGATAGACAGAAAGTAGGCTCCTTCTCAGCACAACAGTAGGGATTGGAAGAATTCTGGGGGGGATTCCTTTTTCTTCTGCTTCAATACCATGTCAGTCTGTAGGAGTTAAATAATCATGTCAGTGAGGTTAATACCTGGGTGATCATTTTATCCTACAGCTGGATCATGTTTGCTCTTCAGACAAATGCCTGATAGTGTGAAAACAGTCAGATTGGATCAGATGCAGGTTTCTGGATTGTGCCTGTCTTTGCAATTTCTAAGTGCTCCTGCCATTTAATTGTGTAATATAATAATACAGTGCTCCATACAAGGCAACGAGGCTATTATTTTTACACTGAGAAGTTGTTTTTTTGCTTCATAAAGCTTAATCTTTTTATGCAGAAGACTGTAGCAAGCTATGAAAATACAGAATTCAGCCCATGACTGTGGGTGCTTAATGGTTTTTCTTTTGCTCTGGAATTTAAAAGATAAACAGAAGATTTATTATCATAGGATTTGGGGGTTTCCTGTGCCAAGCTCTTTGGAGCAAATAAAAAAAAAAGTCTTCATTTACCATCAAACAAGCCTAGCAAAGTCTCCATGTGCCTAGTGGCAAGGCAGTCACATTATTCACCTCAATGCTGGGGAGTGTTAGCCACATAAACTGTAACATCACAGGGCTGTTATGCAGGTCCCTGCAAAGCTGATGGAGCAGCAGAAAGCCCACACTGCCCCATTAGAGACTCCTTGGATTATTCTGGACAGTGCAATTCTGTTTACTCCGTAACTCAGGAAATTGTGCCTGAGCAGGGCAGCTCTGGAAATGCCTAGCAGTGTGCTCTTACAGAAATGGACAATAATTAATAGCTTTTGTGAAAATATAGCAAGTATAATGCAACTTCAGGGAAAAAAAAGCAAAACACCTCAGTCTGCTTCTCAGAATAAAAGATTTGATTGTGAATTGGCTGGTTATTAAGAACATTTTAAGACTGTTTACTCAAGTTACATTAAGGTGCTGAGCATCATTTATCCAGGGTAATGCTGCAATAATTTAGAAAAAAATGAAAAGAAGTTGGGTTGAGTACATACAGCGCACATAAGAAAGCAATCCAGTATGGTTACAGCCTTCCACAGAAAAGCAGTTCAGCCCCAAAGGGGAAGGGAAAATGTCTGGGACATTTTTTGCCTCTGTTCTGTTGCAGTGTCAGATGCCCTGCTCCTGCTTGTGCTCTCAGACACCTGCAAGACTGGAATGGCTTCTGTAGGTGCTGACTTGTCCTTGGGCTGAGAAATGGTAGAAAAATAGCAAATCAAGAATAATAGTGCTGTAGCCTAGCTGGATGAGGACTGGGTGTCCTGAACCCTTCTGAGGAGCTCAGACTTGGCCAGGACAAGGGATGCAATGCAACAGGGAATGAACTGAGTCACCATTGTGTCCATACTGAGTCACAGGTGAGCGTTATCCTCCTGGGAATGAAATGATGCTGAAATCAGGAAGATATGAGTCAATAGTGGCAAAGGAGTAGAAAACCAGCAAACTGATAGAAAACCAGAGAGAGGGATCACTGTTGGGAAGGAAGAAGAGAATGAGGTGGGAAAGGGAGCAGTTCAGGGCTTAATTTCCTACTCACCAGCTGCTCTCAGCATGAGAAGAAATTAGAAACTATTTTCAGACTTTCTCCCTGCATCTGGGCACCTTCCTGTGTTGTTTCTATTTTTTTTTTTCCAGAATAATGAATAGCATGGTTCCTATACATTAAATAAACTATTCAAAATGGTTTCTGAAAACAACTTAGGACATTATATGAGCAAATGTAAAAATTTGGTATAGTTTAGGTATGTAAGAGAGAGGAAAGGGAAGATCTCTCAATTAAGCAGAAACTTTCATGAAGAACAGCAGGTTTCTTCTCCATGGTTTAATGCAAAAAAGTTAGAAGTTTCAGGAAAAGTTAAAAAGACTCTTCCAGAGGAAATATTTTCTCTTATAGTCAATCCACAGGATTTTTTGGAATAATATTTAAAATCCTTTTTGCAACTTTTTCTATTTTATTTGTGTCTTTGGCCTTTCTATAATCAATAGATGTTACACATGGAGTTCAGTCTATTTTATTGTGCAGTTGCACTGGCTGAACATTTTGGATTTTCATTGAATATAAACCATGTATTTCACTGCTTTATAGTATTAATATTTAAATTATCAGTATACAGAAGATTTTTATGTGCCAGAGAGACTATGTTAGACTCATTGCAGCGAGTGTAGTTATTTATTCTATAGGTATTCCTAGAGGCAATTTCTAATTGCTAATTAAATTACACATAACACATTTCAGATGGATAAGATCATAACTAAACTCAATTTATAATAATCAGCTACTTCAGATAATTTAGTCATCCCCTTCTACTCAAAATTTGTACTTGCTATATTGTTTATTTGTGTGTTTTTCCTGGGGGCATGGCTGGAATGAAGAGGGACCAGCTTTTCTGCACGGCAACAGAAGTTTTTTGAAATGCCATTCTGGCTAGGACCCACAAACTTAAATGAAGAATTATGAATTATTTGCAGCTGAATGAGAATACATGTTTGGGAACTGACTCTCAATCATTTTATTCGTGAATATTCAAAAATTACTGAGTATTCATGATGATGCTTGACAGTCCTGAATTCAAGAATAAATAATTATGTCTCAGATAGTTGCTATTTGCTGTACCATTTACAATGATGTTTGCTGTGCAGACAAATGGGAAGAAAAAGATTATTATTATGGTCATCTAATGAAGTGTGTAATATTTATTTTGCACTTTTTTTCCTGAAAATTAAACATCTCTTTTTTAGTCTTCTCCCTGCCACCCTGCCCCATTTCTGCTACCTTTTTTTTCTTTATTCCACATTCACACTTGCATTATTTTTGACCTGTCTGAGTCGTGACTTTTCTCCTGTAAGTCAGGCATTTGTCCAACTCTGTTTCTAAAGCAGGAGGTGATTCATTGTTAGCATTTGGCTCTTTGCACATACTTCAAATGGTGACTCCTGGTGACAACCCAGAGCTGTCCTTTGCTCACATTTAACAGCACAGCAGAGCATCAGTTCACATCCAGGGCCTCAGGACATTGCAGCTATACAGAGACTAATATTTTGAAGGTGTTGTTGGTCAGTCACCCTCCTTTAATAAGACACCAACTCTTTACACTCTGATTGGCTAAATTTTTTCCCATGTACGTACTAAGATGTGAATCTTCATTGCATGTGCCAGAATTGCCTCTTTGAGCAGAGCAGGTCAAATGCTCCCAATTTTTCCCTGATATCTCCGTCATGAGGGGACTTCAACCAGGATTTGTCATTATTTTACTTGTAGTCTGAGTTTGATAAAATTTAATTCTAAATTCATAAAAATAGTTGATGATATTTGAGTAGGAAATCAAATCTCAGTACAGGGGAAACCCTAAATACAATGAAGAAATAATAACAGTAGAGTTTTGTGAAATAGAACAGAGGTATCGAGGGTTTTGGTTCGTTGTTTATTTGTTTGTTTTTTCATTGCACAATGAATTACAGGTGAGATATCTATTCATAAAGGGATATTCTGTGGAAAAATCCCTAGAAATTCCTGAACTATGTTTCCTCTTTTTTCTAAGATATTGTAAAAATTCCCCTTTATTCTTTTATATCTCAATAATAAACAAGGGAATAGGTAGCAGTAATTTCTCATTTGTGAGGGTAGAGCAATCTGAAGCTGTAGGTCTAGTTTGCAAAGTTTGTAGATCAATTAAACGCATCAGGATTCCCAGATCAAATTGTTGGCTCAAAATGCATCCTGATTTAATAAGGAAGGAAGAGGAATAATCAGTGATTGAGTTCCTTGCACAAGGTATTTGCCAAACTGGAGATCTAACAGTTTCATTTTCTTCAATCACATTTTGACTACCCTGACACAGGTTATTTTTTTATGAGGACAGGACTTTTAAAAGTTATTATAATATATTTGTTTGTTTGATTTTCTTCAGAAGAGTCTTTAGATACTCATTTGGGGCCAAATTCAGCAAGCCACTGGGTGCTCTAGTTTACCCATTTCCTGTGTTTAAACAGAAGCATAACAGCGGTGATGATTTGTAATTAATATTCCCCATTTTTAGTGAATATAGTTCTCCCTCTCTTTTTTTGCTTTTGTTCTAGGATTTTTTTAAGAACTGAGGATTTTTTTTTTTCAGTGAAGACATTCCAGCTGCTCTTACCAACTCAAAAAAAGTGGCTGTTTAATATTGGACAGAGTTTGAATCTCATTTTACTTACTATATACTTTATCCACATCATGTGCATATATAAGTCTCTCCCTCTCTAGATAGATCTAAAATATATACATGTATATATTATATATAATTTAAATTATTGTTTTATGCCTATATAATATATTCCTAGTATTGTATATAATATTATATATATATGCCTAGTATTATATATAATACTAGTATTTTGATATGGTTTTTATGTAGGAATGTAGTATAATATTTTTCTAGGAACACTAAAACACCGTATTTAAACATTTAACATATCTTAGGTATTATAGAAATACCATTCTTCTCCATTCCCTTCTTGCACTTACTTTTTTTTTATGGCAGCAAGTGTTAGATACTAGTGTTACATTTGATGGCTAAAAGTAAGAGAACTGTGCTTTGAAAGAGAGGCTTCATGCATTTGGTTGTGAAAGCTACTTTCATTTTGCCATGGAATTTTCACACATGTTTTTGTATACAGCAGCAAAAAAAAAAGGCCTTGCTTTTAATGGGAGAAGCATTTCTTTATGTATAGATTTGTCCAGTTAAGTTTGCAGCAAGTAGATAATGTTTGGGACTTGAAAGTAGAACTACCTTCTGTCTTTGAGAATCACTCAACAAGAGCATTCCCCTTTTTCCAGCAGATATATTTGTGGCAGCATGGGTTTCCCTCCAGGCAAAAGTGGATGTGAAATCTTCTTTTAAAAGGCAATTCAAAAAATTCGCTGTGTTAAACAGAAGTGCAAAAAACTCTTTTAATGGAAGACAGATTGAAAGTATTTGCCTAAGATTATCACTCTGCTAAACTGAAGCAGAGCAGCCGAAATTCCTGCATCATTTACATCCCGTGAGCAAGGCAAGGGCAAAAGCTGGAGGGAAAATATTTGATAATGTGCGAGCAAACAGCTGTGAGGAAGAAAAAGCTGCACTTTCAGTCACTGAATCTCTTGGCAAAAGAAAACATTAGTTTAGTCAATGCCAAATGAAGCAAGCCCTCGGCTGTGCCATGCCATAAATCCTTAAAGGGACACACTCTACTTGGATTAGAAAAAAAAAAACAACAGTTCTGATGTCCTTCAGTTTCTTCTCCTTTTAAATACTCTGTCTGGCAGCTTATAAGTGTATAAAACTTTGATTTCTGTTCATAGGATCTTTCCCTTTTTTATGTTTGCAAAGGTGGTTTCTGTTAACCTGTTTCCTCCTTGCTATCTGAGGCCCTGATCCTGCCAAAATGTATTCATGTCCTTTATTGAAGTGGGTCTCCCATCCAAATCCCTCCCAGCAGGAAAGGTGAGCTCACATTTATGTGTTTGTAGGAGCAGCGCCTAATTGTAGGAGAAATGGAAACTACAGAGAGTTCTGTCTGTGGCACAAAATAAACAGAGACTATGGAGACATTTCTTTAATATTTCAATTATAGATGTGCTAGATGTGATGTGTAACTTTAGTAAGTCCCTTCTGAGAGGATTGTAGTATTTCATCTTCTAAGAACGTAGTTTTAAGCTGAAATATCTATTAAAATAGTATATATTGAAATTATTTCAGTTGTGAGGTGAAGAATCAGATTCTTTATTTTCATCATATGTTTTCATTTGAATGTAAAACTGTCAAGTCTTTTTGTTGCTTGCCATGGAACTCCAGTGAGACTTTGATTTTATTTCCCTCATGCATGGTCTTGTTTTGCACATTAAGCAGTTCTGATGTTGGAACTTTAGGTAAGTCCATTCAGAAATTGCAGTATTTATTAAACCACCTTGTATGGTGTCAACAGAAGACAGAATGTTAAACAAAATTATTTTTGACTCCTTATATGGCCTTATTCAGAAAAATAGTCTCACTGAAGTCACTGGGAGCTGCAAAATACATCAGATGCATTTTAAGCATTTACTTGAACCTAAGAGCCTAAAATGCATTTGAAAATGTGTGTGGGAGAAAAAGTGTGCTTAAATTATTTACTTGCCTTCAAAGGTACATCAGGTTTTAAATGGCATTGGTGTGCATGACCATCACTGAGAAATCCAGGCTAGCCTTAAGAGGCTACCTCTACCTTGTGCTAAAGGTGGATGAGACAGACTGCAAACCTGTTGTCATCCTACAGAGCTTGGTAAAGTCACTGCACAAACAGTTAGACCCAACATGAAGAATGGGAGTGATAGAGCACTCAGCTGTTAGGTGAGAAATAAATTTTCATTTTTCTTTCCTTTTCCTTTTCCTTTTCCTTTTCCTTTTCCTTTTCCTTTTCCTTTTCCTTTTCCTTTTCCTTTTCCTTTTCCTTTTCCTTTTCCTTTTCCTTTTCCTTTTCCTTTTCCTTTTCCTTTTCCTTTTCCTTTTCCTTTTCCTTTTCCTTTTCCTTTTCCTTTTCCTTTTCCTTTTCCTTTTCCTTTTCCTTTTCCTTTCCCTTTCCCTTTCCCTTTCCCTTTCCCTTTCCCTTTCCCTTTCCCTTTCCCTTTCCCTTTCCCTTTCCCTTTCCCTTTCCCTTTCCCTTTCCCTTTCCCTTTCCCTTTCCCTTTCCCTTTCCCTTTCCCTTTCCCTTTCCCTTTCCCTTTCCCTTTCCTTTCCCTTTTCCTCCTTTCCCTTTCCTTTCCCTTTCCTTTCCTTTCCTTTCCTTTCCTTTCCTTTCCTTTCCTTTCCTTTCCTTTCCTTTCCTTTCCTTTCCTTTCCTTTCCTTTCCTTTCCTTTCCTTTCCTTTCCTTTCCTTTCTTCTTCTTTCTTCTTTCTTCTTTCTTCTTTCTTCTTTCTTCTTTCTTCTTTCTTCTTTCTTCTTTCTTCTTTCTTCTTTCTTCTTTCTTCTTTCTTTTCTTTCTTTCTCATTCTTTCTCTCTTTCTCTCTCTCTTTCTTTCTCTCTGTCTTTCTCTTTCTCTCTCTTTCTCTCTCTCTTTCTTTCTCTCTGTCTTTCTCTCTTTCTTTCTTTCTCTCTCTCTCTCTCTCTCTCTCTCTCTCTCTCTCTCTCTCTTTTTCTTTTTTCCTAAAAGTTGGGTGAAGGTGTTTTGCTATTACTCAGTTTTTGGACTTCAGTTGCAGGAAAGTTATGCAGAAGAGAGGTAATCTTTATTTCTCATTCTTTCTTCGTGCACAGTGGTGCAGCTATTTTACTGGAAGTTGTTTGCAGAGCACAGGCAAGATGTCATTATTTAGATCTTGTAAAATAAAATATGAACAAGCACATACCAGCACTTCAGGAAGATTGTATAAGCATTTTCCACCACAAAAGCCTCGTTTTGCTGTTCTCCTGGGCCCTGAACTCTTGAAGACTTTTAAAGGGTATTTCTGTGAAAGAAACAGGCCTCTTGCAAGCAGCTGAACAAATGATTTGCATCATTTTCTGATGTCACCAGAAATATTAGTTCATCTAGTTCATCTTGCCCCTTCCCCAGTGACTGTATTCTGTTGTTTACCAATATTTTCAGCTCCCCATACATTTCCCTGAACATCTCACAGCATCCCAGGTGCAGGTGAATGTTTTCTTCATCTGGCTTCTGTCTGAGGAGTTCTCCTGGGCTCAGCACATAGAGCAAGTAATCAAGAGAGCCTCTTCAGTGAAGGTGCTAATTTGTTTTTGATTTTCCCAAAATGTGTGGAGTTGTAATTAATTTGACACTGCTGTCCTTCTGTCAAAGTTGTTAAAAGCTAACTAGTGAGTCAGTTTGGATCAGTGGTTGAGAATATTAAGGGGAAAAGGAAGATTTAACAACTGTAAACACAACTGTTTCTGTGAGCCCAAATTCCTAAGAAGTACAGCTAAAATGTTTGATATGTAGACAGGCAATCTGTCCTCTTATTTTACAACACAATGTTCAAAAGAGATGCTTTAGGCTAGAGTTATTTTATGTGCTTATGAAAAGATGATGAAAAAGTAATGTTCCACACTTTCACACATTTTTTGTCATTTGTATAGCTTAATTCTTCAACTTTCAGTTCTGAGTGCCACTTCAGGAAACAAACCCAAACTGCAAAAAGCTTGTGAACATGCTGTTAAGAGATGTTGATTCTCTGTGCCACTTTATTCCTGTCATAAGTCTTTTAAACATTTCTTCTTTCCCAAAATACATATAAGGAGGTAGCTAACAAAAATCAGTATATCACCATTAGCAAACAAATTATAACCTGCAGGTATAAACAGAATATTGAACCTCAAAACTGCTGGTTTTGAGACTGCAGAGTCACACAGACATCCATAGAGTGGTTTGGCAACTTGGTTTAAAGGATGTTGCACTTCATTTTTCCAGAAGGAGATTTGAGTTGCTGCACATTCAGCTCATGTACTGTAACATTACTTTAATTCTGACTATGTCAAACTATCCAGGAGCATTTAATTGCTGTACCTCAGCTACTTACTGCCCCTTTTCTTGGGCTGTTTTAGAAGCCCTTACAACTCATAATGAAATGTTACCCCTTATTTAGTAAATGGTAACATATTAATAATATAAATGAATAGAATTAATTAATAATTAATACCCAATTAACCTCTCATAATTTTTTTCAACGTCTTGAAATAAATAGTTACACTCTCTGAGTAAAGATTTGCCTGTTAGGGAACTCAGATTAAGAACCCATTTACCAAATAAGACTAATTAAAACCCCATAATAAGAGTTCAGTATAGTTAGTTGGCTCTTGTGTGGAGCACTGGATATGAATTTCATCAGAATATTTATAGATACAACATTCCTCCTTTGTATCACCATCTGCTCACCACCTCTGATTCTCTAGCTGAGCTTCAGGGTCTGTACCAATGTCAGCGGAAGCTTTAAAATCTGCCATTAAAATAGAAACAACAGAAGAGATCTGCTGTTAAAATAATAGCAACAATATCCCTCTGTGGGATGCTGGGGAACACACAACTATGGACAGGCCTGATCCAGCATTCCTTTCCTGCCCTGGGAGATCTTTTGGGGGGGTAAAAATAAGAAAAGAAAGAATGCACAGGCTCAGCCTGTTTGTGCACAGATAGATGGAAATATGGAACTACTTTCTCCCATTGTCCTTCTAGCTGAACACTGGGGAGAGATTGGAACAATGCATGGAAAAGCCATGGAGGGAATGTAAAGAGATGCTCAGCAGATGAATTCAATATAAACAGAGCTAAAACCACTGATAAAGTTAATTTATACGTTTTCCAAATGTCTCTCCATGTAATTGTGACTAGGCCAGCTTTTCTGCATCTTACAGTCAATGGCAGCAGGATTGCAATTAATAGGAGCAGTGCTTATACTGGATTGTAGTGGGACTGAACTTAGGGGTCATCTATGACATGCTCTGAAAACACACACAAGTAGAGCTGTGAGCAAGAAAACAATGTTTGAAAATGAAAGTAGTGAATAAACATTGGCTTTGCTGTCTGGCAAATATTTAGTTGATTGTAAGCGAAAACCACTGAGCAGAGTAATTCGATTTGGTCTGTTGGTTGTTCTTTTTTTTCAAATGGTATGGTTGAGACATTCATGGAGAGCATCTCAGAAGACACACATGTCTAATGAATTCATATCATGTTCATCAGCACAACTTCTCAGCATATCTTCATGTGTTATGCTAGCAGAACTTCAGACACAATGTAATTCCTGACAAGAAGATACCATTGTGGTGGCTAGTTTGAAGAAAAAGATGATCACAGTGATCAGTAGTATATGTTAAGAGGCTTTACTTTTTGTATTTTGATGCTACTTTGGTAAAAAAAAATCGTCTGAAATGTAACATTTGTGTAAGCTTTTTGTAACAGAGAGAAAGTAAGGGCTTTAAAAATTACCTATTTCAACAGAAGAATAATTTAGGATAAGCAAATAAAGCTAACCATAACAAAAGGATAAAAAAGGACAAATCCTCAATATAGAAAGTGCCTTTATATGACTTCTTATGCAGAAAAAAGAATGTGAGTACCATTTGCAATAGATGTTAACAGTGTAAAATCAGTGGGGCAGTTTAGGTGCTTGGAGTGGGATAGGACAAAGTGCACCTCTAGTGCAACAAAACCTGTGAATTCTCATCCTTCACTAAACAAAATTACTGTAGTTAATTTGCATACAGAAGCAGGTTTGCTGATTTTGATGCAATTACCTGCTGAAGAGCTAGGCAGAAAGACAATTCTGTGTTTTGTGGTGCAATCACTGTGAAGTGCATCACACTTTCTGGAGGAAGTATGAGGAATGCAGTCTGGAGGACGTGGCTGTTATTAAGTATCAGCAATATGTCAATGAAGTGACTGTGCTGAATATATTAGTGATAATTGATAACTCATCAGAACAGCAATATCATTAAAAGTAAAATGTTCGATCTCTAAAACACTCAAGATCCTGGTCAGCTATTGCAGGGTGCAAATGAACGCTTGCAGCTTCATGGCCCAGGAAATGTACACACAAAATTAATTAACAAAGACTAACACAAAATGGCAGCATGATAAACAATCAATTAATGTTTCAACAATGTTGAAGTGTAGTGGGAGTACAATCTTTGTACACAAATCTATTTCCTCTTATACTATGTAGGATTTTTTGTCTTGCTTCCCTTGTGCATTCAGAGAGTGCTGTTGGTTAAGTGAACATCAGATGAAGGTGCAAACTGCCTGTCTCGCTGTCAGAGGGGAAAAGGCTGTGTATTTTGTTTTAATCTAAACTGTGTGAGTCTGTCAGCAAGACTGCGTGGAAATGAACAGGAGACCAAAACAGGAGGGCAAAATAAGAGATCTCCATGAGATAAGGGAACCCAATTTATTATTTTTAATGACAGGCATATGGAAGAGACGTGTATACCACAGTAGTAACAAGAAACAGCCTACCATTTAATAACAGGAGAAGATAGCATTCATTTTTATGGCAGGTCAAGAGCCCAATCCACAAAACAGATGAAACTTTGCTTTCATGAGCTCAGCAGGCCAAACCCGTACCACGCAAGCCACGACTGCAGTTGGACCGGCCTTTGAAGTTAGTTGTATCTGCCTTTGCAGTATCAGGCACATGAAACCCTGGAACGTTACAGGAAAAGCCTTTAAAATTACTGTGAAGGGGAAGTAGCATAAAGGGGGAAAAAAAAGTAAAAATCCACATTCTTGTGGGTATAGATCAGTTCCAGTGTCCTGAGGGAATTTTCCCTTGTTGATACTATATGAGGCTGACCCAGCAAGACAGAAGTTTGAATACAGTAGCCAATTGGGCAGAACTCCAGTGAGATAAGCATTATCTGTGTAATCTGAGATAAATTAATTTTATTTTTTTCAATAAAGGTAAAAATTACACAGTGCAAACCATACAGATGTCAGACTGGTCTGCACCTTTGCTGTGTGCCTGTCAGTAATCTGCAAGAGTTTGAGGCATGGGCTCAAGGCTTGAATTTGATTTCACACATCTATAGACTTTTAATTCCTTGGTCTGTAAAGACACTGTAGGATTTCTCCCAGTCACTCTGGGTTTGCAGAGAAGATGAAAAGCACAGAAGAAAGTCTCTGCCTAGGGACACATTTTCTGTCAAGGATGTATCTACCTGAGTCAAAGTAATAACACTTTATTTGGTTACATCAACCCTGCTCCTCCTTGCTTCTTCCTGGCTGCTTTCAGCTTCTTTCTGTTCAGTTGATTTTTTACTATCTCTTCGCCAAATATCCAGCTTCTCCCTTTTGTTTCAGAATCCTTTTTCTTTGCTTTTCCCTAAAAAACTCACCATGCTCATTCTTTTAACCCATCTTGTCTACAGGAACATTACTGCTAATAATTCTCCTCAGATGTTGTCTGGCATATGATCATAAGGCCAGACACTTCCTAAGCTATTTACCTTCCATTAAATAAATAATTAAAAAAAAAACAACAACAAAACAAACAAGCCCAAACCAAAAAGAAAGATGATTTTCTGTTTAGACAACTAAAAAGCACCAGCTCAAATGAAGCTAGAACATGCAGAATTTGCAAAACAAGATACTCAAGATTCACAACTTAAGATTTAACTTAATGGAAGTATTATGCCTGTTAACAAATTTAAAGAAAAGTAGTATGTGAATGTATATGTGCAATATGTAAATAATCAATATTCCTGATAAAAATATCATGCCTAGGAATTTGGGCTTAGTGCCTGCTGAATTTCTGCCTTCTGTGTGAGTAAAGAATACAAGTGAAATTTAAAGACACTTTTTCATCTTCTGACTGATTTCTAGAAATGTGAACTGATGGGCTTGTCCATCTGGTGGCAAGGTGTCCCAGAATTAGCAAGCTTTAAGGAGGAAAGGAGAGGGCGGTTCAAGGAAGAGACTTGATATCTTCCAGGTTTGATCATTCCACATGTAGGGTCTCACAGCAAGAGGGATATCCTCTCTTCCTTCTGCTCCAAGTGAGCTCCACAAGAGGGGCAGGCAGTGGGCAGCCCAGCAGATCCAAGGGGATGCTATGAGGACCAGGGCTATGGCCAAGTCCACCCAGAACATTTCTGTCATCCCAGCTCCCTGGTGTAACCAGGATGACAGGAAAGCAGCTTGCATCTCAAGAGGTTGTCCGGGAGGAAATGTCACCCCACAGATTATACAATGAATTGCTACAGAGGCAGATATATAGATAGAAATATTATTTTAATAATGTTGGTTTTGACTAAATCACATCTGGAAGGTGGGTAGCATACATGTTCTCTCTCTCATTCCCTATGCTGAGGTATCTATTTCTCTTTAAAATTACATGCATTTTAGAAATTATTCCATTTTTCCTTGAGTCCATCCACATCAGTTGCTAAAAAGTGCAACAAGGTGAGATGAGAGTTTTTATACAATTGTTGCTGATTGCTGCTGCTGATAGAAGAGAGGACTTCTTGATTCATTATCACAAATTTTTAAATATTTGATTCCCTCCTTCAAAAGGGTTAATCTAAATGGATGACAGCTGTTGTAATGCAAAGAGAAATACAGATTGGATTGAGTGAAGAATTCTTTATTTTTAACCAAGATGGTAGAGAGAGAAAGATGAAGAGAAAAGAGTATTTTTCTATTTATCTCAAAGAAGGCCAAGCAAAGAAGTAACTGTAATTTTAATTTCTTTTTCTTTCTTAATCCTTTTCTTATGCAGTACTCATCTCAGAAATTTTCTCACACCATTCTCATTCTGTATTAGTCTACAAATATGGCTTTGTCCTCAAGTATAAAGCATCCTTCAGCTGAGTTTCTTATTTCAGCTGAGCTCTGTAACAATGTGCTACCCTTTCAGCCATGTAAGATTTCCCATTGTGGGAGGCCTTAATAGTATGGAACTGTTGGGTTTTGGCTTTGTTTATTGCCAGATGAAATTAATGACAACAGCTTTTCAAGTCTTTAAAGTGCTGTCTGGTACACACACAAGTATGGGGTGAAACAGGAAAAGAATGTGAGGGAGTATATTCTTTTTAACAATTTTTTTTACTCCATCTGAGAAATCGTTGTTATTACTTAATTTCTTAAAGTTTCTGAGGACTTGAGACATGCAGGTATTTCATTGAATCGTTTTTTTTTGGTTTTTTTTTTTTTTTTTTTTTTGCAAATGCAGAAATCTGACATCTTCCTATTCTCTGATCTGATAATTTTTAGTGTGGAAGCTGAGCAATATAAGGCATCCTGTACGCAATGTTTCCCAGAGTTATTGCAAGTCTTGCCTCTGATCTGTCCCTCACTTGCTCAGTTTTGAGAATTCTCCTTAATTTCTCATGGCCAAAATGAACAGCTGTCAGCTGTCAGCAGGGCTTCATCAACTATCTTCCACTTGAAGACATTCTATCCAACAATCCACAAACAGATGAGCTGTAGGACCTTTATAGAGCATAAGTGCCAGTCCTCGACATTTTTTCAAAATCATATTGTTTCTGCCATGACTATAAAGTCCAGTTTCTTAATTATTTCTACATCCAGAGGTAAGAAGTCCAATGCATACAATTTTCAGGCTTTGAAATTTCCTGGGTTATAAAATTTTACTGTGTTTATTTCTCAAAGAGAAAATACTGTTTTATTGAGCATGATCTTTATAAATAAGTCTAAGGACAGCATATTTGGTCATAAACCCATCTGTTCTGCTACCTTGTTTACATTCAAACTTTCTATGATAATACTTACTTCCTCCTTTGAAGTGTATTTACCAAGAATTCTCAGAGTATGCATTGATTGACTGATTGATTGATTGATTGATTTATATTTTCATTATGGTTCTGTGGGAAAGAAGCCCCTAAAGGAGTTTTAAAGTTGCTGGCTTTTGGAGAGTTGAGCAATAAATAAAACCTTTCAGTCTCAAATCACCCAACATCTCTTCTTAGCATATTACCACATATTGCTGTCCCTTTTGAAGAAACTGCCATATAATCTGCTTTTTCAAAAGCCTGCCCATCATTTTTCCTTTACATAATGCTTTGGTTTATGCATTTTTGGGTTGGTTCCGTTTGATAGACTTGCAGGAAATCCAGTCCAATCCCTGTGGATTTATGCATATTTTAACAAAGCCTTTAAGCAACTTTCTGTTTATCTCAGACTGAAAGGGATTTGCCAGGCATTTTCTTCACTGATTCTTGATTTTTTAAGATGGAAAGCTTTACCAGTACCTTTGCCTTTTGTCCTCACCTTTTAAGCAGCCTGCAGAGGTTTCTTATCCCAATGAATTTACTGGGTTTTTTTTTTAGATAACTCTGATAGGAGACACATCAGCGCCTGAATTTGCATCACATGGTTGACAACAGTAAGAGCATCACCCAAGTTAAGACCTTACTACCTCTTAAACATTACCAGCATCTAACAAGGTGATTAGCTTTAAACTAACTGCTGATCTGCAAATCCTCATCACTTTACCAAGGGCTGGATTCATGGACTGACTACAGTTTTCTCTTCTGTCCTAAATTTCATTAAAATTCTTTAAAAAAAGGGGGAAGTTATATGAAAGAAGCTTGTTCTTGTATGGAACTGTATGGAGTAGGTACTCTTTCAAGTTACTGTTTTAGAAGTCTTTGATCAGAATATATCTGCCATCTTCAAACAGCAAACTTTTCAGATGAAAAGGAGGTATTTGACTAATAAAACTGCTACCCCTTTTTCTGGTGGCCTGACAAGCAGTATGGTGTATATTCTCAAATAGCAGCTCAAGAAGCTTTCATTATTGGTTTACAAAGGGGCTTTTTGTAATTGCCAGTTGTGTTATTAATTTTTATTTTTTTAATTGCTTGTAGAACTTGTTGACCTAAGCTAGTCAATAATTTAACAGTTAAAGATATAATTTGAATTGGTTAATCTGTTCTCTTGGCTTTTCAGCTGCTGCTTTTCCAACAGTAAAACTTACAAGGTTTTATTCTAGTGCTTTTAGCTGATACTTTCATAAACAGATCAGTACTGCCTGTTGCAGTAGCCAGTATCCTCTTTCTTAATAGAGGAGATAACTTTTCAAAATTTCAGATAACTTTTCAGGCTTCATAATACCCTAATAATTTCTTTCTTGATATGTGCTTTATACTATGCCACTGCCCTAACATTTATTAACAATTCTGAATTTCTTCCATCTTAAACAGCTTACTGCTAGCCTTCTGAGTCTCAAAGGACACAAAGTGTCCTTTGCACAAATGCAACTTCAAGTGACCAGAAACTACCCATTAACAGAAGGCACTGATCAGTGCCTGGGAGGCATTTGCATGAGAAAGATGCTGGGAGAACAGGGAAGAAAGGACATCATTATTTTGAAAACTCTACTGGCCTGGCCAAGGGGGGTTAATTACTATCATCCCTGAGAGCCTACACAAAAAACAGCTGTTTGCCTGCCAATCTGTGCAAGCCACTCAAATCAAATGAAGAACAAGGTTTAAAACACTGCCCGAACCTGAGCAGAAATGCTCAAGATGGTTCTGTTCAAGACAGTGTCGTGCATGTTGTGCACCTACTGCCAAGACAATGGTGTCCACCAGGAGTTTTATTTCTTACATATGGAGGGGGCCTCACCATCTAGGGCAACTTGGCAGCACAAAAGTCCTTGGGTGTCCCCAAAGCTTTTGCTCTCTTTGAAAGTCAAGGCAAGGAAGGCACCCTGCCTCGCTGGAGAGATTTCTGCTACCCAGACGGGGGAAGTACTGTTTGTTATTAAGTCTCCTGAAACTGGGAGCAGTTGTGAAAGCATGTTTGAAAGCAGGATGTGCTCTACAGTGATATCCAGGGCTCATGAGAGATTTTAAAGGGCTTTAGAGAGGAAATCAGACCTGATCAAGAGAGCTTCAAGACAGTAATTTAACAGGGGAACTCTGTATAGTCTGAGGGTGTTGCTTTCCTGTGTATTGATTTTTCTGTGGTTCTGAACTGAAAAAAAGCATTAGGATATTAAAACCAGAACTTCTGGAGTAAGTTTGGTTGAAATCATGAAGTGGGAGAACGTGGCAAATTTGCCCCCACAAAGCCCAGTATAAGCTTTTCCTTAACAAGGCACATCAAAGCCATAAACATTGCAAGATGTAAAGCATGACTAATGTGCAAACAGAAATACATCTCCCTGTTCTTTCCTTTTGAGCCTACAGAGGAGAGTATAGGATGGGCCAGAACAGTTAACAATCCAGGATGCAAAAGGAAATAGCAAAGGAAACTAATTCGGTACCTAATGCAAACATTAGATTACTCTCACAAGCTGTGCTGCAAATTTACTGCAAATTCAAGAGCTGTTTAGTGTGGAAGTGGGTGCAGAAGTTACTTCTGATAATATCTCTCCTGTCAACAGAGATCCTCTGCATTCCTGCTACTGGCAGGGAAGGTGAAGGGAATTATGGAATTTGGCATTATGGAATTTGGCCCATCTGCACTGGAGAAAAAGGAAGCTGCTTTACTTTTTTTTTTTTTTTCAGCTTTACTTCTGATTCAAATTGCCTCTGCTTTTGAAGCTCAGAGGAGCTGAGTAGGGCAACTAACTGATCCCTCCTGTGATGTCTGCATCCTCTTTGTAGGGAAGTTTAATAAGTGCTTTTGGCTTTCTAGCTTTGATAACATTTTTTCCCAATAGAGACTTTTTTCAATAAATATAAACAGAAGTATTTGTACTTTAAGACTGCAGATCATCTTTTCCACTAGCAGTAGGGATATGCTGTAAACTACAAGGAGCACAGGCCGAATATCTTTCTGATTGGTCCTAGTGACCTTTGTAGGATTTTTCTCATGTTATGCTGATTAGCTATAATGTTTTACAGTTTCCTACCAATAAATAACATTAGCAGCTTGTATTTTGTTTTACAATATTAAGTGGTATTCACTGTTTTTACATTTGCTATTATATGATAAGGAAAAGACATAATGAGCTTCTATTTTTTTATTTAAATGTTAAGAGTGTCACACAGAAAAGGGGCTCTTTGAAGTCATCATCAGCATCATCATTATCCAAAGACAAAGCTCTTTCTTTGTTCAATGCTTTAACACAAAAGCCTCATAGTTCAATCCATGCAAGGACTAAAAAAGCTTTGTCTTAGAGAGATCACCTGAGATGCCTATAGGTTTATGTATCTTGGTGTGAGGTAAGGAACAGTCTTTGGCATAACAACATTTTTGCTGACTTTGATGAAAATCCATGGAGACCTGCCAACCTTCTAATTGTGATAAGGAGTTTAGATATATGGAATTTAAGGGCCAAAGAGACTCTAAGATTGCCTCATTACCTTTCCCTCTACCAGAGATTGCAGCATCTTATTCAGTCAACTTATTATTCAGCTAAAGAATATCTTCTAGAAAAGCACATAGGCTTCCTCTGAAAGGTCCAGAAACAGAATTCAGCACCACCTGAAGCAGGAGATATCCCACTGCTAGGAATATGAGTCTTCTTTCCCTCAGAAAGGAGCTTTGTCTTCTTGTATTGGTTCTTGTCAAGCCTTCCTCCAGGAAATTAAAGAATTGTCTTATATTTCATGTTTTATACTGTAAGCATATTCCTGCATTGTAATAAACTCACCCTACCTTCCTTTGGTATATGAAGCAGGCACAACTCCTTGCATCTTCCTCTGAAACACATTTTTCTCAGTATCAGTAGTAATTTTGCTGCTTCTTTTCTCTATCCCACTGAACTTTAAACCATGCTTTAGAAAATACATACACAGGACCATATACAGGAGTCGTACCTCTTCTTTAAAAGCTTTGAAAATCTAGATTTAAACTAGCTCAAGTCCCACTCAATACTCCCCAGTTTAAACACAGTTACTTGATTTTTCCAGGGCATTACACTGGAAGTTCACAAGGCATTCTTGTCACTGTGGCACCTTATCCCTTTTCAGGCACATCACTGTTTGAAACGCAAGCCTCAGTTTGTTGATTTGGCTCCCAGTCTTTGTTCCTAAATACACAACTTTGCATTTGCCTGCTTTAGCATGCCCAGTTTAACATGATTTATGTTCCATTGAAATATATGGTATGGCTTTATTCTTTATTCTTTGGCTTTTTTTATGAATGGGATCCCTTCCCAGCTTTTGTGTTTTTCTTGCCCAGAAGAAATATCAAGACTTGTCAGCAGAGCTCCTCTGTTCATCCTATTCACTTAACACTGACACTGTTCTAGTCTTTCAGTGTTCTCCTGCATTTCCAGCAAACATTCAAGACCATCACAGCAGGTCAGAGATCTCTTCAGCCAAGTCTCTTAGAATTGTTATGCACAAGTGGCCTTGGCCTGCCAAGTTGAATATGCTTACTCCTAGGGGACTGATCTGAATTTATGTAGCATCCTCCTCTGTTACTAATAAACATAAATGTTCTTCAGCTTTCTTACATGTTGCTGTCTTACTTCTGAGGCCTAGACATGAGTAATTGTTATTTTGTATTTATATTAATATATCTGAGTGCATTGATCTTGATAATTCAGCATTCTTGGTTTTATAGGCTACAAGCAAATATTTATTGCTGTTTGCTGATGAAGAGTTTTATGCCTGTAAATCCTTGATACTTTTAGCACTTACTAATGTAGACTTTCTTGCCGGTTTTGGCTTGACTCATTCAGATAATTTAAAACTGTCAGAATTGTCTCCTTTGCCCATTGCTTCCTGCATATTTTGTGTTCCTATGGACCCTTACTCCAAAATTGTGTTGGGACATTGAAATGGGTTGTTTCTAAATACAAATACCCGTGGACTTTTAATAAGCTTTTGGGTCAGGTTTGAGAACACATTTTGACCCTTAAACTGTTACCCACCAAAAGTGTTAATCTTCTGCCCCCACCACGCAAACTATTTTTATGAAAGCGATTATCTCTATGGAAGCACTCCCACCTGCTCTCAGGAAGCCTTGGTGTGTGCTAATAGTTTGCTGTAATATAAGAATTGCAGCTGCTTTAGGCATTCTGGGCCCTGCTGTCATTCATGCAGACACAGGGCTTTCACTATTTGTTCCTGTGACCTGGATTGGTGGCTACCAGGCCACTGCTGTTGTATTTCAGGGTGCTGCCTCCATCATCAGTCTCTGAAGGAGATCCTGGTGTTTGCTCTGTTCACAGAACAAAACGCAGTTTCCATATTTTTGAATTTTTCCTCAGCCTGCTCTTCCCACCCACAACTGGGAATCAGGGGACTGCTACAATTGCACACACTTGAATTTCTATGGAAGGGGAATAATTTTTCTTCAGGTCCGTGTGAGAAGAAAATAACAGGGGACAGCATTCACTTGTGTCACGGTGTGACTTGGGTTTGCCAATTTTAATATATTTAATTTCTTAATATAATTTCTTAATATAGAGATAGGATTTAGGGAGTAGAGACAAGGCAGGCTCAAAACTTAAAAGGGTATAAGAAGAAATTTATTAATAACACAAAAAGAATTCAGAATAACATTTCTAGATTATTCCCTCCTCCCTTCATTCCATATTTCTTAACAACATATGGAAAACACTTCAGTCAGTTAATTACTTAATTAATTTCAGTTCACTCTAGAGAGAAAAGTCCCTTTTTCTGGTTTAGGCTTAGGGGATGTTTCCACTCTCACAATTTGCATCCACCCGGACCTGCAAACTATGATTTTCTCTCATTCCCACAGTCCTTCCAGAGCCGTGTTGCGGGTTCTGATGCACACATGGGATACTACTTTTAAAGGCAGGCTGCTGAAAAACAAAATTCTCTTCGTCTCCTTCTCTATCAAATGTCTCTGTCCATATTTCAGTCCCAGAACAGAGAGAGCTCCATTTCCCTGAGGCAAAAAGTCTTCTTCTCAAGCAGCCAAACCTCCCCAAGTATATTTCACAGTTTAAAGGAATTTTAATGTAGTCACAGTCCCCTTATAGCCCCACAAAAAAGGTTTTCATCTACTCATCAGTTGCATCTTTTCAATCTCTTCCCATCAGGAACTTTATCTTCATTTTGCTGACTTCTGTAGTCTCCATGCTTCATTTCTTCTCATTCAGGGGAGCTCAGGAGATCGAGAATCTTTTCCAGGCATTAAAAAGAGATAAAATTACCCCGGCCAGAGCCACTTACCTCCGGAGGGACCGGAAGCCGAAAGAGACCTAGTTAACTTTATCCAATGTGATTTGTGAAAGCGAAATAACTTTTATTTGGTTTCCCGAGCTGTCCACTACTAAATCAGCTCTCTGATTGGTCCCAGCTCACAGGGAAAACCCTCAGATATGGGACAGTCCCTCCGTTCCCCAGCCTTGTGGTGCTTTCCCTGAGGCGACTCCACTCCTCTCCTAGAGCGTGAAACCAGCACAACTTGTAACCAACAACCACCTGAGGAACGCATGTTAATTTCTGCTCAGTTGTCATTGTACCCCTTCCCCCAAAAAAACCAAACCAAACCAACCAACCAACCAACCAACCAACCAACCAACCAACCAACCAACCAACAAAACCCCCAAATCCCCAAACTTGGTCATCCTAAATTATTTTTGACATACAAGGGTCCAGAGGCTGGGAGACTGAAAAATTACAACTAATCAGTGTAGAGAGAAAAGATAAATACAAAAAAATGAATAGGAGACTGAAGGCAAACTTTTGGTTCTAGCAATACAAAACCAGGAAGAAAAATTTAAGACCAAAATGCCTGGTGCATGTAGCAGAGATCACGAATGAAGTGAGGATTTCCGGGTGTGTCTGCTGTAAAAAGATCAAAACATGCAAAAAACACAGAATAGAGTTATGGTTCAAAATGTTGGCATGTGACTGTGTGAAATATCATATTGTATAAATAAACAGGTAGCACCATTATCTCTAATCCTGAACAGAAATCTCCTTCTTTTCCTGCAGGCCTGTAGGTTAGAACAAGAACTGGACAATTTGCAGAGAGATATTTCCATTCCACTCAGATTTGGTGCAAATTAATGCCAACTCATGTTCATTTAAGGTTTCTCTATGCTTGTCCCATGAACTCACTGCTTTGGTGGGCAGACTCCAGCTCTACAATTCCTTTACTGTGGCATGGAAACACCCTTGGGAAAATGCAGCAGCATTTCCCTTTTTCTAGGAGGAGGCAAGGACTGGAGAAGGAAAAAATGGGTACCAGAACTGCTTCTGCATTCTTTGGTATGAACTGGATATATGTCAGGGCATATGAATATACAAACATTTGCATTTGCACAGAACAGTGAAATATAGGGAAACAAGTGGATCTTCTGAGACTGTTTCCTGAAAAAGCATTAGCTAATTTATATGAAAATCCTGGGTATCTATTTTTTAGAAATGAAGTAAATGAAATCAGGTCAGTATCATCTTAATTCTCATTAGGGATTTCCCCTTAAGTACCTTAGAGCATTTTAGGAAATCCACTTTAAATTACCAGCTTTGTTGGTTTAGTATAGTTTACTTGTGTAGATAGTGTCCTGAAGAATTCCTGTAAAGGAATTTTAAAGTAGCATGGATATTTTTTCAGTTTCCTTAAGATTGTCTTAAAAAATAAGGTTACTTAAGGTAAAGTGAAATAATTTACCCTTTACCTAGCTTGAAGAGGTCACAGTAAGGTTTAGTGCTGGCTTACTTAGTATCATTGATTAAATAGTTATTTCTAATAGAATCTTTCTAAAGCCATAGGCAAACATAGACAACACCCAGGCAAGCTTCTGGTGATAAAATGGGTGCTAATTTAAGCAAGATGGGAATCTATCCAGACTGCATGAAGCTGGAGGGAGGAGGTCAAAGGAGACATGCTGCAGAATGTACTTGGCAATTAACTGCCCTGATAAAGGAGGCATGAAAACCACAGTACAGAAATTTTCACAGTGAAAAAAAAGGTCATCAGGGAAAGAAAAATGATGTTATCATAAAAATAGTGGAAACCTGGGTTGGGAAGATTGAAGAGCAAAACTGCTTCTGCATAAGGGAAGCATCAAAAAGGCATAATTCAGGTCACAGTGACTTGGTAGAAATGAATTACTGAGCAAACCCAAACTTGAGCTGGAACATTTACTGTACTAACTATTGCAGTGGATTCTGATGGCTCTAAATTGGAAGTCAGTTTTAGCTAATATATGGCTATTTTTTTCCTCATCTGTTAAAATGTTTTTCATTTTCTAGCATGCTGAAAATATCTCTGAATAGGACTTTACAAATATATGAACTTCTACCACAAACTGTGCAGGCGGTCATACAGAGAATGTTGGAGAAAATTGCTTTTGGCCTGCAGGACACACAAGACAATGAGAAGTTTCTTTAAAAAAACCCAAACCAATCTAGTTTGCATTTTGTTGTGGAGCAGATCATAGGACCTGGTTATGGGAATCATCCCACACAGAAACCCAGCCAGCATCTCATGTTAACGGATTTGCATTGTGCAGAGAATGATGAGCCCTTATACTCTGAGGCTTTGGGGGGGACGGGACAAGAAGTTTTAAGTGAATGGACTATCACATACTGCTCTACAAGAGGAGGACAGCTTCACTCCTTCAGCTTTCCAAGACAAAGTAAAATACTGAAATCTTTCTGTTCTCTAGAAGAGGAAAAAAAATCAAAGGAGAGCCTGCATATCACATTACAGCTAGGGAAAACACTGCCACATTGGAAAAAATAGGAAACTAGGGATCATAAGCCAGGCTATGAAGTATATTGCCCACACAGATTTTCAGAGCACAACACTTTTTGCCAGTGTTCACAGAAGAGCTATAATTGGCATTTAACAGGAGCAAAAGCTATCTGGAATAACTACTGTGTAGTAACTAAATGTGCAGTTAAACCCAGACTTCAGTTCCTGGTCTTAGCAGTCAGGTCAAGCAATATGCAGGGAAGTGGGCTAGGAGGAGTGGAGGGAAGGAAATCCTGGAAAGTATTTTGTACCTTCTCAACGCAGTCCCCACAGTTTATTTTGTACCAAACAGCATCTGAGCAGGCCCTGTGGGCATCACTGTCTCTGTTTATCCTCTTTGCCACCTCCATCTGCATTTCTACAAGGCCCCACGCAGTTCTGGGTAGTGCATGTCTCCCTTTGGCTCCTTCGCACTGAGCAAGGTCAGTGATGATACTGGCTGGGGATCTTTGTCCACCAGTGACATTGCCAGTGACATTTGGTCTTTGCTGGACCAAACATGACATTTACAATTCACCGAGTCTCTTTGCAATTAGATTTTTCCTTTCTGAATCTCTCTCATAGTATAGTTTCTTTTTGCTACTTTCTGCTCTCATTTTCTCTTTCTATTTGGTAACATCTCTCAAGCAGTGTCTTGTCAGCCTGGCTAACAATTCCTTTCTTTGTCTTCTGTATGTTCTAGGACTTAATCCAACACTTTATGTCTTTTGTTGGTTTTCATCCAGGTGTTCTCCAACATTTTATGAAAGGCGAACTCCCTATCTTGTATGCTCTAGCCATCATGCATAGTCCTGAAGCTTCTCTTTGGAGGTTGAAAATCTAGAAATGAGGGAAAAAACCCTCTTCAAAACCAACTTCCTCAATGAATAAATCAGGGCATACATTTTTTAATGCTACCTTTGGTGTTTTTGGAGGAAAACCTGAATTGCTCAGTGTGTGTATTTGCTTTGCATGGTCTTTAATGGAACTCTCAGTGTCTGCCTTAAAAAGGGAGTCTCAAATACTGTACAGGCAGAACACTGGTTAGATATTAAATCCTAATTTATGTCTGACTGCCTTTGGATGCAGTCAGATGAACTGCAATTACAAATAAATGTATGGCCACCACACTGTGCAATGCTCAGATTCCAGACCATGGTGTTTGCCTCTGAAATTGTCTTACTTCACAAAAAAAGAAAAAACCAGAAAAAGTAAAAGGTGAAGCTGTTGTTATGAATTGAACTGCTTTTTGTAAACTGTGCCATGTTTCTCTTCTGTCCTGGAGTCCATAAGTGCAGCTTCTAATGACACTGCTCCAGCTGCAGGAATCTGCTCAGTGAAAGAGGAGGAGGAGAAGGGGAATGGCTGCTGGCCATTTTTGTTTTCTAACGTGCATGGGTTGAAGAAAGAAGAATCCCTCATGGGATTTGATTTAGATGGTTTTGGCAGCTGTAAATTACTCACAGCATGCTGCAGAGTTTGTGCTACGAGATATTTTCAGTTCCGTTGAAATCTCATGCTAAAAAAAACCAGCCTCATGAAACTTGAACAAAAATAAGGCAGCAGGACAGAAGATTGCTGCAGATGACTTTCAGCTGGCTCATGCCTGCCTGCTCCATAGGAGGAGTTTTAAGGAGCTGGGTTCAACACTTAGGGAATCTGAAAAAACAGCCATGAATGACACTGAAATGTTGTTTTTCACCCTTAATGGCAAAGAAAGTGCTTTTTTTAGACTTTGGATTACATTTGGGTATACTTACTCTCTGTCTTAAGATAATGCTGCACAGGTTTTAGTAGAATTGAGTTAGTACTTTCTAAAACATTGTTTTCTTCTGTGGTTGTGTCCTGACATTTAAGAGTGAATCTTAGTCAGAGAGCAAAACTACTACTTATAAAATCCACCTCCACAAATAAACAAACAAACAAACAAAAGCCCGTGCTAAAATTAAAAAACACTTGCCATCTTCGAAGCACTGTGTGCAAATCTCTCTATTTTATGGAGAGCTGGTCTTAGAGGGAAGTGAGATTATTTTCTATTAAGAAAGGTGTTGCTGGAATTGAAAGAATAATGTATTTTTCAGTGGAAGGGAATGTCTTGGAAGTACTCATCTTAGGTTTCACATCCCAGGCTAGCTTGCAAGGTTAGACTTCTTGCAAAAACATTTGTGAAATTGTATGGATTTGACCCGGAGATGATTGAAGAGTTTGCAGCCCAAGGTGTCCTTGCCGACCCTTCAGTTTTTCAGAGCAGTTGTGCTTTGTCTGGACATTCCATGCTGTAAGAGGCGTGGGGTTGTACAGCCTTCCCACACCACATGGGGCCTGCAGCAGAGCAGGGCACCTGCAGAACTGAGCTGTGGAAAGGGAACAAGAGCTGCTCACCTCTGGCCGGATCATTCCACCATCTGCTCTTACAGAATTAGACATAGTTTCAGATATGAAACAATATTAACACCTCTTGGATGTGCTTCTACTTTCACAAAATAGCATTTTCTAAAAGAAAGCTGTTTCACCAGCAATTTTTGACCAGCTTCATAGTTTCATATTTCCATATTTTTCTCAGGTAGAATAGAACAACGAAGAGTCCAAAAAATGCTTTTATCTTGTGTTACTTAATTAGTGAATGTCCTGCCCTGTTGCAACCCTCCTCCTCTTGGTGGGTCCTTAGCTGCAGGAACAAATACACACATACCCACACCCAACCCTGAGGCTGAAGCTAGTCACCTTTAGGTTGATGACAAGAGCTTGGTCCATGTGCTCTCATGTCCACCTTCCGCCCTGTGCCCTCCCAGGCTGGCAGAGGAGCACTTCAGGAGGAATGCTGCTTGGCCCCTGCAGAGTCCTTCCCCAGGCTGAGCAAAAATCCAAAGAAGAAACTGCATGTCAGGTATTAATCCCACCATTTCCCTTTGGGGCCAGAGCCCCTTCCAAGGTTACTTTGGTACTCTGGGTTATGGTGGCTCTGCAAGGCGAACAGGGTCATTGTGGTCCTCGGGTCCGTGGCTCAGCACTGTGCTGAAGGTGTATGGATATATTAAGATCATTTTAGGAATCCTGAATGTTTCAGTCACCATCTGTGTTTTACAAAGGCTCCTAAATATTTCTGCTGCTGAGAGTCCCCGTATGGTGCAAGGTGGGATTATTGGAGGGGTCTTGGTTGCCCTGTGTCCTGGTAAAGCACCATGATTTTAAGCTCCTTGCAAGAAACTGATGTTACAGGAACATAGGACCCAGCCAAGTCTTCTGCTGGCAGCCATTCAACCTCCTTTGATCAAGAGGTATTGGTGGATGAGGAAATGGGAAAAACAACATGGATATAAATGCAGTAAGTTCTGTTGTTAATGCAGTAAATTCTGTTGTTAATACTCATTTTGTGTGAGGCATCTGGACCTGCCCTCTCTCTACTATCAGGGGAGTTTTGAAGGTTGTGCAAAATGTTTCCTCCTGTTCCTCTGCTGGATTAACAGCTGCAAAAACTGGACTAGCTCAGCAGTTTTAATCCCTGGGTTCCTGTGTGTACTTTCTGATTTCAGAGGCCTCTGTTGGTAGTGAAGTTTGGGGCCACATGATATGATAGTGGTTATGGGATGTCATCTGTTGTCTTGCACATAATCTTTGCATGTTTTCTCAATCAATCCATAATTGCTTCTATCTGAACTTCCTCAGAGTGGTGTGGAAAGACTTTGGCTGTCTATAAGTCTATTCCAAGGTCCTCAGCAAGAGCACTCTAATTTGAGATGGAGATGCAGGAGTGTTTTCTCTAGTATATTACACTCCAGAGCTTGTTCTCCTACATTTTGCTGTTTAAGCTATATCTGTGCAGAAAAAGAGCACAATAGAGAACCATTAAAAATCCCTAGTATTGCTGGAAATGAGGGAAAATGCCATTGTTGAAGTAGATAATGTAACTGTTGAGATTGAGGTGAGAGCTGGAATTCATTTGTACTGAATTAAAAGCACACAGAGAAATGCAGTAGTGGGTTAAGATTTGTTACTAGAGAAGTTTCATAGATTTTCTCTGTAATCCAGTTTATGTGGCTCTGCGCCCACTTGCATATGGTTGTCTGTTCCATGCAATGTGGGCATCTCACAGAGGAATATAAGTTATATCTGGGAGCACTGGTGAGGTGTTCAAACTCTTTAGCATGTCAGAATAATTTCTGAATTTCAGCTTGACTTGCATTTTCCATAATCTCTTTCCTCTTTTTATTTTTCTTTCAAGTTTTTATGCCTTTCTAATGTTCTTTTAATGTTTTTTTTTTGTTTATTTTGCGTTATTACTTGCACTATGCTTTTTTAAAGCCATGCTGCAATATGTATTTACTGTCTTTTTGTTTCCTAATCTTTTCTCCCACTGATTTCTTTAGCTGTTTCCCATTCTCCTTTTCCTGTGGTATCTCCCCCTTCTTACTACTGTAATCTACAGTTTCTACCTGTTTCCTCTGAAGACATTTGAACTCAGGATGGGCTGAAGAGTTTCATGGGTGGATAAGAGTCAACAGACCTTTTCGGGAAACTTACAGTCAAAGCCTTAATTTTAGTAAATAAAAAGATTGTAGCTTTCCCTGTGACTGGAGAGGTGGCTTCTGAATGTTTGCATCAGCTCCCAAGCCACATAGGAAATTCTTGAGAATGTTTCAGTGGTTTAATTTCTTGGTTACTATGTCTGCAGACACTGAATTATTTTGAGTATGTATGGGCAGATTTTATTTTTGCTTTATTTTTCCACTATTCCTTTATTTCATTAAGTCTTTGGCCTATTGTTTTTATTTTCCTTTCCTCTTCCATAAATTATTTCTCTCCCCATAACCTCACCACATCATCTTTTTCCATCTCTGTGTCTTTCCACGTCCTTTTCATCTTGCTTCTTGTACTCTTTTTCTCCTTGCATTCTTCTTGCTCCTGCTGTCCCTACAGATTTTATCTGCTCCATCTTAATTTGCTGGGAGCAGAGAGAACTATGCTTCTAAAGAAACAGGTTTCTATGATATTAAGAATTAAAACTTAAGAGTGCTTGGCTTAGGAGGTCAGAAGATTACATTTCCTGAGACAGCAACAGAATTGAACCCAAAATTCACCTGTGTTTCTCCTGTAATGTCCTCTGCTGGGTGCCCTGACTTTGGAAGCAGAGAAAGGAAACTGCCTGCGGTGTCTTTTCTTTGCTAAGCACTCAGGTAGAGTGCAGACTTAGAGAGTGCCAATGCTACCACTTGCCATTGCCTATGGCAATGAAAAATGGAAGACTAGGAAGGGATACAGGCTGGGAGAAAGGATATGCTGACCAGCTCCTCTTGCTGTAGCTGCCAGTCCTCAGGCACTGTCAGTGAGCCCAATTCTGGGTGAAGGTTTTGTATTTTTGCAGGAAGGAGCCTGCCCAGTGGTGAATGTTAATACATTGCTGCTGCTTTGAGATAGCAACTATGAATTAATCATGGACTCTATGAGGAAAGGGCTCAGGTTTGAGCAATTGTCATAAGTGTGATTCAGCTTAGTCCTTCCAAGCATGCTTTTAGCACAACTGAGCACAGGCACAGGGCAACATTCCTGGCAGGAGGTGGAGGACATTGTACGTAAGTAGATCTGTGTGTCTTCACTCTTTCACACTTGTAACCCTTGTGTAAATCCCCTCAAAACAACCTCGGTCTAAAATAAGTAAGAAATTGATTGAGCTCATTGAAAAAACTAGAATATAATACTTTTCTGTCAGAAATTCTGCATGAAATTGCTTTAAATTCAATGTGGAAAACAAAGCATTTATTGGGATATTGAGATCTGTACTAAAACAGTCTGTGCTACCACAGAGGTTTTTGCTTTCTGATGTTTTTTGCTGTTAAGACAACCATGCTGCCTTATAAACTTTAAAAGCTCGGCAGTCTTAGACTGTGCTGGCCTGTGTGAACGATTTGTATGAACTGTAGTACACTTTTTACTCAAAAGCTGTACATTTCTGGCATATTCTTTTGAGTGCTTTTCAAACCTTTGAAATAAGAAGCTGAGGAGTAAATAAATGGGAGGAAATCACATGCAGTAAATCACCAGCAGTGCATAGACTGTCTCAGGATTGTGAAAGAAATAAAGTGTGAAATAGCGACCATACTATAAAAGATACAATAAAATCAGAAAAGATCAGTGGGTCAGGTGCTAAGCAGCATGAAGGCTGCTTCGCTCTGCCCCAGCAGCTCATTATATCAGTTAAGCAAACATTTTATAGCTGGAAGTACAAGCACTCTAGTTCCGCAAGCTGGGTGCTGTGCCCCTCTCACTCTGAGGGTGAAAGAGCACACAGTCCTTACACTGACAATGTGCAGAACTCATTTAGTGGGTCAGTGAGTGGGAATGGGACAGAAGCAGTACTCATTGCTACTCATTGTAGATTTTTTGCTGTCAGAGCTCCTCTTTAGTTCCCTGCCAGCTCCCAAATTGCTCTAGCCAGTCCTGCTTACAGCAAGGGTGGGGGACCCCAAGTTTGTCCTTACAAGTGTTCAAAAATGTAACTGTGGCAAGATTGTGCTAAGATTCCAGAAAAAAAAGTGAACAACATAACAATATTGATAAATATTATAACTACTGGTAGTGATGAATCTTACAGCTCTATCATAAAAAAATCACAGGATTTGTTCATATTACATGAAATTGTTTAATTATCTTCTTGTCTAGTAATCACTAGTACCGTGTGTGACATATTTAAGAAGGGGAAAAAATATTGTGCAGAAGTAATTGTGGCCATGGAAGAGAGGAGTGAGAATATGTGAGAGAAACAATCATGCAGACACCAGGGCTGGTGGAGAAAAATGGGAAGAGGTGCTACAGGTGCTGGAGCTGAGATTAACAGGTAAAGGGGAGCAGACACCCACTTCTAGTAAATGGAGAACCCCATGTCAGAGCAAGAGGATACCTGGAAGAAGGCTGTGACCTTGTAGGAAATCCTTACAGGGACCTGTGGACCCATGGAGAATGGAGCCTGTGCTGGAGCAGGTTTACTGGCAGGACTTGTGACCCTGCAGGGGACCCATGCAGGAGCAGTCTTTACTTGAAAGCATGTGGAAAGGGACCCACACTGAAGCAGTTTGTGAGGAGCTGCAGCCTTTGGGAAGGACTCATGTTGGAGAAATTTGTGGGGAACTGTCTTCCATGGGAGGAACTCCATGTTAGAGCAGGGAAAGGGCTTCATCCCTGAGGAGGAAGCAGAAACAACATGTAATGAACTGACCTGAACCCCCATTCTCATCTCCCTGTGTCTCTGTATGGCAGAGAACCCCCGCTGGTGCATGAGGGGCTATGTGCAGGGTAGCAGGATGACAGCAGTGATGCAGCAAAACCAGCTGGGTGCAGGAGGCGTGTGCTGGTGCATGAACCCTGGGCTACATGCAGGAGAGAATGAGGGAAGCTCTTTGTCACAGCCTTTCCAGGACGAGGGGGTTGCTGTGCTCAGGTTACAGTGCAGGGGACAGCACGTGCCTCCTGGTTGTGCTGTGGAATGGGGCACAGTCTGCCACCTGTCCCTCCAGAGAGGGCTGCATGGCCTTTGCTGCTTGAAACACAAGGGACCTCAGAAGAACAAGCTCTGGGGGTGTGAGGCTGGATGAGTGTGATGAGGGCAGTGAGATACTATAGGTTATCCCAAAAATAGCTGGCACAGGACACTTGCCCTGTGCTCCAAGGGCTTCCCTGCACAAGAGGTTCTTACTGAATATATTTCTGATTGGCAATCGGTGGAAGGAATTTTTTATTCAAGAAAAAACACAAAGTTGTGTTTGCTGAGTAACCCTATAAGCTGACACAGAGATGCCTTCCTGGATTTAGAAATACCATAGTTATTAAACAAAGCATGTCCCATGGATGTGACTTTCTCAGCTCCTCCCACTTAATATACAGAGGAATTAGTTATTCTCAAGCTCTGGCTTCCTGTCAAAAAAGGCACACTTTTTAGAGTAAAATTCACAAGTTAGCTGTTTTTCTGTGAAATATTCAGTATAATGAGCTTATAAGGGTTTTGTCCTGGTTGCAGAGAAAGTTATGGAGAGACAGGGGATGCAATACATGCAATGTTAGTTTTGCTTTGCTGCCTTCTGGGGAAAGCCCTTTGCTCCTATTTCCAAGTGAGGCCAACAAATTTCATTAGGCCACCTTTCTGTAAATATCCTGACTTGTTTTTAGCAGCAGAAAGGTAACTATGGCTGCAAAATTGGCATTTTGCAAAGGTACCTTGAAATTCAGGCATGGAGATAGCCATTTAATTTCAGCCAGCTGCTTCTATTGTCTTTCCTTTCACTTTATTTCTTTATTTATTTGTTTGTTTTTGGGTTTTTGGTTTTTTTTTTGTTGTTGTTGTTGTTTTGTTTTGTTTTGTTTTTTGTTTGTTTGGTTGGTTTTTTGTTTGTTTTTTTAAATCTCTATTCCTCATTAGAACTTGCCTGCAACTGCTCTGTGCAAATGTGTGAAAGCATTTTAGGACTAGTTTCTTTACCCCTAAAGGCCATAAAATTGATGTAATAACCAGACTCTCAGGAGTCAAAACCAGAGTGCCAATCAGGATTCTGGGTGCTTTATGCAACAAAGAGTGTTCTGTTGAATCAACCCCATATTTCCCTAGTGTGTTCATGTTTTTCTCCGTCATGAAATGGTTGTGGACAAGAAAGCAGCTGAGATGGGTTAAGAAGTCCATCCTTATCTGATGCACACAGGAGGAAATTAGCTGATCTGCTTGAGCAGATGAGACCTGCAGCCAGCAGTACAAAGCCAGACTGACATGAGCTGTGAAAATGGAAGGGAAGAATCGTGTGGCATCGAGGACATTAGCCAGGCTCACTGGCATTCCTTCTGCTGGGGTGATTTGTGAGAAGGTGTAGTGCCTCCTGGACCATCCTCTCTTTACAGTATTTGGTGCCAAGAAGCCTCTAATCCCCAGCCTCTACCTTCTCCTTTCTTACCCTGTACATTTGTTGTACTTCTGTTTTAGCGTTGTCCTTTCCCTCCCTCTCTGCTTTCCATGGAACATCTCACTGAAGAGCAGCCCAGCTGCATCTCAGACCCTGCTGGGCTCCAGGCTGGAAGGGGTGGGTCAGAGTTTCACTTTGAAGCATCGCTGTGGGGCTTCCAAACTGTACTGGGAGAGGAAATTGCTGCCTCCTCCCTTAGCCACATGGTCAAACTCAGCAGCATCAGAGAAAAACCCAGGCTGCTTTTCACATCAATTTTTGCCACACAAGAAGAAGGTGACAGAGTATGATTGAAGGGAAGGTGGGGAGAGAGGGAGGAAAGTATATTCTGCTGAGACTATCTTTTCCTTCCCTTTTTCCTCATGAGAACTGGTGGATCCCTTACTAGTTCAGTGCTTCTCTCCAACCACTTCATGCTGTAGTATGGGAAGGGCTGGAAAGAAGTTTTAAGCCACTGATGGCAGCATTTCAGCAATAAGGAGTGCATGGGAGGATGAACAAGAGCACCAGAGATAATAAATTAAGTGATGAAATAGTATGTTTAGAAAACCAATAAGGAGTGTGCTATCTGGCTGCTTGCGCAAATTTGCCCCACTCCCAATGAAACCCCAACGACAAATTAATCTCTGCTTTTCCTCTGCATTCTTCTTGAACTGAGCAGTAAGATAAATCTGCAGCAGTGTCTGGGAAGGATGTGAAGAATCATCCGTATGTCAGAAAAGTCACACACTTTTTCATTAAGACCTTAGGGGAATATGCTAAATAGTAACAAGTACTGGTAGGACTGACAGGCGCTGAATTCTTGGTGTATTGGTGTCCATGGGGGTGTTTCCATCTCTGAGCCTTGGTTTGAGTGATTTTGACTTTCCATTCTCTGCATTTTCTGCAGTAGCACACCTTCAGCTTTCTCTGTGCCTGTTGTTTGTGATAGAAACCCCTAAGTGAGAGAGGAGTGTCTCAGCGAGAAAGCTCTGAAGCTGGATGGCAGTGAGGTTGAACAAGGCTTTTGGGGGACATGTGGAGAATGCAAATTCAATGTGCTATCTGTATATTTGTTGATGTTATTTTAAACTCATATCATGGAGACTAAAGTAGAAGTTAATGGTGATGTAAATTCTTGTTTTCTACTTCAAAAATATATGGAATATTTACCTTTTTAGTTGTAGTGGAGATTGAAAATGTTGAGAATTTTGTTGATTTTCCTTCCACATGAAAATATTCATCCTTCTTTTCTAAATGAAGAAATTCATTAGAATGCTTCATATTTCTTCTACTTCTTCTATTTCATGTGCAGTAAGATACAGCAAGCAATTCTTTCCACTGCCAAAAGGCCAACTTTTTTAGAGAAAAGATAGTTGGAAAAACCCTCAGCAAGCTCAAAATATGCATATAATTTTCCAAGTGTAGTACATGCTTTTAAAGGTTTTAAAAGAATGGGTTATGAAATAGTTTAGTTCTGCATGGTTGAAAATGTGTGGGTATTCATACACAGAAAATTACTAGCCCTGTTTTTGACATCCCTAAAGGGTACTATCTGAGGTCACAGAAACCAACCACTTTCTGAGGTCACCACTGATGCTTTGACATCACTGGTGGGAGAATCAGGCAAACCTGAGACCTTTGTGACTTCAGTGCTTCCAGACCCTGCACTTCCCAGAGAACATCACAGTGGGGCATCCTATTGTTTCTAGTGTGCTGAACTGAGAGTCACACAGGCATGAGCATTCTGAATTAAAATATTTTTCATGAAATACCAAACTACCAGAAGGTTTTGCCAACATTCTTCTTGAGTATATCTTTTATATTAGATGCGGATGAAAGAAACAAAGGAAAACAGACTGGAAATATCCAACATTCAGAAATGCTGAATTATGCCATCATCTGTTTTAGTCTTAAGCAGCACGATGTTTAATAGCTATCTGGATATGATTCACCATTTCCTTTTATCAGTTTTATTCTGGCACAGCTTCTAACCAGAAAGTGGAAAAGTGAGCCTCACATATGTAAGGCATGTAGGCACAGGTACAGGTATGACTAAGAAATACAAAGGTGTATATTTAAAGTTATTGTATGCAACACCTGTAAAGTGTTTATGACAGAGCCATTCATGCCCTGTTTTCAGGAATAAATAAGTGTTTTTAGAGTAAGTACAAGTGATTGGTCATACTTCCCTCTGTGTGCCTGTAAATGCCACTTTAAAAGCCCATACTTCTTTCAGTGAAGTGAGAAAGGTTATGTGCCTCTTTAGTTGTACAAATGAAGTGTTTGTGAGTTCTGTAAAGATGAATGAAGTCCATGGAGTTTTTACAGTAAGCCTGTGATCACCAGATGTTGCAGTATGTGTGTGAATGCATGCTAGTTCATCTCTTGTTTGGATAATAGGATATAAAGATGTGAGACAACTGTGCAGTGTAGGTGTTATGACACTTGGGACCACGGCTTCAGCAGGCGTAAATCAGGGTGGCTCAGTGGAAGGAACAAAGTACAGCAGTGTACACTTCCTGGAATGAGTGTGTGTGATGGCATGTAGGGACTTGGACATGTGGGATTGTGGTTGGCAGAGTGTGTTAGGATGTGACTTAGGGAGCTTCAGCTAAAGACAGTTGCTAAAAGAAAAGAGAAAAAACCAAGCCACAAATACACATCTAAGGAGCACGAATGTTGAGGGAAAAGGAGAGAATGCACTCACTGAGGCTAATCCCTCAGGCTAAGTCACCAGTTTTGTGCTGCTTTTCCTCCGTGGAAGTACATGGGAGCTGTGGGATTTTAGAAAAATTCTGAGGGGAATTCAATTTATGCCTTGGCATGTGCATGTGATATTTCAAATTTCAAATTAAATTGTGTTTATATGACACAGTTGCTTTCCACAACAAAGGCTTGATTGAAGTTCCTAACACATCTCTTCCAGGTCCATTCATCATCCTGTTGTAATACAGCCCTGTAACCTATTCAGTCACTTGTGATTCCGTTCCCCATGAACTCATACCAACTCCATCCCCATGCTGTTACTTTTAAAAATAATTTGTTTTGCTCCTAGCTTGGTCTTGAAACACTAGAAGCTATTAAAATCAGAACTGTGCTCAGGTTCTTCTGGAGAATCTTTTCTCTCAATCCTATCTGCACGGCTACATAGAAAATTGGGTGGTTTGGATGCAAGTCAGTTGTATGTGAAGGAAATAAAAGGAAGAATATGTTTATCATTTGTGAAAATTCCCCAGTTATTGCTTAGGAAAACATCTGGTCACTCTGCTGAGGTGATCAAAACAGCAAACAGAACATTACATTGCAAGAAACTTCCCAATGGAAAGTACCACTGAAAATATGGTAATTTCTGCTGTGTGAGCCACTGGCAGATCACTGATTTAAACCCCAAATATATTTCTAGTAACTCAATCCTATACATACGTTAATGTGGCTTTGTGTGTGTGCACCCATGTATGTAAAAAAAAAAAAAAGGACAGACTGAGCAAGCTAGCAATTGGAGTGTTTAGAGTCAAGGAGAAGTTTTGTTATGAATGAAATCTGAAAGGATTTGGATTACAGTCAAGAAGTTTAGATAGAGGGCAATCTAAATTGTACAAGGGCAGATAGTCTTCCAAAGTTTGGCTCAGAAAAGGATGTGGGAGGTCTGAAAGACAGCTTGGCTAATGCAGTGTGTAGATGAAAAAAATGCACTTTAATGATTTGTTGAACTATTACAAACCCAAACATCAGTTCAACAGGACTAGCCTGATAATTACTGTTTTCCCAAAAGAAAATTGTAGATTGTGAATGAAAAGAACAACTAAAACTTAAAACTTCAGCTTAATGGAGCTGCATTTTTCTTGTGAAACCATTCCCATGGAAATTTCCTAATGATTTTCTTTTGAAATAGTCTCATTTAGAAAGGAAATACATAGTGTGGCATATATCTCGTTACAGCACTGCAGAAAATGGACAGTCATACTGTCAATTAAAAAGTACTCTTTCTCTTCTTGTGTGCACAGTTACATGGTGGGACTCACTGCTGTGTGACAGCAGTGCCAAGAGTTCAAAAGGACTAAGGGAAATGTAGGACCTTTCTTGTTATTAAGATACCATCTGGTCCCTGATACTACTGTCATGATAACCACCATGGTAAAGGGAAGCATATATAGTGTGTGTCCTGGTTTGAAGGACAGGTGTCTGCCAAGAAAGGCAGGAGCTTCTCTTTGAAATAGAGAATGTAAACCCCCTCCCTCCGAATTCTTATAATTTTGAAATTAAGGGGCTCTCAGGCAAAGATATGGGAATAAGGAATAACAGTTCTTGACTAGGAAAATTAAAATAGAAACACAGTATTACAAAGAACAAAATTCAAAACACTGACAGAGTCAGAATACAGCCTCACACCCTGTCAGTCAGGGTGTTGTTAGCAGTCCAATTAAATGGTGGCTGCAGTTCTCTTGGAGTGACAGATGTGGTTCAGTTAAAGCAGTGCTCCTGTAGAAGGGTGCAGTTTTCCTCTGAAGGTCAAGTGATGATATGGAAAGGTCTGGTTTTCCTCTGGAATCCAGTGGAAAGAAGGTATCTTGGTGTTCAAAATCTCAGTTTTTATCTAGGTAGGAAAGGCTTGGCTCCTCCCCCTGGCTGGAGCATCTCCCAGTAGGATGATGTAATTTTATCAGTCATACAGTGGGACTCAATGGCCCATTAGCAGATGGTATCTTCCTGGAGGGAGGATGGGTTGTGGGAAAGATAAAGATGGTTGCCCCATCTTATCTTAAAGATGGCCCATTAGCAGATGATATGTGCCACGGAGATAAGGATCACTGCCCCACCCGGCTTCAACTGATGGTAATAGAATACACATTTCTGGTCACATCCTATATTGCAACCCATGACACCAGGGTTTGTAGGCCAACAAATGTTAGTTTGCAAATATTTAAAATGTTAAGCTTCATCAGTTTGAGCTGTGTTTATGCCTAGAAAAATGTTAATATTTTCTGGACTTCATAGTCATTTTAAATTTCCCAGGGATTTCAGGGAGAATGGATACCTCTGCAGCCTTAATCTTGTGTCATGTTTTCCTTTTTTTTTTTTTTTTAAGGATTTTTCTTTTCCTGTCTGGCAGAGAGTAGTCCAAACCGCAGAATCCAGAAAAGGACTGTCCCAGAATTGGTGCCCCTTTCCACCAGGGAAAGGGATGCCACAGAGCTGGGATCTAGTTTCAAACTCCTGCACAATTTGTGGTTATTTAGAGCCAACATTTTGGTTTGAGTAGGTCTCTAAATATTTATTGTATGGCGTTATTTATAAGAATAATGACTCTATGTTTACAGGCTACAGCATATAATATATCTAATGCTTGGTCTCTTTTTTTTTTTTCAGCTTGCTCTAACTTTCAAGTGCATTTCCACTCTTTAATTTTACACAAACTCTTGGACATTGGCCAGACAAATTCTTTGTAGTCTGTACAGTTCAGGATCTTGGCCAGATTAAAGTTGTCATCAATTTCACCTCCCTCTTCTTTTAATAACATCCCACTTTTCTCCGTTGTATCTCTCATGTTTTTAAAGGTTGCCATTCTCTGCATTCTACTTTATTTTCTTCAATGTTATACTGTTTTATTTTTTCTTCTGATTTAACTGAATCTTACTTTTCTGCATGCTCTTTTAAAGCCCTGTATATTTTAAATATGGTCATTATAAATATTCACTACTCAGCAGTCTTTTTGTGAGGTTGTACTAGTAATTCCTTGTCCTAAATCCAATTTGAATGACAGCTGCAGAGAGTCTCCTCAGGGAATTTTAGGAATCTCTTGGTTTCTTCTATGCTGAAATTTCAAATTCCATTTTCCTCAAAGCTAGTCTGACATACTGAAGGCCCAAGCTATTCTTGCTTTCCAGAAGACAATAATACAACATCAAACCCTGAGTCCAACTCTTGCTAGTTCAGAGGATTTTGTTCTTCTGAAATATGATTGTCAGAAGCCTCTGCTTGGAAAAAATTATGCTTATAAAATTATTTTAAACAAACAAGATACCACCATCCACAGATGGGAAGGTTTATAGAACAGGTTTCTGGTTGACATCTATTTGATGAGGTATTTTTAGTTGTGATAGATAGTCTAAAGCATGGATTGATGAATTGCAGGCAGGTTTACTCAATGAATATGATGGGATTTGGCATGAAGTCTATGAAGAAAGCCTACGCTGTTATAATACTCAGAACAATCTTGGTCAACAAGCTTATGCTTCTGTAATGAGAATTTGTACTTGCCAAGGATGAGTTCAGAGCCCAGTGGTCAGCATCTCCATCTTCAGCTGATGCAATTCAAACCTGGAGCTCATGTCTTGGATGTCTGGTCCTAAAACTGAATGCGGGTGTAACGTATACATTTTCTTTTTCTCAGCTTTCTTTGAAAAATTACAATAGATTGTGAGATAAAAATCCACTTTAAAGTTTAAATGTGGCTGATATTCTTTCTTCTGGCTGGAGCAAAAGTTAACTTTTAAGGGCAAACCCCCAGGGCTGAATATACTAGTAAACTCCAGCTGCTTTGTACTTCTTTGCCAATGCTGAGGAGTCATAAACCCAATTGCACTTTCTGGTTAAACCAGGTTTACAGCTGTTTTGCATTGCTGGAGTGGAGCATAGCAGCTGGAGCATACCTCTGAATCAGGGTGATTTTTTCTTTGCTGAGTCTTGTCTCTTTGTTCAGTCTTACATGGAATAAAACACGACAGAGGTAGTCAGCTCTTGGGAGTGCACAGTCAAATTGATGCAAGACTTGCATTTAGAGCCAAAGCCACCATGGATCTTTTTGTGTCTTTCTATTTGGTTTTATATTCTACTAGCTGTGTTTTGTCATGGGGATTTAGATGTGTGATAACTGTACTGGCCTTAAACTCAATTTTGGTAAGGGCAGCATTTTTGAGTGGGTTTTGCATGTTTTGTTGGCTCAAGTTATCTTACAAAAACGCCTTATAGCACTATGTATCAGGAGGATGAAGAAGATTTTGATGTTAAAATGCCAGAGGAATTCTTCACTTCAGAATCAGCTTGTCTCTATTGGTACCACTTGTGATGGTATCAGGTTGTTCCATTTGTCTGTGCCACATTTCTCCATCTCTGCAACATCTTCCAGTTTTGTCTTTTTGAATCTTGCTGATATGAATGCCATTTTGTCTTGTCATGGTTTCATGGTTTTAGGCTAAAAATGAGCTACTTGAATGCTTCTTTTGGCTACCTGAGATTTGCAATGGAGCACGAATATAGATGGAGTTCTTGGTTTGGACAGGTCGGTACTGTCATCAGTAAATCCTGATGTTGGTTGCAACTTAAAGTCACGAACGGAATAAGTATTACTGAGGGATACACTAGATGAACTTTAAAAGGTTCCTTTCAGCAAAAAATCATTCTATGACTCTATTATCAGTAATAAACAGGTTATAAATTCTAGATGTATGTAGTCAATAATGGGCTAATGCTGGAAGAAGGGATAATTAATGCAGTAGAGCCTGTGAGTGAATGGAAAAGTTCGGGGGATAAGATAATCTATAAGAACACCTGCAGAACTATCTTTGTGTTATTTGTTGTGTGCAGTATGTCCATATGGTTACAATCACCAAGTGTTTAGAAACCTTTGCCTAGAGCAAGAGCAATTGCCGGATCAGCTGTGCAAAATACACCGTGCTAATTTGAACGTCTCTGTTGAACTCCAGACTGCTTCACCTCTGCTGCTCCTGCTGCCTTTGTCACAGCCAGACTTCTTGTGTGTTTTTGAAGTTACCAAGGTCTTTGATTTAGTTTTGGTTTAGCTCTCCCCAAGTATTTGTTATCAGGGAAAACAGCTGTGTACCTGAAGTAGTTGCAACAGCAGCTGCCACACCACAGCCAGATAAATTTCCACTCTTACAAACTATTTGTGTGCTGTACGACAGAAACTTAGTTTCTGTTCTTTCACTGTTATGGGGTTGTGACATTTTGTTTCTACATTCCAGTAATGTCACACTGCTTTATGCATGGTTCTTAGGCTGCTGATTTTGTGGGGTGGCAGTAGCCAGTTTGAAAATCATAAATCTAAAAAGAGCCATGAGATCAGTCTGCAACCAGCAGCAAAAGCAAGGTGTCCATTCTACTAATTTCAGCTGAGCTCATAGGAAAAAAGTAAAAGCAACAACAACAAAAAGGTTCCCCAGATTGTCTTGGTCCATACATGTCCTATATTTTGTACCTTCTTTGCAGTCTGCAGGTCCTAATGGCCAGCAAATCAACTGCAGGCGAGAGGGAAAGACCACCTGTTGCACTAAATATTCACAAACCCTGCAAACAAAAATAAACAGTAAAAGACCAAACCCTTAACAGCTTGTAACAGCTGCCACATTCCACCCAAGAGAAATCTTTATGCTAATGGAATCTGACAGGGTCTACATTAGATGTTTACACATACAGGGAAAAAAAACCCCTAAAAATAAAAAAGGAGGGGAAAAAAGAAGAAAAAATAATGAAAGAAAGGGAATAAGTCTGTTAAGCTCCTCTGAGTAGGTGATGTTTTATGTATGTAAATCTTTTGTCATTGTTCCCACTCCTGTAGTTTACATTTTTCATAGTTTGAAGTTAAACATTTGTTGAGTGCGTGAGCTGCATGATATGGCCAAGGACTAAACAGAGCTCTATTTCTTTTATTGGTTAAGTAAGGGGAGTGGTATCCCTGATGTGCTCCAACCGCAGAAAAAATTCTGCTGAAGATTCATCTATGAAGATGCATAGAAAATAGTCTTTTAATATCTCACATACCAGTTTGCCTCTTGTACCAAACTGATGAAAACCCAGGAAATTTACATGAGAAATACTAGCCAGCTGAGTCATAGGAAGAAGTCAGGCAGTAGCACCTTTCTGATTTGTGTGGGATGACTCTGATCCCAGGACACTGGTGCTGGAAACTGGTGTTGGTTTGGGTTATTGTATATCATCTTGGGGCACTCAGTGCAGATGCTGACCTCAGAGTCACCATGCTTGTCAGAATGGTGTTTTCCTTTCTGTCTGACAACAAGAAGCCTGGGGATTTGAGGATCAGAAAAAATTATAAATTGAGGATTTCTAGGGTAATACAGAGACAGTAGAAATGCAAAAGGCATTTAAAAAGAAAAAAAAATCTGAACTACTTTATGTTATTCTTTAAACTCAGAAATGGCCAAAGGTATCTCTGGAAGCTTTGAAAGTGACCCTCTGGTCTGGTTAGGCTCAAAGGTTGTTGAAAGTGCTGAGAAAATTTCTCTCCTCCAATTCTATTAAACTTCAGTAAGTAGCTGGATGCATGGTCAGTGTGGTAAGAAGGGATGGTTGGAGGCCAGCCAACAGGGCAGTAGAAAAAGGAACTGTATGCACAATGACAGTGAGAGAGACTTATGCTTCAGGCCTTAGAGAATTTTTTTGCACATTAGAACCCATCAAATTTTTTTTCCATAAAATTTACAGTATTTTCCCATTAGATAGTTTCAACCTCCTTGAAATGCAGTTCTTGCAATAGCCTGTCTGGCTTTGACAGATCAGTCCAGGTCCCATGGTAAAAACCACTTGGTCAGTCTGTTTGTCCAGCAAGTTGCCTGTGAAAAGGACAGTGCTTTAGTAATTCCTCTGTATTATCTGTAGGGAAAAGCCTATTCTTGAAGAGTTAAGCATTGGCATTTCTCTGTGGTTACTATGTCTGCCTTCACAAAGACTGAAATGTTAGTGTTTTTTTTCTGGCTACACATCACTTCATAGAACAGCAAATATAATTGGTGGAAACATCAGGAAAAAAAGCCATAAAGAATAAGCAAGAATAGAAATGGTTAGTTTTAGAAGAGATTTGAAAGAATAGGGAAATGACGGAGGCAGATTGAAACTAACTGTGCAGTCAGCAGTAGCTTTGGAGACGTTCACCTCCATAGCTATGGTGCAAGAGGAAGGCCCCTGCTTCAAGAGAGGTGAGAGGAACGATCTTGTAAAGAAAAACAGTTAAGATCAGAAAGTGCAAGTTTGGGTTCCTGTAAAAGCACTAAGGAACATTTTGACCTGAGACAGTCCCAACTGAAAGTCCAGTGGAATACTGTAGGGTTAGTAATCTCAGTTGCATCTACTCCCACTTTTGTTAGTGGTCAGTGATGGATGAGCTGGTTGTGAAGTATTTCTCAAGGATTGTAACCTAGCAAGAGAAAACCATGAAACTACTTTAATTGCTGCTTAACTTATGTCTAAAGTGGCACGGATTACAAATTCACCAGGGTTGAAAGAGACCTTCAAAATCATCTACAACAGTCAAACTATCACCACCATAATCACCCCTGAACTATATCCTATGTGCCACATCCAGGCACAGTAGGATTGCTGCCTAATATAGTGCAAGAGAGGCAGCATTCCTGGGGCATTATTTTGAGTAGGTCTCCTAACTTTGAAAGGAAGCCAAGTCATGGGGGATCTGCATTTCCCTCTGATGGGACCTTGAGTTCAGAATGTGGGCTTTTGCATAAGGCACCTCTTAAAGGAGAAACAAATACTCTTATCTTACTTTGGAGGTGGAAGAAACTACATGTAGCTTATCTTCCTCAGAAATCCTTCTGTTTGTCCTTCAGTCATACACAATATGTAGTACCAGCCCCAGCCTGCATTTCTGGGTGCTCACAGGAGCTATTGCCTGCTTTCCCTCTGCTCACACCAATCTAAAGTAAAAGTAATTTCTTTGAGTTCAGCAAAGTTGCACCCCACTGAAGCTTGTGTGTGAAGAAATCAAGTTCCCAGTTTGAAGGCCAGAAGAATATTCAGATCTTCTTCCTGATTGTTTCATTGTGAGCAAGTATGTGCACAGAGTGGCTTGAGGTGGGCTAGCTGCAAGTTGGCACAATTAATTACTACATATGGAGACTGGTTCACCCTGCATCCCTCTAAATATTGCTCATTTACAGATGTTCACACCTGTCTCTTGATTAAATCAAAATCCTAGCACATGGAGACAATTCTAATTAAAAGTCACAGAATCTTATAGACCTGGCTGTCACTCGGGTTGAATTTCATATGTCAGATGCACTCAACTTTCCCTGAATTCCCAGGGTCTGGACTAAGCATCTCCAACTGGGTGACAACATTCAGATGAGCTTAGCTCAGGAAAAGCTGAAGAAAACACAGAACATGTCTCAGTGCCTATCAAGTCTAAACTAAGAACAACAACACTAGTGACTCTCCATTTCCAAAATTAGAAGGAGAGATAGTTACTGTTCTGTGCACTAAGGGGTACTAACAGTTCATAACTCCAGACACAAAGTAGTATCCCTGGGGAAAAAAGAGTTCTATTCTCCTTTGAGTGGTACCACCTGTTTGGGTAGATACTGGCTTATCAGTAATTTGTGGACTTCTTTTGCAATTTTTGATTTGTGCCAGCATGGAAAATTATATGCAAGGTTATGGCTCTCCTTTGACTTCCATAATTAAGGCCCCTCCACAAGTCTGTAAAGTCAGTGGGATGATATCAGTCTGAATCAGTGAGAAGGGGCTTAAGCCTCTGATACTTAATATTTTGCTATTCCAGTTAATTGCCAGGGATTCCCAAAGCTCCAGCCACATGCCCAGTTTGAAAAGTTGTGCAGGAAATGCTGGAATGAAGTGGTAACAGCACCTAGCCAAGTGCCATCTGTTGGCCATTTACCATACTGCCTCAGAGGACAGTTTCTGAGTGCCTGAACCAAGCACAGATAATGTGGTCTAGTCTCATTGAATTCAGACCTACAGTTTAGTACCTCATTTCAGAAGGAGGGCTTTGCTTTTCCCTATATCCAGTCCCTTCAGATTCCCAGCGTAGTTTATCTTTAAGTTGGACATTGGGAAGAATTTATTCACAGAAAGGGTGATTAGACATTGGAATGGGCTGCCCAGGGAGGTGATGGACTCACTGTCCCTGTTTAAGGAAAGGCTGGATGTGGCACTTAGAGCCATGGTCTGGTTACCATGGTGGTATTCAGTCATAGATTGGACTAGATGATCTCAGAGGTCTTTTCCAGCTCAATTGATTCTGTGATTCTGCAATCTGAGAGAAGATGTAAGACTTCTGGTTAATGGTTTAAGACATGAGCAGGTATACAAACAGATCTTACTGTGATTTGTGAAGTATCCTCTCTCTTTTTGTTGAAGGACAAATTGATTAGCTGTGCCTAGGGAGACCTAAGCATAGTGACCCCTACTCATGCTTAGTTCTCCAATGCTTTGAGGTAGAATAATTTGAGCTAGAAGTTAAGATTTGCTCCTGTGTCACCAGGATAGTGAAGTAGGGTCAAATGTCTGAGCCCCCTCTGTACTCTCAGATTGATTATTTGTCCTGTGGCCACAGAACCCCAGAAGATTATCCCAAATGATCTTGAATCACCTTGTGTGTAGGATATTAGTTTTGGATGTTCTCCATGTAACAGTCCTCTATGCATGAGTTTGTGCTACTCCTTTAGAAGGACCTAATATTGCTTCAGCCTAACTGGGAAGTCTATGGGAGATGTAAAGAAATCTTTTTTCAAAATGGATTTGGAGCAATAAGTGAACTGAACCTTTCTCTTGTCCTGCAGAACTTCTACATTATACTGGCAGATTGTCTAAATAACTGACAAAGCTTACTGAAAACACCCTCTCAAACAAAATGTCTGGTGCCCAGTGATATCATCTAAGGCTCTCATAAAAGAGAAATGCTTCCTGATGGCACTTAGGGCTGGAAGTTTCTCATAAACCATCAGTCAAACACATTATGTCCATACCACAGCAAAATGGATTTTCCAGAAATATTTCCATGTAGCAGGAGGTGAGGATGGTGGTTCTGTGAATGGTATCTTCACTGCCTCCTTCTTCTTTACTGTAGCCCTCTGCACTGATGTGCAGGCTGCTCCAGGAGACACTGTCTCTCAGAAACACTGTAAACCTCAGACTCAGCCTACATGACTTCAGGGTTGTTAAAGAGTTTCTGGTATTTTCTTGGTAAGGAAGGAATTTTATATGCCATGATTTAATCATGTTTTTAGCACAGATTTTTACTTTTTGTCTCCTTAGATTTCCTTTGCAGAGACAGTAATACCTCTTTCTTTCTTCAAGTGCAGAGTAAGCAGCTGTTTTGTTCATTCACTGGAATGCTTTTACTGGTGTGATCAATGAGGATACTCTAAAATATTGCTTCTGTGTGCTCTTTGAAATCCCCAGAGCTCTTTCTGAGCCATTTGATGAAGTGTTTTTATTCTTTTTTTATTCTTTTATTCTTTTCATATTCATATTTTTATTCTTTTCCTAATCATCTATATAATACTAGTGCAAATTTAATAAAAATAAGGTTCAAAACATTAGCACATTGCTTTGCAGAATATTGTTTTACATTGATGAACTAATGAATGAATGTTGAATTCATTAATGAATGAATTATTTTGATGAAATGTGGGTGTGAAACACTGCTATTTGCAAAATTTCATCTTAACCTTCTGTATGAAAATGAGGACTGAATATATGCAGCATATTTACCTAATAAATACATTAAATATTTTTGCAAAGAAATGGCCACCTGACTCAACATGCCAGCCCAGAATTTTAAACTAGTTGAACCTCACTTTTTTGTTTGTTTGTTTTTTTAGCAAACCTCCTTCTTCTCCTCTATAAAGATAATTGTGTCATGTGATCTTTTCTGCACTTTTTCTCAGTTGTTTCCTTAGTAATATATTCCATATGTTTCCTATCACTTTTTTTTGTTCTTTAGTAGCCTAGAGCATTTTCCTCACCACAAGTTTCATGGATATCTTTCCAGGAAATATCGTTGTTCAAAAAGAGTTTTATAGAAGCAAGTAAAACACATTTCCAGAATACTGCTGCCAAATAGCAAAAAAAAAAAAAAAAAAAAAAGTTAATTTTTTGATGATGAAGATATTAAAGGGAATAAAAAGTGTGTTTTTTAAAAATAACCAACTCTTAACAGTACTGCAGGAGAATATTCAATTATATGGAATGCAGTTTTCCACTAAGGCCATCTCATCTTAGCTTGAAATGACAGATTGAATTAACTTTTTTTTCATTTCTGTTTTTCATTTTTACATTGTTCTCCCGCCATTGCTTGCTACTATTTATATTTTATGTTCAGGGTCTTTTTTACAGCTGTTTCTAAAATTTTACAGAAGAAGCCAGATATCATGTTGGAAAGTCAAAGTTCCAAGTCAGGCTATAAATCATAAAACCCCATACATATGCCATATAAAAGGCCATCATACTATTCTTTAGCACTTCCTGTGTTGACTTTCCCCCTCTTCCCTTCTCTTACCCCTCACAGTTGGAAGAACTGAGGGGTCTTACCTGGCTTCTTTACTTTGCAGACTCAGAACAGAGCACTGGGTCAGACACAGAGGTGCTGGCAGAAAGGACATCCTGCTCATTTGGCTCCCATTCTGACCTTACATCTGGTGGCTCAGGCCCTCAGCCTCCTCCACCTTCATCCATGGAAGAGATCCAGGTAGAGCTGCAGTGTGCGGACCTCTGGAAAAGATTTCATGACATTGGGACAGAGATGATCATCACAAAAGCAGGCAGGTAAGACACATCTGGCTTTCTGTCTAGTTAAAAAAGAAATCATAACCAAACAAACAATTTTTTATTTAATTGTGTTTTTTAAGAAACTTTTTTTTTTTTTCCCTTCTTGATAATCCAAAGGGAAAAATATGCAGGAAAAATTAAACTGCTGAGTTTCTCAGCTGTATCTCCTGTTAGTTTTCTTAAGACAAGTGAAGTTTCATATGACTGTTTGAATAAGTGGCTCCAAAGGAAAACTGGCAGCTGCAGGAAACCATTGAGGATAGTTGTTCCTTTGAGGAAATAAATCAGGAGACAATCATTGTACTGTTGGCTGTACTGAATTTGAGATGAACTATGAATTTGGGGGTAAGCCATTTGAGTTTCCTTTCAAGTTTCCATAGCACTTCATAAGATTATTGATTTAATCTCAAATACAGTGAAATTCAAATTCACCTTTGCACCAAATGAATGTCTTCCTGCAGCTCTAAATAGATGCAGTGTTAATTACTTCCTGTATGAAAAATGTGCAAGCCTAATGTTTTCCTTTGCTGTTGCAGTGATATCAGGACAGCTGAGGTTAGAAAGAACCACAAATTAGCAAGACTTTTTAAAAAGGAAACCTCACCATGACAGGTTAGCCAAGGGGAAGATCTTCACTGCTATTCACTACTATTTTAAAATGCCTAAGAGTCTGTTTGCAGGCACAACCTAGAGGTAGTTGTATATTTCTAGATGTCCCAAACTAGGATTTTTAGGCATTAACAGGCCGTTTGCATTAACAGGCCGTTTCTTACCTCCACCAAATGGGTTTTTAATTCCAATTGACGCGGAGAAGGAGGGCATCAGCACCACGGACAGAGCCCGTCAAGGCACGCAAGCTGCGGGAGTGGCCCAGGAGCTGTCCCGACTGTGCCGCAGAGATGAGGCAGGGAAATTTTAGCCTAGTTTTGGGGAAAACCCACGGTGCTCTATTGCTTACAGCGTTGTTTCATATCTGTGCTCAAAATTTTCTAGAACAGGCCGACTTGTTGCTTTACATTCTTGTGAAGTGAGTGCTATTGCTCTCTAGTCCCAGAAAGTCCAGATAATTCAAGGAAAGTTACACTGGAAAAATAACCTAGATAATCCCTGAAAAAGATTATCAGAGCCAGATTAGCTCCCAGTTTTAGAATTCAGTGACAAAGGAAGCATATTTCATCAGTACAGAGTGGGCTGCTGGTTTTCACCTTCTGCCTCAATTGCAAGAGGCAAAGTGACAGGAATGATATCATTTGCTATTGTGCAACAACGAGTTCTCTGCAGATGTTAAAGTAGACACAGAGAAAATCATTATTATCCTCTTTTCATAGGTGGTGACATATATTCATTATAATCCGAAATAATATTCTTTCTTCTGGAAAGGAAATGCTTGTAATTATTTGAATCCTGATGCCCAACTGTCACATTACCACCCACAGAAAATCCGTGTAATTACTAAATAGATGTGTTTTCTTCTGCTTGATTATATTCTTCTCCAGAAGTGATGTTAACAGTATTGGAGGGCTGCTGGCTTTTTATTTTTTTATTGACTACGTTTGTTGGTTAATCATTGCAAAGTATAATGAAGAGCTGGGCATTTTCTTTAGGTAATACACCTATTCATTGAGGGTGGTGCTTACAGGTGTGATAGAATTTGCAAATTAAATGGTTAAGCAGTTCAAGAGGTTAAACAGTTTTCTCTCAGAGAAGATGTGTCTGTGATGGGTGAGAGCTGGGTCCAGCTGTCCTGCATGATACATGATGCATCCCAAAGATTAGGTTTTCTTATTTCTGGCATAAATAGCAGAACTGGTGTTATTCCCTGAAGATTTCCTACTACTTATTCAAATTGTTAGAGACACACAGAGTAATTTGCATCTGCTTCCTTCCCCACAGAAGATTTTGTTCTTATTGCTTTCTCATTGGAAACCCTGAATCCCATAAGGCCTTCTTTTTTTGAAAGCCATTATAATTACAGACTACAGTTGCCTATAACTACAGCTGCTTCCTTAATTTTCTATGACTTGTAAAGCCCAGTTCCTGCCTGTCCCCACAATGTCTCTCTGCTCTTGCTGTGTAATGCTAATTTCTAACCTAAGTTCTCATTTCAAACATATTTCTGAGGCTATATCCTGCCTATGTCAGGCACACTGCACTTTTTGACTTTCAGACTCCTACTCTCGCTTCTAATTCTGCTTTGTTGTTTTTCTTTTCTTGATGCTATATTTTATAGATGTCTTCTTTTCTTCGTTGTGGTCTGTTTCCATAAATTTTCTCCAGTCCTCTTATAACTCTTCCTTCTTCCTTTCCATCAAAACATTGTTATTTAGATTTTAATCAGATGCTTATAAAAAGACACTTTTTTTCTTTGTGTAAAATATGCAAATGACTGTCAGCCACAGTCATTCAAACTTGCAATTTACCTTTATCTCTTTTTTGTTTGAAAGGCAGCCTTGGACTATGTACAAAATAAAATAAGTTTATCTTAAGCTCCAGGTCATACTGACTTGAACAACTAGTCCTAAAATAATTTTTAACTCTTTTTCTCTATGCCCCTTTACTAACAGTGATCATACTGGCAGCATCAGTGGAGGAATTTGAAACCTACCCCACATTCCTACAATCCCTATTTAATGTCCATGGTCACCTGAGCTGCAGGGGTAATTGTTTATCAACGGATGCACAGAAATGCTGCTCAAAGTAGGGAAAAAAATGTAGCTTATTCCTGGGGGAATACACTATAGGGAGTGCTTGGAGTCCTCCTCTGGAAGGGAACAGCTGCCTACTGTTTATGGAAGTGGTTTTATGAGTGCTACCATGCATACCAGCATACCCAAGAGGCTTTGTTCTGGGAACACAGGTTCTACCTGTAACAGAGCCGGGATCTCATCTCAACAATAGGGGAAATTATCTCATCTGTCATATCACAGTTATCATATCTGTGCTGCAGGATGGCTCAAACCAAAATGCTGATGGCCAGGATTCATAGTAAGACTGGAAAAGCCATCAGTGAGTGAAACAGTTGACCTTGTCCTCTCCTGACTTCTCTGTCCCTCCTGAAAGGTTAAGTGTTACTTTGCAGTCTCTTTGCCTCCCTGAAATCATGAGTCTGAGTTGTCTGTAGCATGAACTTAGGGCTGTTTACATTGCCAGGTGTTACTTTTTCTTTCCAGTGGAAAGAAGGTCCCAAAGTGCTCCTCAGCTAGAGAGAGCAGCAGAGATTTTGTAATCAAGCTCTGTTGATGCTGAAGGGGCCATGGAGAGGACTTCTCAGAGCAAGGGCTGGCAGGCCACAGCTACCAAACTGATTTTTAGAGTTGCTTGCTCCAGCTTCTGGAAGAATGTCCCCTTTGGAAGCAACTGAGAAGATCTGCTGGTCTCCCTCTCCTTCATACACTGCTATCAAGCCCTGCCCTTGGCTTTTTGTCTCAAAACACACATCTCTACATGATCCCATGCTGCAGAGGGAAACAGTAGGGCACTCCTCTGTCGACTTTCCTTTCCTTGCCTTGCCTTCCTTTTCTTCGCTCCTTACACATTTGTTTCTCTAATGAAATACACATTTTGCATCAGTCTTAAATGCAAGGAAATATGAGATATGAAATAACAAGGATAACTTCAGGTTGCACTGTAAACTCACACTTTGTAAAAACTGTGCATACTTATTCTGCAGACCTAAATCAGATTGTTTTGCAGTTTCTCAATTTGATTATTTTCATGCCTGGGAAATGACTATTCTGTCTATTTCTTTTGCTACAGTTGAAGAGCACATCCCTTTATTTAAGGGTTTGCATTTAATAGATGTCACCCTTATACAAACCTACTCTTATCTAAGTTCTTAACTTAAGGGTAAGAAACAGAAGCTTTATTCTGTTGGGAAAAAGAATCCAGTTTGGGGATATACCTGTGATTCTCCTACTACCAGTTTTCACAAAGTAAAATTAAACTATATTTTAAAAGAAAATCTTAAATATCACCATGAAAAGATACGGTGTTAGCTGCCACAACCCAACCATTTTTTTTCTCTTTGGTTGAAAATTCCAAAACATGGTTCTTAATATGAGTACACTCCTGTGCTGGCAAATAATTTTTAACTAAGTCCTAGGCCATTTATCTACCATTAGTTTTCTTCACATTTGATGTTCATAAACTTCTATCTCATTATGGAGGAAAACAGAAATTGAGTAGACTGTAGCACATGGTTGTTACTAAAATGCTTTTTGAAACACTTCTAAGTGGTCCTAAAGCTGTTCTAATAATTTATTTCATATCACGTATTTTCCCTAAAGGATACCGTAAGTTCAGAGTCTAAGTTTAGGAAGACTGTTTTCCTGCTGAGTGGTAAAGCTAACATATAAATAACTTGATCATCCAAAACTGCTGCTGGTATAAAACCTCCTCCTAAAATATATTAGATGTTATCACATGTTCCCTATGAAAACAGACAGCCTTCGTGTCTGTAGCTGTTGATTATGAAGCTGATACCTTTCTAGATGAAAGATTCTTGACTCTTTATTAATACAGCCATATCCAAATGGCCTGATTTCTTTCAAACCTTTGAGCCTATTGCTTTGTATAAGGCTGGTGCCTCTGGGCAACCAAGAGCCAGCCAAGAGGAAATGCAGAGAGCAGGGACTTTACCAGGATTATACACAAGCACATCCCTAAGTCTCCACCATTAGCCTCTGCCTTTTCCATTTCCCTCTTGCCACACAGCAGTGCTGCCATAGACCTGTTATGATGGTTGCAGGCCACACCTTTATGGCAAAGAAACCTAAGATACTTTTATACCCATAAAAAAAGAAAAACAGTAATAATTTGAAAAACTTTAAAACTACACTTAAATCTTAGAGAAAGTAGTGGGATCAGCTGACCTCTCTCCAATAATTTTAGGGATTAGTCTCTAAGCCTGCTGAATGGTCTGTGGTAATCTTTTACAAGGTATTTCATAAGTAAACAACCCCACAGTCTATACTGCAACTTTACACGGGGCTGCAGATTTGGAGAGAGCTTCTTGGGACACAAGGCACATTCAATTTTCCCAACACAGTGCACAGACTTAGACCCAAAGAGACTCTGATTTAATCCTGGATTCCTCATCAACCCTCTGAAACATGACCTACCTCTTTAGCTGCTCCCAAGTCACCTCTCTCTAATTAAAGAGAGCTGGACTGTAAAATGCCACATCCTGTACCCATTTGGCTTGGCAGATTTAATGAGCCATTGTGGCAGAAATAAGGTAATGCCCTCAAGACACTGAAGACTAATCCATTATTTCTTCCCCACCTCCTCTCTAGTCATTCTACTAGCAAACTCACACCGTCAGTTGCACAAATTGCTCTCTCCTTGAAGGGTTTCTGCAGACGATTTTTCTGACAGTTTTACATCTCTCATTGCTCATGTTAGCTCTGCTGGGGCAGCTGTGGGGTGGTGCTCTCCCCACCCCCCACGATAAATGCCCTTTTCCAAAGAAGATGCAGTTACTAATAGGTCAGATCTTATCTTCTCAGTGTGGCCTGAAATAAAAGCGCTGTGGGTAGGGCAAAGGCTGAGCATCAACCTCCTCCTTCTTCCCACCCTCCTCTGCAAGTGGCTTTATGTGGCTTGGCTGGGAAAGAATGAAGTAGATTCTCATGATCACATCCCTGTCATGCAAGGTGTGAGAGACATGTCTGGAGATGCTGACACAAGCTTTTCTGTTTTCTTCCTCCTCCAGGCTGTGTTCACTAGCAATACTTTGAGAAACAATAATGTTGAAAAGAGAACTAAATCTTCTTTCTGACATTTCACTGCTTCTCACTAAATAGAATGGAAAGTGTCACAATGGTTTGTAGGGATGGCTCCTAGAAACGTTTCTTTCCTACTATTTTGGCATCGTGTTTTTAAATTGCCCTTTAATATCCTCCCTACATCCACATACTTCCATCCTGCAAGGATATGTCTACTTATCAGAGAAGCAGAATATGATTTTCTATAAACATCCAGTACTTTAGGGGTTTCTCCTACCAAAGCTCTGTATTTTCTAGGCAAAAGTCATTTAGTTGAGTAACACCATCCTATAGGACCTCAGCTTAAATTTCTCTCAGATAAAGGCTGAGTAGTCCCTCATGTAGAGCTCAGGTCTGAGTTAACAGTCAGTGAAACAATGCAGGATTTCTTTCAGTTCTCTGCTCTAATTTCAGTGTTGCTCAATTCCTTCTGCACTTCATTCAGTTCAGCTCCTCAGATTTTATGAAGGTATAAAAATACCACATTAGTTGCAAATATAATATGGCATAAGTAATTCCCTCAGCATGCTCTTTGAGGGTGGTGTAGAATAGAAATTGGTCTACTGGCCACTATAAAATTTTTAAGAAGAAGAAATTATACAATAGCCACACTAACACTGGTATGCTTTAAGGTTAAAATTGTTCTGATCTGTTTTCTTCTGAAATAATTGCTACAAACACTTCCACAACAGTGACTGTGTTTAGCAGAGCTTAACTTGTGCTCAGACAAGAAGAAAAAGACTGGGAATTGTTTCTTTTTGGTGTGGAGTTCCATGCCTTTTCTGTCAGGAGAAAATGCTTAAGATAGGTCTGGATCATACGGCACAAAAAAGACAACATCTATTACAAAGTTTGCACAAAACACTACCAGGACTTAAAGGAAACCATGATAATAATGCCACTGTTTCTATTGAATGTGAAATACATTCCTAATAAGCAGATTAATTCGAGGGATGTTTTTTTTCCTAAATAACTGTAAAATGAGAGTGAGAGGAACTTTCAGGATGTTGTATTTGCTTTAAATATTACCTCAGTAATGCCAAACTCTATACTGAAATGGATAGTCTCAAAAAAAAAAAAAAAAAAAGAATTGAATTAAAGTGCTTCTGCATTTAATGGAATGTGAGAGAAGAATTATAGATGGAAGGCCAGTGGGAAAAACACAAGGTAAAAGGCACACGGCCCATTATAGAAATGCCTCAGAGAGGACAATTTGTGTGAAGCATATCAAAACTGTCTGCTAGGAACTGGGAACAGAGTGCTTGACTGTGAGTATTTTATCATTACTTACAGGTTATTATCCTGTTACCCCTTTTTCTGAGTGGGAAAAATTTGAAGATTCAAACCACTACCAGCACAGTCTTTTCTACCCACACCAAGCCAGAGGAGTCATGCCAAGGACTGGGCTGTGTAAAGTAGCATGCTCCTGGTGCCAGAGCGAGGTACAAGGATCCTCTTCAGTTTCCTTATTCACCATTTTCTTCCTTATTTCTACTCTTATTTTCCTAGGAGAATGTTTCCAGCCATGAGGGTGAAAATTACAGGCTTGGATCCCCACCAGCAGTATTATATTGCCATGGACATTGTCCCTGTGGATAACAAGAGATACAGGTAAGCTTTTCACAGGCACAGCTGGGAATCTTGTAAGAGCTTACTGTCAATGATAGTGTAGGAAAGACACCCACCATTAAACACCATTGCAAAGGTGTGCTGGAGGAGACCCTGTTGATTTACACCAACATAATTGATTTGACCAGAATCTTTAAAACCCAGAGTTTTAATACAGTCTCTTGCACTTTTGGGATGAAACCTTTCTCTTTTCAAGCATCAGTTTTTAATTGAGGAGATCTCTGTCATGCATTTTCTGATTGACACGATTAGTAATGGCTGTCTGAGGGAAATGATAACTGGAGTTATCAACGGGGGGTCTGTAGCCCCTAAAACTACTTCCTCAAGAAAGGAATAGTCTAGGAGCAGCTGAACTAATCCAGGCCCCTCAGGTCTGGCCTGAATGGGATTGGGTAATTTCTGTTTCAAAAGTGCTCACTGTCCTGCACAGTTGCCTCAGTGAATATTGGTCCCTGACCTACAGTATGGAGTCACTGAGAAACTTTCCACTGCTGAGCTAAAGACAGGAATCCTCTGCATCCCAGAAAACTCTCCAGACTGACATGATACATATATTCTTATTAAAAGACCCCTGAGAGCATGTCTTTTCTCCAAAGAATTTTGACTGGACCGCATTTCAAGGATTCAGAATTGAACCTCTGCTTCAAAGGTTAAATACCACATTTTTGCTCCCAAATTGTACAGAGTTTTTCTTAAGAAAATGCTTTTTCTGGGAAGCAGCAAGATAGTGTCTGATACTCAGCTGAATGCATTTCCTCTTTCTAAGAGTGTGGTTCTAACAACATTGACATTGAAAATACATTTATTTTCTTACTCTTTGTTTCTGTCCTGGTTAGCTTGTGCAGACACATATGGAAAACTAACAGGAAAGGAGAAGAGTCCTCTTCTTCTTCTCTTTTTTTTCTCTTCCTCCCCACCCCCCCAATTTTTTGCAAAAATACAGGCAATGAGTCACTGTAGGTAAAGACAGGAACATTTTACTAGATCTGAGTAGGGATCCAACGAGGGGCAGCATAGAGCAGAAGTCAGAGCTGTCAGTGGATCTGCTTGTGAAATGCTTTAGAGGGAAGGAGCTGCAGGGCAGGAGAAAAAAAGTGTCTAGGCAAAACTGTGATAGAAAAATTTATGGTGTATATAGAATGGCCAGATTAGGAACACAAAAAAATCACAAAAGACCAGGAACACAAAAATAATTTTTTCCTCTAATCCCAATGTATGTAACACTATATGGAATTTCCTGTTTTGCAGCATTTCAAACCAGAAATTCTGTCTTATCAATTATTTTACTGGTATTCATTGGCTATTGCCCTTTCTGGGTGAAGCCACATGTGTTTTCCAAAGCCTGGTATGATATATAATCCAGATTTCCAGAAATTGCAGGGTAATTATTGATATTTTCAGAGAGGACTTTGTTTACCCATATTTTCCAGCCTCTTACTTTGGCTCAGAGAGGGTTAAGGAGCTGAGAAGTCACATGTGGCAGAGTTTTACAGGGAAAATAACTGCAAGGTGGTTTTAATAAGGAATCAAGTCTGAACAAGTGGCTCAGGGGTAATCTGGCTTTCATTTAGAAGGTAGGAGGTTGCAATAAAGGACATTCTGCCCTGACTGCAAATGAGAGCTTGGGGTGCATGAGGGTGGAGATGGGGGGGAACCTGGACATAATCCTACAGTGAGTGAGTAACAACCTGCCTCAGCCACCTACCCTTCCTCTTTTAGGTATGTGTATCACAGCTCCAAGTGGATGGTGGCTGGCAATGCTGACTCCCCAGTGCCCCCAAGGGTTTACATCCACCCTGACTCCCTGGCTTCTGGAGACACCTGGATGAGGCAGGTGGTCAGTTTTGACAAGCTCAAGCTGACCAACAACGAGCTTGATGATCAAGGCCATGTAAGTTAGAAGTTAATCCTGGTGCCTGCTGTCCCAGCCTTGCTCCTCTCAGACTTGAAAGGGTACTGCTGCAGCTTTGATGCTTCTGTGTCCTGTTGGGCACACGTGTCTGTGTCTGCTTCCAGATTTATGGAGCTTTTTTTGCTATTTTGGTGCTTTTCCACAAAATATTGCCTGACCCTGTGTAGCACCTTTCTCTTTGCTCACAGCACAAACTTTGTCTCATACATGCTTGTAAGAAAAGGATACTTTTCTCCATATTTGCTTTTACTCCATCCCTGTTTTCTTGTACATCTGGATGTCGTGTGAAATATTTTGGGGGCAAAAAAAAGCCCTTTTCCTTTTGTTTTCTCTTCAGATAATCTTACACTCAATGCATAAGTATCAGCCCCGTGTTCACGTCATCCGCAAGGATTTCAGCAGCGATCTTTCTCCTACAAAGCCAGTTCCTTCAGGAGATGGGGTGAAAACCTTCAACTTCCCTGAGACTGTTTTCACCACAGTGACAGCCTACCAAAATCAACAGGTAAATCCTTCATGCTCCGTTTTATGTTGTATATTCATAAAAATATCAGTGTGCTCTTTGTGACTGAGACACTAACTTCTCTGAAAAATATAGGAAAGTTAACACTTTACAGGCTAGAAAAGAAAATGCTTGCTCTGAGGTATTGTGTAGACATGAAGTATCTAGCCAGGAAACCACATGGAAGATAAGATGGCTGTAACTTTTTCTGTAAAATAAGTAACTAAGATCAACTGTAAGGAGGTGTGTTGTGTTCAAATTTCCTTGCTACCTCATGGTACAAAACTAGAGTATCCTATCCTCTCTATAATTTGAAGGCAGTACAGCTACTCTAGATCAGTTGTCTCAGAGACAAGGTAGTTGGTTATTTTTATAGCAGTGAGGGAAAAAGTTTTGAAGAAGTGCAATCTCATCAGTTTGTTGATGAAATAAGCCTTTGAATGCATGTATTGCATGTAAACTGAAATTCTCATGCATGGATGTCCTGAGGGATAGGGGTGGGATAAGGAATCAAGTCATAAATCTGAAATTTAGGAAAGTAAACTTCCAGTTCTTCAAGGAAATGGTCAATAGGATCTCCTGGGAGCCTGCCCTTAGGCACAAGGTATAGAACAGAGATGGCAGACCTTTAAGGTAGTCTTCTATACAGGCCAGGAGCCAGAATTCAGACAAGGAATTCAAGAGACAAGCATGGCTGAATAGAAACCTGGTGGGCAAACCAAAGGGACAGAGACAAGTGCACAGGCAGTGGAAACAAAGACAGGTACCCTGTGTAGAGATTGAGTGAGGAAGGTCATGGCAAAACTAGACCTGGTAAGGGATGCAAAGAATAACAAGAAGGGCTTCTACAGGTAAGGAAGGTTAAAGAAGGTGCACCTCCCCTGATAAACAATGCTGGAAAACTGGTACAACTGATGAGAAGGCTGAGGTACTTAACAACTCTTTTGCCTTAGTCCTCAAATGAATGAGTCCTCTCCTCTCCTACATTTTGAGCGGATGGACAGCAGGATGGAGACTGGGTAAGCAAAATGCTTCCTATTGTAAGTAAGGATCAGAAGAGAAGGCTTTGGGGTGACCTAATTGCAGCCTTCCAGTACCAGAAGGGAGCCTACAAGAAAGCTGGACAGACTTTTTACAAGGGCACATAGTGACAGGATAAGGAGGAATGGCTTAAAAGTGGAAGAAAGTAGGTTTAGACTAGATATTACAAAGGAATTCTTTACTGTGACAATGGTGAGTCACTGGCATAGTTGCCCGGAGAAACTGTGGATGCCTAGCAGTGTTCAAGGCCAGGCTGGATGGGGCTTTGAGCAACCTGATTTAGAGGGTGTCTCTGCTCATGGCAAGTGGGTTTGACAAAAACATGATCTTTTTGGCCCCTTCCAACCCAAACCATTCTGTGATTTTATGATCATTTGTGTTTGATTCAGGTCTTGCATAGTTCCCAGTGATGAGACTTAGTATTGACTTTAGATACCATAAGGAAAAGACGTTGCTGCAGCAGGATTGCAACATTTAACAAATTTTTAACAATCATGAATTCTAACAATTTACTGAAGTGTTATAGTTTTTTTTTATTTTGCAATGCAGAAGAGAGCACATGTGCAGATAGTGCTCCCATGACTGCTTCTTTTTCTTCCTATGACTCCCAACTTTTTTTTATCAGTGTGGTCCCCTTGAACTGATTTAAGTAAGGATCCAAAATAGATCAAAAATACTACAACATACTAGTGGGTTTGCTATCATTGCAGTATGGAAAATTTCCTTCCCTCTTGCCCAAATGCAGATACTCCACAAATCTTTACTGAAGATCAGACAAGGAAAGAGGATAGGGAAAGGAGAAGAAATTAAAGGAAATAAACCTGTCATTCTTCCTTAATGATCAGACTTATAAGACATAATTGCACAGGGAGGGAGGTGCTAAGGGAGGGATCCCTGTCAGGGATTGGTACTATAAGCTGCCTCATAGTAAAGAAACACTGAGATTTGTCTCTCTGAATTGCAAATGTCTGGGGATTTTGTTCAAAATAACTTGGGGGGCACAATCACATTTTTATAATATCAGTAAGCTGATTCTGGTGGGCTGAAGAAACCTTTTCATTAAAACCAAATTTCAGTCCACTGAATCTGCCTGCATGCCCTCCAGTGGCTGCAGAACTTTGCCTTACTGGGGGAAGCGTCTCTGGAAACAATTGTAAAATGTTAGCAAATCCACCACAGGGATTCCCTCTGCTGTAATTCCATCCTCCACAGAACATATCTGTCTCTGTACACACAAGTCCCAGGACAGCTGCAAAGTCAGGCTAGCGGAAATTAAGTTCACAAATTAAGCTTCTGCAAAAATAGGAGCTGCATTCCAGATCTGAGGTTAATATTCAGAGTAAGGGCTTGGTTCTGACAGAAGCAAAACACCTGCAAATCCCCTTCCGATCAGACTGTATTAAACTAGTCCCTTTTGAGCAGTTTCAGCAAAACCACCTCAAATTTGGTAGGATCTGGAGATCTCACTCTCATTCCAAACACAGAATCTCTAAGACAAGCTGGGGCTGGCAGAGGGAAGCCCTTGTGCCACACCAGGTTGTGAAATAGCCAACAGGGAGTATAATGCCATGGGCTGCAAGGTCAAAAATCCCTGTGTTCTATTCCATATTTATCAACATGGAATTCATGCTTAAAAGAAAAAAGCAGGAAGGAAGATTTCCCCAAAGCACTCCATCTGACTGCTACCTCCTTTATTTAGAGGAGGACAAAAACAATTTCCAGATCAGAAAACTCTTGAAGGCCACCCAGAGGCTGACCAGAACAACAGCAACTTGTATGTGTGACTGGGTGGCCACCTGACATCTTTGGGGGCTGTAGCCTGTGCTTTGGCCTTTTCTCTTCAGCATTGTTTGAAGGTCCATGAGTTGCATCCAGCTGCTGGATATCTGGGGCATTGAGGCTGAGGTAACACAGCAGCCAAACTTGAGCAGAGTGCCTGCTTCCCAAACCACATGGCCATTGATAAATTCCAGCTCCTGGGGTTTTGCACCTGGTGTGCTTCTACTTCAGGAACAACTTTTCAGCCCCAGCACTGTGCCAGGTTTCTAAATGCTACAGTGATTTCTGTCCCTGGTGCCATTTTTTGATAAGCAGACTATCTGTTAATGGATAATGGAAGGGTAAATTTAACAGAGGTCTGGGGAAGTAAGTATGAACATTGTAGAAGTGGCTTAGGCAAGAATGGTAATTAATTATGGTAATCAATCATCCATAATTTTCATTTGTTGAAAGAAAAAAATTGAAGATATCAACTAATTCTCTTATTCTTGCTTTTAGATCACCAGATTAAAAATTGACAGAAACCCCTTTGCCAAAGGTTTCAGAGATTCTGGGAGAAACAGGTAACAGAAGCCTCTTTGTGTTTCCTCACTGATCTCTTCCTTTCCCTGATGAGTGCACAAGTCATATGACTAAGGCTGAGAAAGTATTTATTTATTTATTTATTTATTTATTTATTTAAAATTTTAATTAAAGTGAAGAACGAAGATAGAAAAATGGTGGATTGCAGATTGTAAAACAGACAAATAGGTCACAGCCTAACACTGTGCAAAATAATTAGTCTTTATTACACGTAGGGTTGGTGGAAGGGCATTTTTGGATTTTTTATTTTCACAGGAAATGCCAAAACTTGGAGTGCAAATGCTTGCTTTATGTTACAAGAAAAAATGAGTTTCTCATAGGTGTGCAGGATAAAAAGTACTTGTTTCAAATAATTTCTATTTTTCTCCAGCAATTGCCAATTGTTTCACTTTGACTATGTTGCTTAATTTGATCATGATTGTTATGGAAAAATTAAGTAGAACACTTTAAATATTATTTAGAAGAGAAATATTTTAACAGCACAGTAGTTAAAATGGAGCTTTAATCAATCCCCCCATTATATTAGTGAAAGATATTACAGAGTTATCAAAAAAGAGTAAGAAAATCCAAAAAGTTTCAGCTTTTTCTGCCATGCATGAGTCCTACAGCAGAATGTGCAGCAGATCTAAATATTTCAGATCAGAATGATGTAGGTATCCTTTAAATCAGTGTAAAAAAGGCTTTAAACCTTAATTATGCAATTATACATATGACTACATTACAAGAAGCCTAGGGTTGTAAAGCAAAGCTCTGAGTGTGCAGACCAGAGTAAAAGTTGTGTGCATAGCCCTCATTTGCTGTCCCCATGGGCACTGTAATTCAGTTTTACTTGCATGCTCCTGTTGTGTGTGTTTACCAGGACTGCTGTCTCCTTTGTAAGGTCAGTGTTCATGAATGGGCAACTGCCCTGTATTTTCCACCACTCACTTCAGTGCTATGCTCTCCATGATCACATAGAAGACATTTAACTGACCTAGAGACTTCCTAGCTCAGCTCCTCTGCTCTCATCTTACTGAAATTATGTGTAAAGATGTTGCCACTCTCATTTGATCCCCGCTGTGATCATCAGTTCTCCTTGAGGCATAAGTGACTTTTATTCTGCTCTCCTCTGGTGCGTGGGGAAAGCAGTGTGTGTCCTGGGTACGAGATCTTCCCCATGCACATGGATACAGCTGCACTGGGGGCTGGGCTGGGGAGACCCAACTGCATCAATCCAGTTCCAGGTACATGGTGGGCTATATTAATGTGGAAGGCATTAATAAGGTCCTAGCTCAGTGAATTTGGACAGTTTCCTGAAAAGGTTGGGAATTACTGATCTTTGTAGCTCATTGATTTAAGAAAGGGCAGGAAATTGCTACACGGCTGCAGCTGTGGGGAGGGCTCAGTAAGGCTCTCTGCTGATGTAAAGAGGAATTAAAATCTTTAAGGTATTACACATCAAAGGGAGCAGCCTCAGGCTTTAGGAAGAAAAAAACAGGCGAAGGTATTTGCAAGCATATATAGCAGTCAGGCGCCTGCCTCACAAGCAGGGGTCTGGCTGCAGTTGCACTGCTGTTGTCAGCTAGGGGAGGACACGAATGCTCAGCTGCCTCCTTCCCAAAGGACACATACACAGATATTCCCATAGGAGGGAGAAAAACATTAAAGTCCAAACTATGTGTGAAAGAACTCTCCATATGGGACTTTTCTTAACTGTGCTGGATGGCTTTTCTCTCCAGGACATCCTATTCCAGTGACATTGGATACTGAGTCAGATACATTGGTTAGGGTTTGCTAGCATATGATGGAGGAAAGACCTCCCAGGGGAAAAGCAGAGCATGGTGGAAGAAAAGGAACTCTTAAGCCACTTCTTTCCTAGGACATATCTTTTCTGCTTTATGTTGAGGCTCTTCTATTAAATGGAGATGGATATTTTCCCTCCATTTATTTATTGTTGTTTTTTTCACTGTTGTCTCCTGCTGCAGAAATTATGGAGGTGACTGTTGGTTTTAAAAGTAGCTTCCATTTTAGATTTTTCACTTCCATCAGCTTGCAGCCTCCCCCTTTATTTCCTTATGACTGTGGTCCCCATCAGTGCAAGAGACTGCTAAACCCTTCTGCTTGCTGATGTTTTGCAGTCTTTGAGCATTTTAATTAATGGTGTTCAGGAATCTAATCATCAGCCTTGTTGAATTGCAGAGGTAGCAGAGGTGTGTTTGAAGGCCAAGCCTTGGTTCCTGTTTATTAGAAATTCCCTCTACCTGGTTTTTGGCCCTTCTTCACTTTTTACAAAAGCACATAAAGTATCTATAGAAATGCAATAAGAGAAGTTCCTGATGTTGAAAGAGAAGTTTCCTGGTGGTGAAAGGATACCCACATAATGTATGAATAAGGCAGGTTATTACTTGATTGCTTTCCTGAACTTCAAGAGATTGAGAAACCAGTTTTTGACATATGGAGCTCAGCTAGCCAAATGTTTGGGTAGTGAGGGTGCAGGTTTAATGCCACAGAGACTATTTTTAGAGAATGGATAAAGTTCATCTGACAGTGGGATGCTTGCAGGAGCTCCTTATCCAGGAGGAAGCTAGAAAGAAAAACAGCCTGGAAACTCAACAGGGTGATAGAAGAAAAAAAACTCTAGGCTGAAGGAAAAAACAACACTTTCCTTTCAGATGTGGGCAGCTGAGGTGAATAAAAGTTGTTTGTGCTGGAAATGCTCTTTGAGCTTTGTCTAGGATAAGAGAGCCAGGAAGGCACAAACTTAGGCCAATAGTTTGGCTTCCCCAGCAAACAATGAAATGATGTCCTGAATCCTACATGCAGTGGGAATGGCAAGATCAGCCATATGGGATGGATTATGGAGGTGCACAGATAGCTCATTTCATTTTTCAGACAATGGAACTGTTTCATTTATTGCCTATTATTAAAAGTTTATAGCACTAAAAATAAAAGAAAGAATGAAAAAGAGAGAGCAAATTTTGGATACCTTTTAAAGGACTGACCTTATTAAAAAAATGCTGGCAGTGAGACCTCTTCTGATACTTTTTTTTTTCAAACTTCCTTCATAAAGATGGTGTGAGAGGGAAGGGTTTATGGCCTGATAGATAGTTTGAAGTTAATTTTTCAGTGCAGTTCTTTGGAAGAGAAAGTAGATGCCACATGGATAATGTTCAGCACACTTGGTATCAGCAACCCTCAGCAAAGGCCCTCCAAATTTCCTGACATTTCAGAAACACTGAAAACAATTATTTTTTTGGTCAACTTTCATTATTGTCCCAAAATGTCTCTTCATTGGCCAGGTGGGGATTCTTTTTCTTGTTAGGGGGTAGAACACACACACAGAATAGCACTCCAGTATTTCTGCTGACTAGGAGAGCACACAAATGTCATAAAATGCTACTGGGGAGACAGTTATTAGAGTTGACAGGGATTAAATTTCTTGATACCCACCTCATCACCTCAATATTTTCTTTCAAAAGTAGGAATATATTTCTGACAGAAGAAAGACTGGAGATAGGGTTGTAAAATCAGTACACAAAGGTTGTGTGCCTTCTCACCATGAGCTGTTTTTACTATGACTGCATGTTTTTCCTCTGCAAGACTCCATACATAGGGTGGTAGGTGCCTAGCAGGTTAGCACACAAAGCTGCTCTCTCATGGATCTTGTCTGATGCCTGGAAGGATGTAAAAATTCAGTAAGCATGTGTTCTGCTTAGAAGCTATTCCCAAAGCACCCACAGCATTTTTTTGTGCATGGAGAAAAAAAAGCCCCAAAACCCAGAAACAAAAGATTAAAAAAAAAAAAGGAAACCCATTAAAAAAAGGGAAAAAAGTTGGTCTAGTATATAGAGGCTTAAATTTGTGTGTAGGAGAAGTGGACATAAGTTTGAGCTCTGTCACCCACATGGTCAGAGAGGATGTTTTACACACATGTTCAACATATGCAAACTGGTGGGGAGTAAAGGACTCACACTTGGGGCAGGAAGACCCGGCTGTGGAGTTTTGACATTCATTCTTCAGGTACTTGGATGCCCTCAGCATTGCAGGGCAAGGCCAGACTGTTGCTGCCAGCAGTCAGTGTGGAAAGGGAAGGGTGACAGGAGCTGTGTTCACAGCACAGGGGCTGCTGTAGAACTACTCCCCTGGAGCAGGAGGAGGCAGGTCCCTGTTGGTGTTGGCATCTTTCCTTTCCCTGACATACAGGGCTGGAATAAAGCAGCTTTACAAGCTGCTCTGGCACTCTTAGTGCTGCCATTTACTGTCTATCAGCACACAGACACAGTTAAGTCCAACCCTCGAAAGCAGTATATTACTCCAGATTTACTGTTTTATTTCTTCTTTTTATTATGTCCTGGCTATTCTCTTTCTGTTCCTTTTCTTTTGGAAGTAGGAATTTTATGGTGCCTGTGAGAACTGTATTGATACAGGGGAAAGTGTTAGATGGAGAACTAGAAACTGAATCATAAGTCAATTGCTGAGCTGGTAATGATGTAGGCTTCAGGGAGAGGCAGGAGTAACAGCTTTCGTTTGATTTTAGTGTCTCTGTGAGCCACCTCCCCTTAGGGACTGGATTTTATTGGAAGGGAGTTGTGAGACCAGAGCTAGAAGCCCAGTGCTGGTACAGAGTGGGGTTGTGTACCTGGGGATCTAATGACTGAGCCAGACTGTGTGTCCACTCCTTTCAGTAATCTGGCCTCCCTGCTTCCCCACACGATCCTGTGGCAGACACAGAGCAGCTGGAGTAGCACAGCTGGAACTTTCAGTCTGCATTTCTGATATATTATGTGGTTCTAATCATCAAGGCAGGTCCTTTCAACAACAGGTCTGGTTGCATTGCAACTTGCTTAGCGCATTTTATGCCCCCTGGGTATACAGTACCAGAAAGTCTTCCCTCAGTGTTTGGGCTGGGGATCATTTCATGAGGCTGCAAAAAAGGTACCGTTCTCTTCCTGGCTGTGCGTGTCGAGAAGCGGATGGAGTCTGAACATGTGTGACTTTCACACCCAGGGAGCAGAGGAAATCCTGGGGGTGGTACCAGTAGTCAAAGGACAGCTTTTGCACACAGAGCCCAGCTTAGCTGATGGGTTCAAATTCTGCCCTGCCTTGTTGCCTCTGAGCTCCATGAGCTGGCAGAGGCCACTGTATTAACCAAATAGTTTTGTTGTAATGTGCTCAGCACTAGTGTGAGACTGCTATGCAGAGATGTCTTCTGTTTCTACTTCTAACAGCTTAGCAGCTAATAAACACCATGCAACAACCTCTCTTCTAAACCTCCTCTTAAAATACAGAGTTTGGTTTGCCAACTCCAGTGTATTTAAAGCATCCAAGCTTCCGGGGAGACTTTGGAAAGTTAACTGAGTGAGTGGGGCATGTGCAGAAAGACATTTTCAGAAGCAAAAGGCAGCTCCAGTGTCAGCTCAGCATCTGATGAGAGGCTCTGGGGATATTGTGCCTTTTGCATTGAAAGGGGATATGTTTTCGCATTTGATGAAGAATCTCTGCTGGTATTCAGTCAGTTCAAGGGCTGTAACCTTCTGTGGGAAAACAGGCTGGGGAAGGTGAGGAATGAGGAAGAGAGAGGTGTGCAGCTTCCACTGAGGAGAACTTTTCCTGGAAAGACACTCTAATGTGTTTGATAATACACCTATGTCCTCACTGAGCCTGTGGCACTGAGACTTCCAGCAGAGCTAGGAGTTTGTGGTGACAAGAACAAATCTGAAACCCCAGCCATTCAAGAAGAAAAATTCTCACTCAATTTTTGGCTTTTTCTCTTTGATATGTCTTTGTGGTGAGTTACGGACCCAAAGCAGATATTCCATAGATCTTTTAGAAAGAACAGCTTATGCATTTCCAGTCAGTCCAAAACCAAGACAATTCCCTTTTTGATGGCTTCTCGTCACACTTTGGAACAGTATCTGGAACTGCAAAGTGGCAGGGAAAGGCAATTTACAAAATCTCTCTGCTTCCACAGTCTGAATCCCAGTCCTCTTTTATTTACATAACAGCTTACATACAAAAATTATGGAGGGCCACTCAATGATAAATTGAGTATGCCTAGAGGAGCTGTCCCTAGAGGGACAATCGTGTGTCCCCTGGAAAGCAGACAGAAGGCTTAGATTCTAGAAAGGAAAAAGGCATTAAAAGTCTGTTAGGAGCTTTTGAAATCCTGAGTTGGGGAAACTCTGTTGTATGCTCATGCTCAGCACCTGAGCGGGAAGACTCACTGGAGGAATCCACAGGTGCCAAGGTGACCTTTCAGTGGTCGCTGGCAGCCTGCCAAGTAATGTCAGGGCCTTTTTTCTTTAGTGCCTGTATCCCCAGCTGATTGACGTTCTTATTTGCTCCTTGTTTTCTTTCCTTTGCACAGAACGGGGCTGGAGGCCATCATGGAGACCTATGCCTTCTGGAGGCCCCCTGTGCGCACTCTCACCTTTGAAGATTTCACCACCATGCAGAAGCAGCAAGGTGAGTGGACAAAGGGATTGCAAAGAGCTGTAGAAAGAGCGGGAGAAGAGGGCATAAAAGCAGCAATGCACTTTGCTGCGTGTCCAGTGGGGATGTCACACACATTGTTGAGCTCTTGGCTGAAGTGAGAGGACACAGAGCAGAGAGGGAATGGAAACAGTGGACAGGCAAGGCCTTATGAGGTGTAATGGAACTACTTGGGTTCTGTGGTCTCACTAGAGCTAGAGTCCTAAGAGCTAGAAGGAGGAGCAGGATGGACTGTAGGGTTGGGCAAACCAGCCCAAGTACACAACATGAGTTAAACATGAAGAGAGCACAGAAAGACTAAGGAAATGCTCAACCATGTCAGACATGTTTTTCTCCATTTATAGTTTACATTTGTTATTTGTATGCAAACACGGGGCAGGGGCGGTTGCCTCCTGGAAATTTTAGGAGACCAAGAATATATCTCCCTTCGGGGTCATGCTACCTTGATTTTAAAACACAGTGGCCTTGATGGAGACATTTTCTGCTAGTAAGAATCTGGGAGGAATTATTGGATAGGCCAAGTGTTCATGCTGTGTTTTTTCATAGCTTCTGCCCTTTACATATCTAATTTGTTAAGTAGGGCTTTCATCTCTAGTTTCAGGCTGTGTTGCTATTTTGCTTTTTGCAGGGGTAGGTCTTTTCCATTCACTTTAGTGCAGCTATTTCTAGTTAAAAACAGTGATCACTGAGAAAGAGATATCAATGCAGCAGCCTGACAGTTTTTTTTTCTCCAGCCTCTCACATTCAAGGTTGACATCACCCCCCCAAACTTTCCTCCAGATGGTGAATCCATCTGGGGATGGTGTGCTCTCCTTCAGATGCAGAGAAGCAGTGGTGGCTGTTGGGGCTGCTCATCACCAAGGCAGAATCAGAAGGGTATCCAGCAGAGGAATCTCTTCTTGCTTGCTGACTGTCCCCCATGCCAGTTCCACATGCAGCAGCCCAGGGCCCAGGTCATGCACTAAATAATTTTTCTGATGGCATGGCACAGGAGTAGGACAGAGCACACTCGAGTCAGCTCTGTTAGACTCCCCATGCATGGTCTTCACCTGACCACCCAACTCTTCTTGAATAGCAGAGCATGGGGCAGGAGAGATCTTGCACAAGCTCAGGGGAGCACTTGTGGTAGGGCACGTGGTCAGAGATGGGTTAAAGCAGGGATTTAGAAATGTTTTCATCACCCACCTAAATAGAAACATAGCAGCCTCTCCTCCTGGTCACAGTCACTGGAGCAGCCTCTCTCCAAAGTCTCACCCCCTATTCGGGCTTGCCTCCCTCCCTCCCCTCAGTTATCAGATAACGTCCTAGTGGCAAGTCCAACTATTGCTTACATGGTAAGGTAATATTAGGAAAGGAAAATATTTAATGTATTTTTAGCTTGTTATAATATAGTTTGGCATCTGGAAAACCAGGAAGCAAGCCAGTACTCTGTAACCTGCAAGCCCTGTGCAGACCACCACAGTGCACCAGAGACAATAAAGCTAGGGCAGCCCTTAACTGAAGCTGTGTTCACAGGTTGATCTCAAAACCTAACAACTCACTACAAATGGGTTTTTGAGCTCTGCATTTAGCCATGTGAAATAATAAACCAGAAATATTCCAACCCCCATAGTGCCCTTCTCTCCAGTAATTGCTGTAATGAGGTGATCCCTCGTCTCAAAAATAGGTGCAAAAAGTACAAACATTATGTATTTTAATTTCTGGCCGCTGGGACAGCCCCTAAAGGCAAGGACAAATATGCTGGTATGGAGTCCTTGGAATTGCTGGCAGAAAGAGAAAAAATTGCTGAAGTGGCTTTAAGCCACATGTGATTCCTCCCTCCAAATGTAAGACAACCAGGATATATCGTGCCCACACCTCTTTGTCTCCTTGCTTTTAAGTACATGAACTCGGTGACAGGTGAGCAAATCACTGCTGTTTAGGAGCAGACATCAGCATAAGCTATTGAACCTCAGATCCTCCAAGACACTACATGGCTGTTACTTGCCCCAGTGTTTCCTTCTCTCCCCATCTGGAGCTTCAGTGCTATGAGCTGCAGGGTGTCATCTCATACCATTGTATATTTATGAATTAGAAACTTTCAGGGTTTGTTTGTTTTTTGTTTTAATAAACTGATATTTTAATTCTAGATCCCTCTGCTTTCATCAAAGCTGGGTGAATATGTGACAATTCTGAATAAACATTTGAGAAAATGCAAGCTTTCCTCTTATTCCCTGCAATGTTTGTTGGGAAATCGTATGGGGGCTACAGGAGACTTTTGGGAGTAGATGTGTCCCCTGCAGCTACAGAGGAATGAGTGCTTACTGCAGAGAGACGAGAGCTACAAGAATGGCCTCATGCCTAGAACTGATGAGGAGCAAGCCATAGTTGTCCAGCCTGTGAGGAGAGAGAGCATAGATAATAGTATTATCTGTGGTGATAGGAAAAAATACAGTAAGTTCAAGTTACATTAAGCTTAAGGATGTGCTGTAACAGTTTCCTGTAGGAACTGTGGAATTCAGTTTTGATTTTCTAGAGATGGATCCATCCTACTGTGATAGGAAAAATTACATTTTCTGGGGCAAAATCTTGGGGCATCAGCAGCATAAATATAGTGTCTTCTTTGCTTTCAAGCAAGATGTTTCTGTGCTATGGATTTCTATAGATTTTTAGCTTTTCTTTTGTCACTTGGTAATTTTTTCATGAAATAAAAGTGCTATCTGACTTTTACAAGATGCTTTTTTCTAAGAAATCCAACTGAATTACTTGGCCAGGTTAGAGATCTGACTAATAAAAATAACTGTACAGATGTGATGATTTTTTGGAGAGTGTTTAATTTACTGCCACATGTGCCAGTTCAGAAAAGTTAGTGTGTATTTTGAAATGAGGAGCTGACTGATCTCAAAGCTGATAACTACAAATACGCGCTCCAGTAAGGGAAAACCCTGTATTTCTCTGCAGAGTCTGCTTCCAGCATTAACTTATCCAGAGCTAAATGAAATAGTGCAGTTCCTAAAAGGTACAAATCCCAAAAACCCTGTAGAGTGGTCAGTAGTGATGGGGATAAAGGTAGCAAGGGCAATAGAGATTGCCTGGTAACCTGCAAGCACACAAACAAGCTTCATTCAAGAGACATTCAAGTTTTCTGCTCTATTTTGTGGGGTGTTAAGAGCTAAGGACAAATTTCCCCTCATCCACCCTCTTCATACATTTAAGTGTTTTACAGTGTTTTATTTCCCCCTTCTGTGCCTCTCTAAGTGAATAGCACCAATCATTTAATTTCTCTTTTAGTGGGAACCTTTCCAGGTTCTTAATTGTTTATTTAAACACAAGTCTGCACAGGATATTCCAGATGCATCCATGTGATACAATTATCTAAATATATTACAATTTTTTCCAGATTATCCTTTGTGCCATTCAACCTGCATCCTAGTGCTTTGCTTATTTTTTTGGGCTGGGCTTTATGTGGAGCCACAATCACAGACACACCAAAATCAATACTTGGTGTGCTGGATGCAGCTGTTTCATGCAGGGATTGAATAACTTTCTAATCTGCACAATGATAGATTTCAGCTGCCATGCAAACTGGAGAGTTTGATGTCTCTCCCAGCTGCAAATGCCTGGTGCAGCTGAATCTCGTGGTCCATGAGCTTTAGTTGCACATGTTGCCATTGAAGGACAACACATCAGCAAGTCCCTGCAGGTCTGTGACTTGAGTGGTCACCATGCTGTCCTATCAAAGGAAAGAACACTCTGATTCTGTTAGTGAAATCCCCCGGCTTGGGAACAAAACCTCTCTTTTGGAGCACATAATCCTAAAGTATCCACAGCTTCACAAGAGTGAGCACCATGTTGGACACAATCAGAATAGATCTGCAGCCAGTTTTAAAACAAAGAAGTCGTCCCCCCCCCGGCCCCAGGAAAATCTTTGCACGAAATGCTCTGAAATGGCAGTCCAGGAGCAGCTGACCTTCTGGGGAATGGTATCACCCACACTGCAGTCTACTTACTGGTAGTGAGAAACGGCTTATTGAATGCATATGGCAGTGAGACGTGTGGAAAGCCAAGAATCTATTAAAGTCTTTAATTGGAATATATTTTCAAAATTTAGATTGAACCTCATCCAGATTCTCATTATTAAAAATTTGTGGCTCAGTTTCTTGATTTTAAAAGGGAATGAAAAAAAAAAAAAAAGAGGGAGAGGAAAAAAGAAAATCAGAGTTCCAGTAACTCTGCATTATGTCACTAAGAGTAAAAAGAACTATGTCTGGCTCATTTGTGATATCCAGTTTCCCACTGATTTTCCAGGATATTGTCATGAGCAGATCTTTGTCAATGACTGTAAGTTTTGTGAGACTAAAAAGGCACTGGGGCAATATTAGACGAGTGATCAGTATCTAATCCTACAAAATCTGAGTATTTATCAAGAAATGAAATCAAAGGTACCCTGGAAGTTAGTTGGAAGAAGTATCTTCTAAGCAGAATTTCAGGACCAATATGAGAGTTGCATTATATGATCTATCCCTGCAGCACATAAAAATTCACTTCATCATTAAATTACTATTTTGACACATGCATACCAAATTCGCAGGAGTCAAACATCTTAAACTTGACTGGTCAGCTCTCAAGACAGCTTTCTTTTCAAATGGGCTCTTTTCTTGAATAAGTAGTTTTGCCAGGAACTCCAAAGGGTAGACACAGTGGATTCAAACCCTTCCCCATTAACTTGAGCATCTGTATTGATCTTGGACTTGAGGTAGAGGGTCCACCTCTTAGAGGGTCTGCAAAATTGGTATTAATGGTTCTTGAGATTAGCATTGAAAATTGTTTACAAAGGGTACTGGAGGGAAAGAGGGGTGTGTTCCTCACTGGTAAGACAGTGGGTGCTATCTCTAGAGCAGCATGCATACACAAACTGATCGAGTGCAGGTCCTTCCAAGAGGGGAACAACTTAACTCTGCAGTCTTGTGTCAACAGGGATACACGCAAAAGGCTCCCTCTCCTCGGTGTGGAAGAGATTCAAACATCTCATTTACAGCTGTAAAGGAAAAATGTTTTCTTGAAGTAAAGATGTTTCCAGACAGACCCTAAGTCTGCACAGGCTATCAGCAGATGTGAGACAGATATCCCAAGCTGAGGTGTTGCTGCTTTTCCATCTTCTCTGTCTGTAAACATTACCCTTTCTGGGCAGGCATCACCTCTGTCTTGCCAAAGTTTGTCTGTACTGCCTGTAATTTATTCAGTATAATACTCTTCCCCCACGGGGGTGGTGCTCAAAGAGCTGCCCTGATTGCACCCATATGAAAACAAAATCCTGAATACACAAATGTGTACTGGTGTCAAGTGGAAGGAAGACTGAGCCCTTCAGAACCTCATCTGAAGGCATTGCAGGTGCCTGGAGGCAGAAAGAAGTAAATAACTGTTAAGATCCTTTTGGCTTTATCTGAGATCCTAGATCCCAAAAATAGTGTCTCCCAAAAGAGTGGAGCTGCTTACACCAAGGGAGCAAATTCATCTGATTGGCCCCTTGCCTCCTAAAGGCAGCCATCAGTTCTGTCAGCAATGCCACCAGGATCATCTGGATACTGCTTCCCTTTCGAAATCAATTGTAAACAGTCTAGGCTCTTGGCAACGGTCAGAGAGCTGGGTGTGGACTCAATTATCTACTTGATTCTTTTGACCTTGAAGATGAGATTGGAAACAGAGTGATTGTTGCCACAGTTACTGGGATCAAGTGCTGGTTTCTGCTGCATACTTAAAATGGCTCATAGATTGTCTCATTTAAACAAAGCACCAGGGAACAAACTGTTCCAGCTTCTTCTAGGTTGAGCTGCAGACAGTTTACCTTTAGAGAAGGGACAGTTTTGGTGCTTCACTGGAAAATTGAAATACTCTCCCAGATGAGACACAAGAAGCTGGAAGTCAAAGTCTGTGCCATTTCCTGATGTCCTGAAAGGAGCCTGAAGTGCTCTTGTTATCCAGAGAGGTGTTTACTCTGAGTTCCAGTGACGGGAGCCTGTCTCTGTTATCTGGTGAGTGGTGATTAGATTTCACATGAATGACTAGAAGTGGGCAATGATGCTTTAAAGATTTGCACAGTTTCCAAAGAGTAGCACACAATTTTCTCATGAATAGAAAATTATATGTTCCTTGAACTTGCCACAGTATTTCAATGTTTGTCCTCAGCTATCTTGGTGCTCTGGATATGGATGGGAATGGAAATCACATGTCCTAAATCATACCTTTTGTCCACATTAGAAAAAAGGGTTGGTTTTTGTCATTAGGTCTTGAAAATATTTTATCTTGGAAGATGACTGAGGCAAGTTCTATCCCTAATTTTCTGGCTGTTCTGTTTGCCTTGCAGAAATTTGTAAGATGTAAAGGGAAGTAAAGTATTATTCTGAGTTGTTGTAGATCTACCATTAATTCCAATGATTCTTGGAATTAATTTGTAATCTGAGGCAAACATATTTAAAAAGTCTTTCTCTGTAATTTGCTATCTTTAACGAAAATTTCCTTCCATTCCTCACTTTTGTGCCATACAGTACATACTTTCCCTCTTAAATCTATTGCTGCAATTACCTTTTTAAAAAATGTGCTCTGTGAGCTGTATCCCAAAGAACTACAAAGCACTCTTTATGTTTCCTCTACACCCCAGCAACTTGGCACACAATCGGTTTTGAGTCTCATTTGGGCCTTTTAAAGATTTTACCAGCGGATTCATAATTTGATAATTGGCCAAGGGCTCTAGAGAGAAAAAGTCTGTGAAGAAAGAAATGGCTCTCATTCCCATGAAAATGGGAAGTTTTCATTCCTAAAAATAGGGAAGGAGTAAAGAGAGAGTCCAGCATGTCGCAGACCAGGTGGCCCTGCCCTTTCTTGGTAAGAAGACAAGGAACAGGCAACGAAAACATTTAGTTTTCCAAAGTGGTGAAAAGGGAACACAGAGGGGTAGTAATGGTGATGAAGAACCATTCAGTCCTCCTGAAGATTTTAGGTTTGAGTTTTGGAAAGCTAGGAATGGGAACAGAGACCTTGGGCTGCCAGTTATACTTGCAAGGAAGAAGTTGCCGTGATAGGTGAGAGCAGGAGTGACACCTGATATTGTGGCATTTAGATGTCTGAAGCCATCAAGCAGGACTGAGGCATGTGCTGCTTGAAGCAGAAATGGATCCAGGTTTGTGCCACTCCTGGCTCCAAAAGGACATGAGATCAGATAGTTACAGTGGCACACTCTGACCTCCTAATCTATCTGTCAGACCACCTGGCAATCTGCACAAATCCTCCTTCCTGACCTCATTACTCCCTCAGATGCCCATCCCTGGGCAATTAAAAATTTTGATTTTTGTTCTGTGACCAAAGGTGAAGTAACTTGGAAGGCAGAGAGTAAATTTCATATGCCATACTTAGTGTACATGTATGTACAAGTGCACAGAATGGGAGTAGGATTTACCTTTTTGTTCAAATTTCTTTTCCTGCATGCATGTGTGCCATTACATTTATTTAATGTTGTGTCTGAGGACTGGATGCTGCAAAACATTGGGAAGAGTTGCTCTTTCCTGTGCTTTAGAAAGACCCTGCACATATGTATCCAAGACTGTAGAGTCATTGCAGAAACCAGATCTTTCAGAAATTACTTGGAGTACATCTGCATGGACAGGCTCCTCTGTGCTCTTTGCTGGCCAGACACATGCCAGCTCCTGGCCAGCTTCATTTAGAAAGCTGGAGAGTTGCATTATCATGGCTCAGTGCCCAAGTGAATATAAACTACCTCTCAGGAGAGCTTATTTACTCAAGTAAAGTGCCAGGAGGAGTGTTGTGAGCCAGGTGAATGACTTGTGGCCACAGTCCCTTTTTCCTGCACCCCCAGGTGCTTGGACACATGCCTATCAGATGATGAAGATGCCAACATTTTGGACAGGTGTCAGAAGAGGGGCTGTGGCTCCTCCAGGAGATGGATAGGTGAGGTTGTGCACCTATCAGTCCAAGCATATGTTCACATATGGAGGTGGAAGGAGATGGCCTGGCTGAGGCTGTGGGCTGGGCACTGTCCTGTGGTCTCTTCAAAGCCTGCAGCCCATGGGCTGGCCATGCTACCCCATGGTTTGTGTCTGGCCACGAGCTAAACTAGCTTATAGGTGGGTGTGGATTAAGCTGTCTGAGAAGCACTTGTACTCCAAGAATAACTTTGTGCTGCTTGACCCATCAAAACATAAAATCTTAAGATGAACTACCTTGCTGTTCCCATCCTTTTTAGAAAGTAAGGACACACAGCCACATCTGTTTGCAGTGTGACAGTGAATACCAGGTCACCCTGTGTGAGACCAGCCATGCTGAGAACTTGTCACGGTGTGACTTGGGTTTGCCCATTTTAATATATTTAGTTTCCTTTAGAGATAGGATTTAGGAGTAGAGACAAGGCAGGCTTAAAACTTAAAAGGGTATAAGAAGAAATTTATTAATAACACAAAAAGAATTCAGAATAAGATTTCTAGATTATTCCCTCCTCCCCCTTCCTTCATTCCACAGTTCTTAACAACAACATATAGAAAACACTTCTGTCAGTTGTCTACTTAAATAATCATTTCAGTTCACTCTAGAGAGAAAAGTCCCTTTTTTTGGTTTAGGCTTAGGGGGTGTCTCACTTTCATAAACTACATCTGCCTGGGAAATATTGCAGATTAAGACTCTCCTCCCATCTCCACAGTCCTTCCAGAGCTGTGCTATGGGTTATGTTACACACTTGGGGTACCACTTTTAAAGGCAGGCTGCTGAAAGACAAAATTCTCTTCATCTCTTTTTCTATTAAATGTCTCTGTCCATATATCCAGTCCCAAAACAGAGAGCCCCATTTCCTTGAGGCAAGAAGTCTTCCTTTCAAACACCCAACCTCCCCAAGTATATTTCATAGTTTAAAGGAATTTCAGTGTAGTCACAGTCCCCTCATAGCCCCACAAAAAAATGGTTTTCAGCTACTCATCAGTTGCATCTTTTCAATCTCTTCCCATCAGGAATTTTATCTTCATTTTGCTGACTTCTGTAGACTCCATGCTTCATTTCTTCTCATTCAGAGGAGTTCAGGAGATCGAGAATCTTATCCAGGCATTAAAAGACTCAAAGTTGCATCCACGTGGCCAGCTGGAGGCCTCTACTCTCAGAACGGGGGGAAGGGAGAGCCTTGGTGGCTCTCCCATCCCCCCGCTCGGCCATGCCGCATGGAAAGGGAAAGCCGGGCCGAGCCGAGACTGAAAAGCCGAGCCGCGGCCCCTCTGAGCCAAACCGGGCCGGGCCAGGGCCCCCACCAGGCCCCCGCAGAGCCGGGGCCGGGGCCCTGAGCCCCCAGAGCCCACCTCCCCTCCCGAGGCCGGAAGCCAAAAGAGAGTGATTTAGCGTTTTCCAATGTGATTTGTGAAAGCGAAATAACTTTTTTAATTGATTCCTTGGGCTGTCAACTACTAAATCAGCTCTCTGATAGGTCCCCGCAGCTCGCAGGGGAAGCCCCCAGAGACGGGACAGCCCCTCCTGTTCCCCAGCCTTGCGCTGTTCCCTCAGGCGGCTCCACTCCTCCCCCTTCCATGTGGAACCAGCACAGAACTGCAGGCTGTGACCAAGTTGCCCAAACTTCTCTAAAGCTCTGGTCTGCCTGGTGAGACTCTGCCATTGCACTGGGTATGGCATTCACGTTCAGGCATGCTGTGCTGACAGCAGCTCTGCACTCAGCAAGGACCAAGAAGTTTGTGGAGGCACTGCAGGTGATGGTAGCATCCAATGCCTGGAAACATTAGTGAGGAAAATATGCTGCAGTGGAGTCCAAAGTTTGATTTATGTGCACCTTTCAGATAAAGGAGGTTGGGATAAGTTGTGGGTCAAGTGAATAGTATGGTGTCATTTGTAAGAGAGATCCCAGAAAATTTTCCGCGCACAATTGCTTCAGACTCCTTTGGCACTGATGCTCTCCCCACTATTTTGCTGTTGCCAGAAAGCTCCTTTGGCTAATGCTGGCTGCTGGCAGACGTGTTTTCCATCTACACTGCAGTGTTAGAAATTTTCTACGTGACCTGCCTTCTGTGGAAGAGGTCCCTGTAGCATTTCAGATGCCCTGGCACGCTGAATGTTTCCAAAATACTTCAACCCTTCATTTTAAGGCACATCATATCTATGGATTATGTATATTTGGGCTGAAGTTTGCTCTGAAATTGTCCTTAACACAAGCTCAATCTAGGTAAAAGCAAAAGCAAGTGTTTATTTGGAACATACAGGAAGACAGCACCATTACTGAGGCTTGGATGGACACACATGACAGGAAGGAAACACCAGTTATAAGCTACTTGAGAAGATATTTTAATGGCAGTTCTTGATGCCCAGAGGAAAAGCTGCAATTTCTTCCATAAGCCTTGTGGGCATCTATTGAGCCTGGTGCACAGACAGCATTTCTATTTGGTGTCACAAGAGGAAATGCTGTGAAGAAGAGGAAGGTTTGCCTTTATATCCCATCCTTTCCACATAGTCTCCCTGTCTTCCACCATGATTTCATTCTTCTTTTTCCATACTTCTCAGTCCCACTTGGCAAATTTTGACTTCCTGCACTTGATCGTACTCCCGTTCCCCTCATTGAAAATGCTTCTGTCCTTTTGATAAGGTCAACTTTGTTATCACTTGTATGCTGTGAGAACAAGCTCCTTTCAGAGTGACAGCATTGCTTGGCTAAGCCCTGGGCAGAATAGCAGGACACTGTGAGGGCAGACACTTTCACCTGTCATATGAGGCAGGCTTCAGATACAAAGAAGGGGCCTTTGAAATTCTGAACCTTCTATTTTATACAAATGTGATGCACATATGTGGAAACAATGTCTGCTGAGACAGAAAAATTGTCTTCTGGGGGCTGCTCAAAATAGTACTTAAGCACTCTGGTATCATGGTAAGTGCACAGGTGAGAGATACTGTAACATTGCTGGTAAATGCTTTTGGTGTTGGAAACTATTTCCAGGGGAAATGGTGGGTAGAGAAAAGGAACAGAGGACAACTATTGAGAGATTAATTTTATTCTTGCTTAAATGTGGTCTTAGTAGACTTAAACCAGACCTAACATAGTTTTGTGTATCAGTTTAACTATATTGGTCTGTATCCGTGCCTTCCATTAAAATGACACACGCATCTGTTTTTCCAAGACTGTGGTATGGTGTGGATATATTTGCTGGGCTGGCTGCCATCTCTAGGGGTATTTGGCTGACTTTGTATCAACTACAGGCCAAGTTATAACTTCACAAAAGTCAAGGTTGTGTATGGCCCATACTTAGGGCTGCCAGCAAAGATGGCTAAGAAATGCCCTTTGGAGCAGAGCAGAGCTGGTCCAAAGAGAATGAGCTGAGACAAGCTTTGCATTGTATTATTTCCTGTTTCACTTTTTAGGTGTAAAGATTACTCTGCAAATGATTAGGAACTTCCTGCTTCTGTATTATGCTCTGTTGCAGCAGAAGTGTGGTGTGTCCTATGCTTGTGGTTGGCATTGGTAGCAAAGAATTCTTGAAAGAGAGTTGTCAGGTTTGGCATTTGCTCCTGTTGATGGATCCCTTATCTCCTCATCATTTTTAAGTTGCAGAGAAAAAGAAAAATCTTTTTTACTCTGTTTCCTAACTATTGTGTTGCTACTTCAGGGTTTTCCTGTTGTCCTGCAAATAGGGATTATTCAAAGCAGAATCACTCAATCCCTCTTTGGAGGTGATCTTAAATGTCTTATTCTCACTTTTGGAACCATTAAACAATCCTTGAAACTGCTAACAAGCAAAACTTACTCTGTGTAGCCAAAGCCTCAGTTATGGGTACGACTGAATTGTAGCTTCTCAGCAGATGAATAAAGAGCTAACTGGTGTGTGCACTTTTCTTATACTGAGTTGATAAAATTTAGCTCTGGGGCAAAGGAAGACTAAAATTAAAGCATCGTATTTAGGAATTTATTCTATGTATTTTATTTCAAACAGGTCATTAAACACTCATACATATATACATATATATTTTTACTTACTTTCCAGACACAATGTCAGCAAGGGAGTCACTTTCTGCAATTTGTTCATGAAATAAATGGTGTAAAGAATCAAAAGCAGGATTACTGTGTGTTAAATACATCTTACTTTATGCTGTATTTGTTTTGTGATTATTTGACCTCTGTATTTCAAGCTTTGATAACTAGAAGATGATACATGAATTCAGCTGTCTGTCTGTTCTCTTTGTTAGAGGTTGTGCTTTTAACAACAGGGCTAATAAAAAAATGGTGTCTGTAGTTGTGTTCAGTCTCACCTTTATTGGCAATTTCAACTAAAACCAGATAGCAATGGAACTACTTGTGTAGAGGCCAGCCTTCCCTTATGCTGATCTTACTGCAGTATTGACAACCTGTAACAGAGACACAGGGAGAAAGGCTGGAAGAGGTACCATCATTACTTACCATAGCCAAAATAGCCCTAGGTTGTCTGACAGACATTAAATGAACCAGGGAAGTGTAGCCTTTAAAATAAATGCTAAATTAGAAACTTACACAACAAGCCTTTGAACTCTGGAGCTAAAATACATGAGCAAGTTTGAGCATTGGAGAATTGGCAAGAAGTGAAAGCAGAGTCAAATTTCTCTCATTTACTTTAATGGAGATTTGACGCAATGATTCTCTTTTACACTTGTGAATGAATGACAAAAGGAGTCAGTGGCTCAGCAATAACTGGTAAGCATTCTTCCCCATGGCTGGTAATGGGAATGACTGCTTTGATTTAGCAACAAAGAAATTTGCCTTTTTGTAGTGTTGCCTGGGTGAACAGCAATCGCTCCAGGCTATGCTTACCTAGTGCTGTTTTTCTTCTTATTTTTGGAATCTAGGTTAAAAAAGAATTAAAAAATAACAAATATTATTAATTTCTCAAGGTTACATTTTCACTCCCCATTCTGTTTCGCCCTAGATATGTCAGAAGAAGTCATATATAATCTTGCTTTCATTCTCACCATCATATACTGACACAGAACATGTCTTTCTAGTGCAACTCTTAACAGCTAGCATGCTCTCTTTTCATCAAGCAACACTGCATTAAGTTCTTCCCTGTTTTTTATTTTTTGAGGTTTGGTGGTTTGGTTTGGTTTGGTTTGGTTTGGTTTGGTTTGGTTTGGTTTGGTTTGGTTTGGTTTTTTAGCAGATCTAGACTGGTCTCAAAATCCTGCTGAATTTTTTTCCATAAGGTGTTACAAGAAAAAGTTGTCCCTTATTTTTGGTCCTCAGTGTGCAGTCTCTGCCTTGGTGAAATTTTATCTTCCCATTCAAACACTATCTTTTCAAATCCTTTTGCCTCTCATCTGTAATCTTTTACCTTGTTGTAAATGATGCCTCTCAGTTCCTCTGGGTCTGTTTATTCCCTGGTCAAATTTTTTCTTCAGCACTTCTTTGTTCTTTTTACAAGAGTCTCCAGTGTTGGCTGCCCTAATGCAGAAAGGGAGTCTTGTAAAAAGAAAATAATCAAATGGAAATAAAATGTTTCACATCAGGAAACTGAGTTCTTTTAAGCACAGAACTGATTTTCCTGGTTGTTCAAAGAAGCTTCCTCCATTTCAGAATATTGCCTATAAATAATCTCTTCTTAACCTCAAAATTGTGCCATCATCTTTTTCATAACACTTACTTTCTGTTTGCTACCATTATTGGTAGTATTACACAGTATTATTTTCCCAGGTCAGAACATGTGAGCATCCCTGCTGAGCAGAATGGTCAATTCCATCACTCACAGCATAAATATTATCAATGCACTGATAGTACTGACATGCGTATATATCAGTATTTTGTTAACATCAGTGCTACAACATATGGAATCCCTTTTAAGTTTTAGGCACATGATTGAAAATCCTGACACATCCCCTTTCTGTGCTCTGTGGAGCAGAATGTAGCTTGAAACTGTGTCCCTTCATTTTAGTGTTACTTCTGGCTTGAATCAGTACCTCTGCACCATGAGCCAGCTGACAAAAATGCTGAATGGCTCAGAATCCAACATGCTTTCAGCCACTTCCCACCGCAAGCCCTGAGCAGATGAGAAAGAGTGTTTGCAATGGGACCATACAGTTCACTGACTGGTGGTCTTCCTACAGACAAGGAAAGAGGAGAAATTACCTTCTTTTTACTTTTATTTTCTTATTTTTTTCCTTAGAAAGAATTAGATAAACATGCCTGCAAATGGCATATCTCTTAACTGATGGAGCCATCTTTCATTTCAGCTTTTCCCAGTGCCTTGGATTTGCTTCCCTCTGTGGCAGGTTTGCTTCCCTCTCCCATTTTAAAAAGGAATAAAATGTCTGTTGAAAAACAAAGTTGTAGCAAAAAAGCAGAAGGAAAGACCAATGGATGCTATTAATAAAGTGAGGGTCCTTGCCAAGAAAGGCTGAGTTTTCCAGTGCCCATTTTACCACACTTGCTTCTTTATTGAACTAAGTTGTTTTTCAATGGGGCTGTCTCATTTTGCAGATGTGGTTGTGGGTGCTGAACTTCCTACCATGTGTTTTGTTTTGCAGGAGGCAGCACAGGAACGTCCCCGACCACCTCCAGCACAGGGACCCCATCACCATCTGCGTCTTCTCACCTTCTCTCTCCATCCTGCTCTCCTCCAGCCTTCCATCTGGCTCCCAACACTTTCAATGTTGGCTGCCGGGAGAGTCAGCTTTGCAACCTCAACCTGTCTGATTATCCTCCTTGTGCCAGAAGCAACATGGCAGCACTGCAGAGCTACCCAGGGCTGAGCGACGGGGGCTACAACCGGCTACAGAGCAGCACCGCTGCCGCCTCGCAGCCCTCCGAAACCTTCATGCCTCAGAGGACTCCCTCCCTGATCTCAGGAATGCCGGCTCCTTCCTCCCTGCCCAGCAACAGCAAGATGGAGGCATACAGTGGCCAGCTGGGATCCTTCCCTGGCTCCCAGTTTCAGTATGTCATGCAAGCAGGCAACCCTGCCTCCACCTCCTCCTCTTCCCACATGTTTGGTGGTGGCCACATGCAGCAGAGCTCCTACAATGCCTTCTCCCTGCACAATCCCTACAACCTCTATGGATACAATTTCCCTGCTTCCCCCAGGCTGGCGGCAAGCCCAGAGAAACTCACCACCTCCCAAAGCACTTTACTCTGCTCTTCCCCATCCAGTGGGGCCTTTGGAGAGAGGCAATACCTTTCTACGGGGATGGATCACGGGATGCACATGATCAGCCCTCCCTCCAGCAACCAGCAGACGGCCGCCGCCTGTGACAACAGGCAGTATGGAGCGGTTCAGGGCTCCTCCTCACAGATGTCTGTGCACATGGTCTAACAAGCCATGCCTCTCCTTGGCATCAAAGGCAGACAGACCTTCATCGTTCCCAGGGGTGAACCCATCCCAGTACTATTTTGCATTCAAACTTATAGTGGAACTAGTATTGTAATGATAAACAAGAACATAAGTCATCTTGCTGTGTGCCCCAGAACCTTCTAGAGAGCCTCAGCTGACAGCCATTGCAGCTTGTAGCCCAGGGCCTCCAGATTAGCATGAGGCATCTGCTTTTTCTGGACATTGCAGAGAAGAGGGCACGATTTCAACAAGAAGCTGAAGAGAAGCAGCTGAAATTACTGTTTATGCATTAACTTTGAGCAGTGTGAGCTTTCAGTGTGGAGGGACCCATTTCCTGTGCTGTCTCCTCCAAGTATTGAAGAAGGGCAGTCTCCCAGGGCTTCATCCTCTGAAGCTGCACTGCCCATGGCTCTAAAGACCTCCCCCTTCCCAGTCAGCTCCTCGCTGCCAGAGCAGCTCAGCCCATTTCTGAAACCAGTGAGGCCTAAGGGTCCTTCTTCCAGTGTAGCATAGGAGCGGCGCTGCTGGGCTGGAGCTTCTTCTGAAGAGGTTTCTCATTTTCACCATTCATTTCTGCCCAACCAGCTGTTTCTTTATGAAGGTCGAGCTCACCAGCACCCATCCTGCAGATGGAAATGGGAGAGAGAGAGGAGAGAAAAGTTCTAGCTCACAAATGAGCCTCAGACAGAAGCGGGAATGTAACTTTGGAAAGATGAATGGGGGGAGGGGGCTCAGCTCCTGTTGACTTGACTGGAAGAAATGCAGCGAAACTGAATGGATGACAGCCTTTGTGGGGAATGTATGTGTCCCATAGCACTCATCCCAGTGGGAAGGAACTGCCCAGACTGAGCTCATGGGGAAGAGTGGTGAGAAAAGAGAGCTCTACGGGAGTGCAGCTGACCTTGCATGCGAGAGTTGCCGTAGAAAACCATTAGCATTTCAGAAACAGTGAGGTTGAGTATTTGCCAACCTTCTACCTGCCACATGGTGCCTGTTTTATCAAATAGATCATTGCCTTTTAACATCTTTCTTTTCAGTTTTTTTTTTCTCTTCTTCTTTTTTTTTCCTTTTTTCTCTTCAAATCCTTTAAAGATAAGAAAACAATTGTAGCTTGGTGCAAGCTATGCATTTAAGTTGTGTGAAAATGCAAATACCAAGTAACAGAATACAGATATTATTGAGAATTGTTTTGAGGTGTTGTAGATAAATGTATTTATATGCCTAGTGGGGTATTCAATATTATGAATATAAAAGAGGGCAATAAAAATGGTATGTAAAATATGTATGAAGAAAAAGCTGTATAAAGGTTTGCCCTATGCACGGAACTCTGTTTCTAAGTGCCAAGCACAGAAAGCGCTAAATAAATCTTTGCAATTGTTCTCTCTGTGTTCTTCTCTCTCTGTGATGCTTCCTCAGTGGTTTTCTAGAGACAGACATTTTAAAAATACTGTCACATGTGTTTGCACAACAGAGAGGGTGAAGATATGGTGCTAAATTGTGAAGTCCAGGCAATATTGCAATAAAAATAAAAATTCTGTCTTCTCAAGAAATTTTAAAAATTGAGTCCTTGGAATTTGTAAGTTGCCTTCTTCACAGAAAGTGTATCTCAAAACCAGCTAGAGTTGTTATTTTGGTTATTGAGGAAGCTCTTCAGAACAATTTTTCACAGTTGGTATAGTCAATGATACTTTAAAATAGCAATATAATTTATTTATAATTTAAAAATAATTTTAAAATGCAATTTAGGAGTGTGTGTCTGTTTTTTAGATTTGCCCTATGTTTCTAATATGAGAGTGAGACATTATCACCAAAAGCTGAGGTGATTATCACCAAAAGCTGAAGCCCCCTCAAGCCTGGCTGTAAGTTATGGCTTCAAAGTTTACAGCTTTCCCTGTATCAATAAACGTTTTTCTCCCTGAATTGAAAAAGCACCAGAAAGGTAGAAAGACCTTTAAAGATCAATTATGCAAGCATTTCTTTATTTTTGTTTTTACAAGGGAAGATAAATATACCAATGCCATTCCCAGCTCTCTGCCTAGTCTGTCTGACTGTGTTCTGGCTTTTACTGTGTCTAGTCTTGGGGTGCTGCTCTAAGGGGTAGGGGGGATTATGGATGGGGACAATCTGTCCTTCACCTTGTTGTCTATTGTTTACTCCTAATAATGAATCATTGGTTTAATCCTGACCAGGGAGTTTTACAGCCTTCTGAAATCCTTTCAGAATCTTTCAGAAATGTCCTTCAACCAGTACTTTGATGTTTGCTTTTGGGTTTAATTCAATTTTATGGCAACAATTTCTACAGGTTAATAGTATGTTGTGTGAACTAATATTTCCTTCTGCTGGCTCTTTGCATTAGATTGCTCTTTCTTATTTAATCAATTCAATTCTTTGTGAGTCGGTCTATATTTCAGCTAGAAGAAGAGACTCAACAAAATCAAGACCATTGTCTGTATCAAAATACATGTATCTAATCTGGGTTAAACAAACAAACAAAAAAAAGAATAAAAAATTGCCACTGGAAAAATAGCTCAAAAATGCAAACACATATGCAGGGCATAACTCCAGTATTAGTGTGAAGAACTGGTATCTAAGTTTCCATGCATTTTAGTAGGAAACCTTGGGTAAGAGCTTTGGAATGGTCACCCAGCCTCTTCAGCAGTGTGATCCTTCATGTTATTGAGTACTTTTTCCCTGATCCAGCCATATTCTTTTGAAAATCTAACTGCATCAGTATGAATTGAAGTTGCTTTTGGTATGAAGCATATTGACCCCAGGGTAAGCATTCATGGACCATATTTATAGACATATTTATTTAACTGTTATGATGCACATATATAAAATGAGAGTACTTAATTAGATAGATAATAGTTGTTCCTTAGTGTTTTGTTGCTGCAAGGTCAGAATAGTCAGCATCAGAACTGAAAAATGTAGGAAAAAAATGAGAGAGGCTTCTGTGTTCCAAGATGTAAAGTTGTAAGTACACAAATAGTGTATTCAGTGTAAAAAGTTACACTGCCAGTTTATGAGGATTAAAAACAAACTAATACTGAAATGGGCAAAAAATATTACACTTTTTCCTTGGCAGTCACTGTGCAAAGCAAAAGCAGAGCAGTGTTTGGGGGGCAGTATCAGAAATGACAGGACAGACCTGTTAAAATTATTTATTTAGTGCTCGTTTAGGTGCACAAGGTGCACTCCCCTGAGCAGATAGCCCACCCAGACCAGACAGGTGAGCCACAACTCCAGACAAGACACCACCCCACAAAGACGAGGTGAGTGTTGAATTTGAAGTGGACCCAGGTGTGACAGGAATCTCCTGCACAGCAGTGGCTCTTCTCTCCCTGCAGCCCACATACAGACACAAGGCCCTGAGCCATTTGCCACTTTTGCTGGGGCTTCCCAGAGAGAGGTGATGGCAGTGGAGAATGGGAGAGTTGCACTGGGATCAGTGGGAAATCAACCAGGGTCCAACTGGCCTGGTGGGCAGCCTGGGAGGCAGAACACACAGCAGCCTCCTTTTCCTTGGTGACTGCCCTAACCACAGGGCTTGAGAGCCCTCCCAGCATAGTCCTACTCTGATCCAGGAGCTCTTTGATTGCTCATTTGCTGAGCATGTGTGTGTGGGTGGCAGAGGCAGCAGTGCTGTGGTTCCTGTCCCCTTCCTTCCTTCCTTCCCTTCTTTACCACGAACTTTTTGCTTTGCCCAGCTTTAAGCAGCTTAGTGATGGAAGTTCTCACGTGCTTCTTTAGAAGAGACAGTGGAGAAGGGCAGGGACCTTATTAATTTTCCCAGTGTAGGGAAAGCCACTGTGTAACATCTCATTCAAAGAAGCCACACAAGGAACAGGTGTCCTGCATGCAAGCCCCCAGCGACAAGTTTCATCTGGCATAGGGATGTTATTAAACAACAGAAGATCTACCCAGAGCTGCAGAAGTCAGGGGTCTCAACTCTACCTCTCCTGGGCTGCCCCACTTGGCCTTAGCCTGTGTAGGCTTCTGGTTTCCAGTCCAGGAGAAAAGAAGGCTCTGTATCTTCCAGTTCAATGTTGCAAATTTAAAAGGTCAAATATCATGTACCTCTTTGAAGAAGTATCTTTTTTTTAAAAGCCAAATCCAAATCATAGAAAGAGTAGTGGAAATATCAATGACAGGAGATCCCTAATCTTACAGTACAGGCTGTTCCAAGTGTGAACCTGACAACTTGTTACAGAAATGAAAAGAATGGCACAAAAATAATCAGGGTGGGTTTGCAAGCACTACAGAATTTATTTAGCTTCATTCCTTAGCACACTGACAGGCACAGGACATAATATTACCACAGTCAGTGCAGATCAGCAATACCAGGACACTGCAAACCAGTGCAACATAGTGTTCCTGGAGGTAATGTCAGCACTATGTGCTAAAGCAAAATGTTCCAGGCACAAACATAAATACAAATTAAGTTGCACGGGCTGTGACATTCTCTGAAGTATGTGAGAGGCTGGAAGCATTGCTGGTTTGAAACATTCTGTGTGTGTGTGTGAGGGCTAAGGGCAGGTCTGGCCTTGCCCTCGGGGGCAATGCCGTGCCCTGCACACTCTATTCCTAGAGCCTGTATCCCAGACTGGCAGTGGCTGCCAATCCCTGGCACACCAGAGGCAATGCATTCATCTCTGGACCCCTAATGCAGCTCCTAAAATAACCAGAAAGCCCACATGGGGGAAGGGCCCATGAAAGCCAAAGGGTATTTAACCCACAATATGGAGTAAGGACATGTCTTAACCCTACGTCCTCTTGTAATTTAGATCAGTGGAGCACTGCAGGAACCAGGAGTGGTGGCTATAGTTGTCCTTTTCTATGTCTTTTCTGTCTTTCTTTCTTCTTCTAATTCCCTCTTATAGGAATTTTGAGTAACTTAAATTTGAGTTTGCTGAGATGAATTGGCCAAGTTAATGTTTTGCAAGTGTTTTATAGTTTTGAGGCCTTACAATACACTACAGCAAAAATTGCAGAAGATGGTCTGCTAGAGTGCCTCATTTATTGCATACTGGGTGAAGCTTTACTGAGGTGGGTTAGGGCTGACAGATGGCATCTGCCATTAAAAAAATTAAAAAGTCTTCAGGTTATTTTATCCCCAACTCAAATAGGTGCATCGACCTAGAGCACACATCCCATGTGAGATCAGCCCTAGCATATCATTTCTGCTGGATGCTGCTTGTTGGGCATCATTCTAAATGAAACAACAACATGAAAATGCAGCCAAGGGCTGGGCAGAGGAGTGCCTGAGCATGCCCATTGCATGCTACAAATGTAGAAGAAATGCAGTTATAAAAGCAATGATAAGACTTCATGAGGAGGGTGCTGGTGTAGTTGAGGGACAGTTTGCTATAAATAAGCAGTTCCTATCCAGGGACCATCTGACTCCTTCAGCACTTTTTCTTCTACAGAGAGACAGACTGCAGAAGTAGACATTTTGGCCAAGTCTGTAGCCCAGTGTTTTGAATCCACAGATGGGATCGTTTCCGAGAGCTTTTCTGTGGGTCAGCTGAGAGGGATTTCTGTTGCCTGATGCTGACCCACAAAACTTCTGCTGGAAAGTGACTCACTCCATTTTCTGACTGCTTCTTATAGCTTGTGTGTAATTGTTATTTAGGAAAGTGAATAGAATACAACTAAAATCTGTAGCGACCAGGGGGGTCCATGGAGGTCTGTTGCTCCTACTCGGGAAGCCACAACCTTCCCAGAGAGAGGGTCCTGCAAGGGATTGCCTTCTAAGGGGGTCTTCTGGCAGGTCTCCTCTGGCAGATAAACCTCAGCAAGCTGCAACCAGAGGCTGCTAGCCATCAGCTCTTAGTGATTTCAGCTCTGCTTGAGAGGCTGTCCCAGGCTGCCTCAGGGAGTTGTATGGTAAATTCCACAGAGGTTCCTTTATTATCCAGCAGGTCTGTGAAGGCAGCCAGGGACAGCAGCTCCCGACTGAACGGGGCAGATGCTGGAGTTTTTATGGGGAGAAGAAAGGGTGGTACCAAAGGGGGAAAGACCAGTGGGTTACAAAAGATTAACATGGGTACTAAGGCATGGTGGGATAACTGAAAATCTTGGGATAGCTCACCATGAGAAGGGAGGATATGCCCACCTAACTGGCATCTCTCCAGGGGAGGGTTGAAATAGGTGTTGATAATCACAGCCCATTGAAGGGATATCTTTCCAGGGTAGAGGTGTGGCCAGAGCCATAGCAGGCCTATCTGCCTCCACAAAAAAATCCATGTAGCTCCTTTCAAGAGTTACTCCTTCATGTCAGTCACTGTTGTATATCACCCCAGAGGTGGGTGTAATATGGCCACAAATTACAGGAGCAGTGTGTGGCTCTTCAAGTATCAGCTCCTTTCTAGTACAAAGACCTCCAGGAATTCTAGCCTGTCTGAACAGAGGACGAGGCTGGAAAAGGGCAGTTCCCATGGCTGCACATTGTTGTGTTCCGACAGCACATTGGTGAGCATGGCTTCTGTGCTAGAGAGTGGTTGGCACCAGCTGATTTTGGGAGGAGTGATAAACCTCCACAGTGGGGATAGTTGTGCAATAGCCCATCTCTGGAGCACTGAGCTTGTTTGTTTTCTGACTCAATGTGGAACTCACTGCGTGGGGGAGAAGAATTAGGAGCATGTAATTTTACCCTGGTTGAAGTTCCTACAGATGCTGTTCTTATTCCAGTAATGTTCTGAATTTGTTGAGCATTTTGGAAGCTCTGACATTGAGCTGGATAAAGCCCTTCTCTGCTGAGATAGAGTGACTTCTATGGGCTACCTCAGATGCTTCCAGGAGCAGTCCTAGGCTCTGTTTAGCTGGGTCTGTCCTTGAGCATCCAGCACTGTGCACAGTTCAGGGCACTGTTTTCCAGCTGACTGGGTGCAGCTGTACTGCAGAGACACAGAGCTGGCCCAAGTGGCACTGCCAGTAGAGACCATTGCCCTTCTTAGGATGACAGAGAGAGTGGTGCTGCTTCAGCCAAGAAGCTGGTTCAGCTGTTAATATACCTGGAGCTTTACTCATATAGTTATTCTCAGTGAAGGGGCCTGTCTCTGGGCTTTTCCCTCCAGACTACACTGATGACAGCCCTGGGGACATTCTGCAGCACCCACAGTCTTCCCAGTGTTTCCTTTGTAAGAATTAGGGGTGCCGAGCAACTTGCAGGAAGGTTGTCATGGCCTTGGGTTCTTTTCCTACCTAAGCTGGTAGGAAAACATTTCCCTTAATGTTCAATCAGGTAATTGCACATGAATACAGTTGCATTAAGTTGGTGCAACCAAGCCAAGAACAAACACGAGGGAAAACTGCAGTTGCTGAGCTATATTAAATAGGTGATGTGGTTTAGTGATTGGACACATGATGTCCTGCATCTGTATCTCTCAGCAAAGCTGGAACAAGTTTCAGTACAATTAACCCTGCATAAAATGGATTTATCCTGCCAGCTATCCAAGCCAAGACCAGCACTGTGCTCTGTGGTTATATTACACTGCCATGCAAAAATCCCTATACAGAAATACGAAGATTAGTTAGAAAAAAGCATGAATGCAGAGGGGTGTCTAAAAGCGCTAGACGAACAAGAGGGTGCAAAGAATGGCTTGTACTGATCGCTCAGGACAAGATCAATGGTAAGCTCTGAGGAAAGTTTTGCTTTCACCAAATTCACAGCATGGGTGACTCACCTGCAGAAGCCCTGCAGGCAGCACCAGGAGAGTGGCAGTGAGTGCAGTGCTGTGGCATTTCTCTTACTGTAACCCCAACAAGAAGTCTAGATTTGCTAGCAAGCCAGACAAAATGGGGAAGACGACAAATGCAGCAGTATCACCCAACATTTACAGTGGATAACTAACCAAAATTCAAAGGTTAAAGCTCAATACCTGTGACTCCTGAAATACATACAAGATCTGTTCAAATGCCAATATATTATCCCCAGTGAAAAGAAAGCCAGAAGATGAAGAAGTTTCACTGGCAATCACTCCAAAGTACTTGGAGAAATACATTTTGGAGTTTGTGAATTCCATGTGAGAATTGGCAGTGCCATATTTTTTTAGAAAACAAAACAAAAATCACTTCCACTTCTATACAATATGGCATTTTTTTACATGAGTTCCTACAGCTGTAGTATTATCCGTAAAGCACTCCATCTCCTAACTCTGTAAACATTAAAAAGTCAAGTTTTACAGAAGGCCAGAGGAAACCAAAACAAGAATTTTGTGAACTGAGGAAAGGAAAAAAACCCTAAATATTATGCAAAAGAAGGTTGATCTAACATGAAGAAATCTGGATTTAAAAAAAAGAGAGAATTGGTTATGTTTACACAGAAAAATTAACAGTATAGTCTGGAAAGATATTCTGTGAATAGCTCAGTTACCTTTAGATAATGAATAATAAGTTGCTTTCCTTCTTGAATGGATAATTAGACCTTATCTGACTGCACAGATAAAAATCTTATCAACAGAAAAATGAACCTTTGAAAGGAAACACATTCACATCTTCAATATGAAATGTGCTATATTAAATTTGTTGTTTACACTGTATACACTATTTCAGGCACTATTTATCACAACTAATCATTTAACAAAATTGTAAGCACTTATAACTGGTTGCATTGCCTCTACATCAACATAAATGGTTCTAAGCAAAGCCTAATTGTTCTTTCTTTATTTAGGGTGACAAAACCACGATGAAATGTTAGGAGTTATCTCAGCTGTCTGCCCTGGTAACTTGGAAGGATTTTTCCATCACTGCCATGATCTGGGAAGGAAACAATCTGATCCAAAGAATTTGTGGAGATAAAAATCTATTTCATAATCATTCTTGATTTATCATGCTTGGTTTCTGTCAAAAAAAGGAAGACCCTGAGTCCTGTTGCAGGCCTACTCATGCAAAAATCCAAACTGGGAAACTAAATATTTCTGTTTTCCGCCACACACGACATGGTAGGGAGGTCCTGTAATGCCGTAAGAGAAATATAAGGCTGGAAATATCTGCCTAATGTGACCATACTTCAAGCTGTCAACTCAGGCTTATAAATAGTACAAAGTGAAAGAGACAGAGAGGTGGAGCAAGGCTTAGCTGTCATATGGCCCTAGCTCTTTGGCTTCTCATTTCTAATATCTGGGCCATATTCCCTCTGTGAGGTCTGACTGTACCATGATACCTGATGTGAAGGGATCCCATGATGTCCATCTTTTTAAGGTCTAAGCTGTTAGACTATTCCATGTTCATTTTATTGGCACCAATGGGATATTTATAAGAAATGCAGTCACAGCCTTGTACAAATCCATGTGACTCACGTTCAGAGCATCCCTTTCAGCGCTCCATTCCAGCAGTGTTATACTTTTCATCTTATACAAGTTGTGAAGAGAAGATAGAACAATAGGAGGGAAATGCAAGTGGAATAATAAATAAAGTGGCTTTTCAAGCTGAATTTAGCTGTGGAACAGAGTTGCAGCTGTAAACCTTGGGGAGTCTATGGAATCAGTTGGTCCTGGGTGGGCTGTGGACCTGGGTGGACTGGATTCCCAGTACTAATGCTATTTTCCATTTCTAAGCCCAACAGTTCTGCAACGGAAGGAGCGACAGTATCCATGAGTTGCCCTTACAAGGCAAGTGGGCAATCTCAATTTCAATTGAGCATGAATCCAAACCTAAAAAATTCTCTGTGTTCATCCATTCATAATATCTATGGTTTTTTTCTCCCTTCATCTGTTGCCACAATTGTGCCACCGGGGGATTCCTTAAATGAGTTCTTCTCTGCTTTTACCCATGTTTCCCAGAATATTGGCAGCTGCAATATAACAAGATTATTTGTGATTTCTAAATATTGGCTTCTAATGTGTCTCCCAGACCAGCAAAGCAACCAGATCTGCCTGTAGCAATCCCAAGGTGTCCAGTCATTCATTTCCATTTCCTGGTTTCACTGGTTTCTCACTGCACTTTTTAGGATTTACTTCTGGACCTTTTTTTTTTTTTTTTTTTTTTAATTTTCACAGCAATAATGGAAAGAGAAATGTTATTGGCTGCTGATGTTCAATCCCAAAGAGTCATTGTAGACGGAACTTTGTTCCCAGGAATATTTTGGTACTGTATGGAGTAAAATGGAAACATTGTCCTGAGACATGGACAAAGTGTCCTGTACTCAGCAGCTCCTAAGAGAGAGTCTGCAGTGACATGAGTGGATGTGCTTCCAAAAGTGTCAGGTCTCAGCTGGCCAAGGCATTGTATCCCCATTTTACAGATAGTAAACTGAAAAAAGGAATTACTCTTGGCCATATGTGCCAATCTCTGCTGCATTATTGCAGAACTATTATCACTGGCAGAAGCGATGACAAAGTCTCCACCTTTGCCAATTTGGCACTATACAAAGGTAATGTAGCTCGATTTTTACTTTAGTATCTAAGTCAGATGGGGGGAAGAGCGTGCTGTGTGATGGCTGGCACCTCCTAGCACAGGTGTCAAGTCTGAGCTGTATTTCTCCCGGTGCTGTTGCAACACAACCCAGACACGCAGGCTTAGTGGGACCAAGCTTAGTATTTTACCACCGACCCATGGCAAGGTGGTGGTGGAAGAATTTCCAGCTGAGGCTGCAATGCACAGGCAGGAAAACTTCATCATTGCACGCTGCTCCAGAGCAGTCCTGCTGCTGGCCAGCAGAAATCTCCTGGATGCCCCTCCTGGCTCCTTACGAGGCTGTGGAGCCGAGAAGTGCACCCTGGAAACCCAGCACTAGTGCCATCAGTGCTCTGCAGTTTGGTTTGACTCTCCCTCTTGTGTGAGGATAAACACTGCCCCGTGCCAGCAGCCACGTGTAGGTGCACATGGAAAAAGAGCCAGTTGCTCCAACAATATGGAATGGAGGGCTGGAGAAAGGCACGTTGAAAATGTAAAGGACATTTATGTTAAAGGAAGGTGTGAGAGCTGCAGGAAGAGCCAAATTACAAAAAAAAAGTGAGTACTTCAAGCAGCCAAATTAAACAAGACACAATGGGGGCCAGCTTTGCCTCCCAGGCATTTCACAAGCCCACACCTCAGAGTGCAGGGATGCTGGGGGGAGAACCATATGTCCCTCCAGGCCTTATTTAACTTGGCCACATGTAAGGAACTTTAACTCTTTTGTGACTTGCTGATTTCTACAGCACATGATTATTACCCTTTTTTTCTTCTTTAATTCTGAGTACTTTTTATTGGAAAAGTTTAAAATCCTTCAGAAAATAAATAATTTATTTTGGTTAAAAAAATAATCATTGGAGGCAAAGTAATTTCAGTCATAGTATCTTGGAAGAAAATAGATACAGTGTTTTGGAAAGAATTTGAAATGAAAACACAAAGCCTGATGGGATTTAAATGTAGAAAACCAAAAATTCAGTCTTGCCTCCTCTTTTCCCTTCCCCTATCCATGAGGTCACCATTTCTCATCTCACAGACTATGGCATCTTGCCGAGATTCTGAGGCAGCCATCAGAAAAAATATTCTTGCTCCTGTGAGCACAACGCAGGATCAAATTGGCCAAGTGAAAATAAGCAGAATGGCTTATTTGAGGCTACAAAGAGAGAAACTTTATAGAACTAGCAAAAAAAAGACATCCAGGAAAGGCAGGCAACCTCTTTTATCCCTCAAAAATTTGTAGCATAAACATTTGAGGTGAAAACGTGTGAAATAGTGGATGCACACTGAAATTCAGCATTGCAAACAGCTTGATTGTGGAGGAGCTGTGTGTGTCAATGTGTGCAGGGGCATACAAAGAATGAGTGTGCAGGTCCCTGAGACATGGCAGACCTCAGCCAAACAAGTTTAATTTTAATCCTGCTTGGAAGCACTTCCCTGTGGCAGGCTGGCTTACTGAAAAGCAGGGCTTGACACTGATGACGTCTCAGCTCTACTGCTTCCAGGGAAAATGACTTGTTCTCTCTGTGGTCAGACCTAAGGCATTGCTCCTTTGCTCAGCCCTAGCATGGTATGAGCAGAAGCTAAGATTTGCATCCCTGTGACTCTCAGCCCACATGAAGAAGTGGCCACTCTCTGACACTCCAGTGGCCTCATTCAGCTGCAGGTATTTATCGTTTTTAGTAAACTGTGATGCCTTTGGGGGTAAATCAGGTGCATGAGGGGAGTACGGCCTGTGAATGTTCTTCTCCCCTTGCAAGTTTCTCTGCAGCAAAACACTGCAAATTCAAATTACCTCCTGGCAGTATTGATGGCTCCTATTTGCTCTGCCACAACTCAGAATACCTCAACTTGGAAGAGACCCATAAAGATCATCGATTCCAGCACCTGGCTCCTCTCAGGATAACTAAAACTAAATTATCTTACTGTCAGCATCATCCAGATGCTCTTTCTAGAGACCCAGTGCTGTGGTCACTTCCCTGGGGAGCCTCTTCTAGTGACTGACCACTTTCTCAGTGAAGAGCTTTTTCCTGACGTCCAACCGGAATTTCGCCCGATGCAGATTTATTCCATTCCAATAACATATATGCTAACAAATATGTCAACAGTCACGGCTCACATTAAAACTTCTCCATGAAAGCAGCAATCTGCTGGTCCCTGGTGTTTATTTCAGATTCCAAAAACTGTCTTAACATAGAATCATAGAGTGGTTTGAGTTGAAAGGGAACCTTAAAAGTAATCTAGTCCAACTCCCTCTAATAGGCAGGGACATCTTCAACCAGACCTGGGTGCTCAGAAACCTTTCAGACCTGACCTTGAATATTTCCAGGCATAGACTACCTCTTCTAGTGTTTCACCATCCTCACTGTAAAAAAAACAGATCTGCCATATATCTAGTGCATATCTACCCTCTTTTAGTTTAAAACCATTACCCCTCTTCACATCGCAACAGACCCTACTGAAATGTCTGTCCCCATCTTTCTTGTGGGTCCCCTTTAGATAGTAGAAGGCTGCTATAAGTAAGTTGTCGCTAGAGTCTTCTCTAGGATCAACAGCTCCAACTCCCTCAACCTTTCCTTACAGGAGAGATGTTCCATGCCTCTGAAAACACAACTGAGCTTCTGGGACAACAGTGGCAAAATGAATGCTTTAATTCTTACCAAAGTCAGGCTCAGTTATTTTCAGTGTTCGTTTTGGAGTTAGTTTGTTGCTACTTAAATCCAGTGCAGACTTGAGTTGAAGATCCAGTTAAAAAATGTGTCCTCATGACAATTCTCCAATGCAAGAAAGAAGGAGAACTTACTACAATGAAAAATTTGTGCCCATTAGAGAGACAGATTTGTTGAATTTTGACTCTGGATCTGAACTGTTTCCAAGGGAGACAGCATTAAGGCCATGAAGTCAGTTTGGCTAGATGAGATAGTCCTCTGGAATAGGGGAAATGTGCTCCTCATCAAGAACATTTCTAATATTCTATCCATACTATTATGGATATGCTAAAGGCAGCAGCCAATGCCAAAGCACATGAGGTGCCCAAGGGCATGAGGCAGCAGTGAGGAGCACAGCTCCTGCCTGGACACCTGCAGAGCCTGTCTGAACCCCATGTTCACTTTGCTGCACAGGACAACACAAGGTCCAGCTGTACCTGACAAATCTTCCAGCCTACCCCAGAGTTAATCCACACCATTCAGAATAATGCTGGGGGAAAGTCCTCTGAATTTTCCTGTCCAGTCTGAAAGCCCCCACCAACCATGTTCTTCTCAGCTCCTTGAGAGCAAACAAGTGTTCACTCCTGTGCAATGCCATGCAGCAACTTGGCTTGAAGCTGTCCCTCTACACCCCCTGACTGCACACCGGGGCATTCACCCAGGCCTGCAGTTCTCAAAGGCAAATGATTTGGGTTTTATTCTTTTCTCATCCTCTGTTGCTACTGGTGTCCTGGATCAGATGGAGCTCCTCTGGCTTGTAGTGACAGTTATTCTCCTTACACCACTTGCAGGAATGCAGGGATGAGCACAGAGTATCTGGCTCTGACACTGACAGATCTCATACTGCTCCCAGGGAGTTGCTCAAATGCTACAAAGATGAACCATATGGGCAGCCCCGGCGCTTGAGGCCATTAATAGGAATTTTTAAGCAACTGTGATTGATGAGGCAGCTCTTACAAGTCTGAGATCAATGAAAATGCAACTTGATCTTTTGAACCCAACTCCTTAATTTTTTTGTTCCTTTTTCTACAGAGAATCCCATAAAACCATTTCTGTGCAGACAAAAGCTGTCTGGGACACTTCATGTGGATTTGTCATGCATTTTCCTTTTTCTTCCCCCTCCACCCTGTTTGCAGTTTCATATGTAGTTTGTTTTTGAGTCTTTCTCCAAGATTCATACAGCTCAAGATCAGCTTTTTCTATAATTGTAAATGGATATTGTCTTGAGGGTGTTTTTTGAGACTCATTATTTTTCTTTTGTTTTCAATTTAGATAATTTATTCCTCATTATTATCTGAGCACCAGGGAGAAAACAGTGGTAAGGAAAAAGGAAAGCAAAAGTCATTAAGGAGAGAGGAAAGGCTGAGCAACCTTCAGAAGAAAGTAGAGAGCCCAAGCAAAGAACGAGAGAGGACCATGTCTAATGAGTCTTGAGTTATCCAATATTGATGTTTTCCCCTCAGGATCTGCTAACACAAATTGACTAAAACAGCTCCATCTTCCAATATTTGCTATCAGACTCTTGACAAACAGAGCAAACTTTGGATTGACACAGTCCTCGGCCAAGATGTCAATAGTCTTCCACTGGCTGGATGTTCATGGAAATGAAAGCTTCTAAGAGGCAGCAGGTCACTCAGAACTGGAGGGGAATGAGCCTCTAAAGGCAGAGGGAAGGGCCAGCTTCTTAAAAATCCAGACAGGGATTTGGGGGAAGCCTAAGGAGTAGGGGCAGGAAGAGAGGGCAACATGGGGAGCTGTATTTAGCTAAGGTCACAGCTTGGAAGCACATAAGAGGGTCCAGGTGCAGGAGGGAAGAGGCCAAAACCAGTGTAGCTACATGGTTGAGTTTAATGGAGCATAGAGAAGCATGATGCAAGAAGAGAATGGTCCAGAATGAGGATGTGAATGGCAAAGAGCTGCAGAGGAGATAAGGGGTGCACATCATTGAGGAAAATTGTGAGAAAGGTGAGGTGAAAGCCTTGGAGGGGTTGGGGCTGCTTCTCTGCTCTTGGTCACCATTGTCAAGGAGCAAGGAACTTGACAGAGCACACAACCAACTTAGAAAAAGGGTCACTGAGGGCATTCATGGGATTGGGAGCACCCAGTTCTTCATCATCTTTCCAAAGCATAAGAAAAATTGAAGATGTTCCCAGAACCCAGCAACACAGCTTGTCTCTAGACAATTGGTCATCAAAATAACCTGTGAACTTATACTGTGTGACAAAAATTCCCATACACTCTGTCTCTCTTTTGCTAGGGAAAGAGTAAAACCTTTCCTCTGACCAATACCTGGAATTGTTCCTTAAATTATCTGGTTTCCAAAACGAATCCCTGCAGGATATGATCCTTGGCAGGAGAGGGATGGGTGGTTAAAGCTGCAGGTTAGGAATGATGGGTCCAGTCCACTCCTCTGGAGCTTGCACCCACTCCCTGGGAGAAGGATAAGCAACTGCTAAGCAATGGGAAGTGCTCGTGCTCTCTCCAGACCTCAAGCATCCCAAAGTGTTCAAGCACTTGGATACATTCTAGCAGTGGGCACAAAGCCATCTGCAGCCAGAGATTTATATCTTCAAGTGAGCTCTTTGATGGTATCATAACATGGGTGACTTCCAGGGACTCTCCAGAATATCCTTATCTCTGGCTTCCACTCCATGTTTGACAATGTGGTATCCCCAGAGATGCACTCACACTTGATGAGTTCTTCCATTAAAACCTTAATATTGGCAAAACTTGTGTTGCTCACTCAAGAGAAATATTATACTCATTTATCTGATGGCAGTGACCCGGACGTGCTTCAAGCTTGGAAGTGTGCCAGTAGCAATGCTACAAACCAGAGTGGTTTGGGCTTCTTAGTCTTTTCTTTGTAACTAATCCCTGTGATTAACATTTTCCTTAGAAGCCTCAGTAGATCAGCAAGGAACACCAGCATTAGAAACTGGAGCTGGATACCCAGAAAGCAGATGTTGGCTGACAAAAACAGGGCCAGCTTCTCACACCCACGCAGGGCTCTGGCCACACAGCTTGGCGTCACATCCAGCTCAGAGCGACAGCTTCAGGAAGTGAGCAGTGGGCTCAGTTGCCACTTCTTTCTCAGATGCTGTCTGCAATTACTGAGGCTGCCAAAAGCCACAAGAAGGCAGCCAGATGCCCTCCCTGCATGCTGGCAGGGCTGTCTCTTACGAGCACCTAGAGAAGATCACACTTCTCTAGGTCAGCAGCAGCACAGGGCTGAGCTTTACCAGGAGACCCAAAACAACCACCCATCGATCTGCCTCACCTCCCCTTGCAGACAGCTCTCATCTGGGCACTGCTTGAACCCATGTGGGTGTTTCCTTCATAGCAGGGTTTTGCAGAGTCTCTGTGACTGCTCACATTTACCCTTTCTCCATTACAAGCATCAGAGAATGCCTAAATGTTTGTAGGGAACTTCCTTTCAGTCTTGCTCTCTTGAACCCCTGTTTGTTGCTTTCATTTCTATCTTTTATTCCACTTTTAAAACTTCCTTGTAAATGACACTGACTCTCCTACTTATAGCCACTGCTCTGGAGCTCAGTCAGCCTTGTTGATCCCAGCTGCAAGTGACAACACTTCTCACTCTTTTATATATCAGCTTAACAGCCTGATAACAACTGGGCAGGAGAGGATATTCCTGGCACTCTGAGCACACAAGGCTTGTAGTGTGGCACCAGCTCTATTTTGCTGTCTCTTGCTCCTGAGCTGTTGCCTTGTGACTGCTTGAAAATTACTTATGAGGTTCATATGGTCCAAATTAGGTGGATGGCTGAGCACTGGTGGTGCTGTAGGTTACTAAAAGGATTTTAGGAAGAATTTAATATTTCATTGTACGCCTGCAAACACCTGAGATTTCTTAGGAAGCAAAATTCAAGTTTTGCAAAATACAGAAATGTTTTATCAGCTGAGGGTCTGAACCCTACTTCCAAGCTCATTTAATACCTTTTGTAGAACACCATTGTTCATACAGATATAAAACAATGTTTTCACAAAAACATTGTTCAATTCTCAACGGCATTTCTCCATTTTCATGTGTGAGTTTGGGACTAGAATTGTTCTTTAGCCAGTGAACATTTTCACTAGATGTTCCTTTAAGGCACATGTTAAGCATCTATGGGACATTGCCATTATCTTGGGTTGCAGAAGATATTACGTGTTTAAAAACATCCATTTTGAGCTCTGCCTGGCAGACTCATCTCTATTGCTAGTAGTTCTTTTCCAATCCATCTGAAGAGCTTCTCTCCAGCTACTGTCCCTACTCTTAGCCTATCCACATCTGCAGTACTGACCCTGCCCTGCTGCTCCATCAGCTCTGGTTCTCATCACCAAACCAACACTTGAGCATGTTTCAGAGCACATTTGGTGACTTGAGTTGCTGAAGGATAGGCAAATGCTGCTCCTGGTGTGCAAACTGTTCCTGCACTCAACAACACTTTCTCAGAGCTGCTGCTAAGTGTGTAGATGTGACTCAAAAACTTAGGGCAAAAGTCTTGGCTTCTCTATTCTCCATTAACCTAAACCCCTAACCTGTGTACTGTTTTGGGAAGCTGTATTTTTTGTCTTGGAAGTCATCCTTGCAATCCAGTTTCCTGTGTAAAAAGAAAAAATATTCTTCTCTAGGTCTTCATTCTTTGAATCCCCAGTGTGCCCAAAGGGAATGCCTTTTCAAAATGCCTCTAACATTTGGACTGTCCTTTTTAAATTTTAGCAAAGGCTGTAGGATTTGCCAGTGGTTTTGCTTTCCCAGTATGAGCCAAATGTGCCTGCCAGATTTCTCTAGAGGGGATGTAAGATTTTCCAATTTCTAAATAGGCCAATAAAGCATTAAAATATCAAAATGTAAAATAAATGTGTTTTATGAAAGGATTCTCTGTTGTCAAGGAAGGAGGGCTGGCTAACACCTGAGGGTGCCGGGAACTTCTCTGCTCTGTGACCTGAGGCCTGCGGGAAATGACCTTTACCAGCCTGGAGGCACAGGAATGAGGTGGTGCCAAACTTCCCCTCCACGTGTTGTGGGCAGCTTAATGGAAAAACTTGTAAACATTGCAGAATGTCGCTAATTGTTATTAGTATCACTGTGCCTTTAGGTGGAGGCATGTGCTGTGCTTTTTATCCTCTGTAACTCGCTTTTCGTAACAGTCAGCCACTGTTTAACAAGGCAAGAAAAGTCAGAGGTTTCGTGCTTACAGGAAGTATATGGTGTTGATGGATTTGCATAGTATTTAGAAGAGCTAGAGTTACATGGCAGTGACGCAGTTCTGCAGCACTTGCTAATTCCCTCTTCTCCCTAAATACTTCCTCCTGCCTCCCACCTTTGGCTCTTTGGACCTACCCACCCTGTTATACCCACCAGCTGCAATAGGTATGGTCATCCAGACTGTCTGGATGGGAACACCAGATATTTGTTTCTTGATGTGTCCTGCTATCTTCCTTTCCATATCAAGCCTTTGCTCTCCAAGCTTTCATCTGTCCCTGCACCTTCAGCAAACCAGGTCTTAAAATCCCACTTGATTGCCTAGCAAAGCAGATCACAGTGTTCCCAGAAGAGTTTGTACAGTGGTGATCTCTACATCAGACAAGATTTATATTTGTCATATTTCTATCCAGAGTTCAGGTTTCACGCAGATATTGCCCCATCCTTACACACATGTGACAGTTTCTTATTCTGCAAAGTGTCTGACAGAAGCAGCTGTTGTACCATCTTCACCTCTGATTCTGGTGAAAGGACAAAAGCTTCCCATGAACCATCCAACAGTTTTGCACGGGTGACCCTAGAAAACTCCCTGGAAATGCCCTTTCCTCTTTCCACCTTGAGAGCTGGTTTCAATTGCTCTCCTTTTGTGGCAAATGGGGGTAGAGGTGGTGACATCAAGCCCTTCTTGGCAGCTCCCTTTTCACAAGGAAGCATGCATTCAATTAGAGGATTTTAATTAAAATACGTTTCTGTAGCATCCTGTTTCCAGGCCCTGCTGTAAATTTAACTTGACGTTCTCTCATTTAACAGGTGGGTGAGATTATTGTGAGAGCTGCCAGATGGAAGAAAGCAGCAACAGGGCTGGCTGCTGAGATAGAAAAATGAAGAGAGGAAGAGAGAGAGCAAAAGAAAGGAGTGGGAGAGATCTGCTGCATATCTGTCAATATTTACTGTGCAACATGCGATCCTTTTCTGTGATGGTTCTTCACTGCCATATGCGCGTGACTTTTTAAATGCCTTTTGAAGGATAAAAGCAGCAAACTCGAGATCAGTTGCATTTGATTTCCTTTCCTTTTGGATCAGAGCAGTTCAGGAATAACCAATGAATGGCAATTGATGCACTATTCAAAATACCCTCAGAGCTATCCCTAAAAAAGGAAAACAAGCCCACCCTTTGACCTGTCAGCTAAGGAACAGAGTGAGAACTTGTGAGGCTGCAGCAACAGCCCTGGGAGTGGGCAGTTCACCAGAGGTCCCTTCTGCAACTGCAGCTGTGCCACCACCAGCTTCCAGATGCAACAGGTTAAAGGATATGGGAGAATAAGAGATTATTTTCAAGAGGTTAAAACTTAGCAGCTAGCAGGAGCAAGGACGAGGAATGTGGAAACTGGCTACAGTTGGGAGTCTCAGAGGTAGAAAGGATGGGGACAATGGGTGGCCAGGAAGGAAAATGAAAGGGACTAAAGGAAGAGAAAAAATGGGTAAAGACAGTTTGGGAAAGAGGAACCTTAGGGAGTGGGGAGGGAAGAACCACTCAGGATTTCTGAGGATAGGGATAAAACTGAGAAAGCCACAGAGGCAATGAGACAATGGGGTTGAGAAGGAACAAGAATGAAGAGGAACAAGGACCCTTACATTCCATTTTCTGCCTTGAAAGCAGCAAAACTCACGAACCTAAAGACCAAATTTGAAGCTAATGTGTGTGGGTAACAGCAGAGATGTCCTTCCACTGTGTTGTGTTGGGCTGTAGTACTCTAACCCTCCCACCACACAGCAAGTGCTACCAGGGGCGAGACCTTAGTGACCATGTGGGTGGGGGCTGCCTGTGGCAGCACCGAGCTGTTGTGCCAGCAAAGAGGGTGTTATTAATCCTCAAGGGCATTGCACACTGCTGTCAGAAGTCAGAGCACTACTGCAACTGGTCTTGTGTTTGCATTGGTTGCCAGAAACAGCTGTTTTCAAAGGAGACTTTTGCAGTAGAAGGCTTAGCAGATGAGGTGCTATGGGGAAAGTGCCTGGTAAACTCTGTCTTTTCCCCTTTCCATTTTGGTATAGATTGATTTAGGCTCCAGCTTCAGAGGTCTGGAGCTTTTAAAGCTATTGATTCCTTCTTTAGATTTGTTGTTCTTACTCCAAGGCCTACAGAGTAAATCCACTGTCTGAATGATTTCATTGCAGACTGGTAAACTCAAAGTTGTTCAAGTAAGGACTGAGAGTCCTCACGATTTTCTCACAAAGGATGGGATTTCAGACACAGCTATGGTCAGGCTTTGCCTCCATTTAGCAAACTGAAATACTTCAATATACACCAAAACTGAAACATATGGTTTTGATTCTCCAAATGGGAAAAATCCTGTGCAAAACAAGCTCCCATTAGAAAAAAAGAGAGAAAGAGACAGAGCGATGAACCCCCACAGTTTCAGAGGAAGATTCTTTACCAACAATTGTAGACATTTGTACAAGTTGAAGCTTACATCAGAAAATTATCACACAAAATCAAGTGCTTTGGCTAGCAAACATATTTTTATCAGTCACTTTATAATCACTTTCTTAAAAAAAAGAGATGTTAATTTTTCCAACACAATTTGGTCTCTATATTATACCAGTGGTATTTAATTGCATCAATATTCTTTAATTCCTTAGCAGCTGATGCTGGATGCTGCTGGGAACCAGGGAAAAAAGAGCCTTAAAGCCTTGCTTTTCTCAGCCTTCACAAGGATAAGAAATTATAACAATGATTATGCACCTGCAGAGAGCATGAGAGCTGTGTGAGTTATCCTTTTCAACACTCACCTATAGCATAAAATGCTATAAATGCTATAAAACAACCAGCCATGACTCCTATGTGTCTTTGTATAGTTTTCCCTGGGATTGATGCCAGGTTAATGTGCCTGTGTTTGCTTGAGCAATCCCATTTATCCCCTTTAACACAGGAACAACAATGACCTTTTTTCTCAGTTATCTGAAACTGTCTCACTCTTCCAGGACCCACAAAGTAGCAAGAGGAATAGATCGGAGCCCTCTTCAGCAAGTATTTTTTAAGTACTTTGGTAAAATGTACCTGGCCTGTGGACCTTAAAATGTTTAATTTTATTAATTGTTCAGAACCTTCTTGAGCTACTCTTGGGAGTATTTCCACAGATTGACAGGGAAGCAGTGCCCATCAGGCTGTCTGCTGAGACCTCCTGTGCATCACTCACCTGTGGTACACATGTTGTCTGCATCATTTCACATTCAGTTCCAAGGAACAAAGCCAAGGACAGAGAATGGCAGAATCTTCTGACAAGCCCTGTGCCTGCATCCCAACAGAAGCAGGGAAGCCTCCATGAAAACAAGCAATGGCCATGCAAACAAAGAGTGCCCTGTACTGCAGAAGGGGAAACCTCCTCCAAGATTGTGCCAGTGTGAGCCCAGGGAAGCCCCATTTGCACCTTGATAAGCCAAGGACTGTGAGCCAGAGCAGAGGGGCACAGGGTATTACCCACAGGCACCTGCAGCAGAAGCTTTGGAGCACAGACCAGCTCCCACTCAATGAGCTGCATTCTATTTTCTGTGGCTTCTCAGCCCTCAGAAAAAAGCAAAGCAAGAAAACAAATGTTACTTCATACCCCAAAAGCCTGAAAGCACACTAGAACATGTCTGGTCAGTAGAACCAAAGAGAAATACCCTTCTGATACCTGCAGGGAATTAGGCAAAATCCAGATGAACTGAATTTGCTTTCAGCTCTTGCTCATTTACAGATTTATACAGAACTGAGGGCATTTGCAGCATACTGAGGCAAAGGGAGATATGTTTTTTACTGAAAAATTCAATGCAAGTGACTTTCTCTGATCCCCTGATTTACAAACTGTGGGCTCTCATCCTGGAAATGAAATGGGCATTTGCAAGTTTCAAAGTTTTCCAGTGGCTCTATTCTTTCCTAACCCCCCCAAGCAAATGAATCCTCCAAAACTTTCAAATTTTCCCAGATTCACAAGATTTGTGAAAAGAGTATGCAAGGATCCAGGAAGTTCAAAAATCTTTGTTGTTTAATTTAAGTAACTTCTGTCTCACATCTTCCTGTGCTACAGATTGCAAACTTTTTATTCCGTCCATAATATCATACTTTATCTGTATTGCAGGAACACAAACTTCAGACTTTATAGTTTTGCAGTTAAAGAGACCCATATTTAAGCAAGGCTTTGTGGAGGGAGTATAGGGTATTGGTTTTTTAATGAGCTTTTATTATTCAGTTGTTGTTGTTGTTGTCATTGTTATTATTGTTGCTATTATTGTTATTACTGTTATTACTGTATTTATTTATTAACATTGACCTTTAGGTTATTTATCAACTCCTATCCAGAGCAAGAGTTGATATTGAGCTATCTCATCCCGGATGCAGGACACTGCATGTAAAGAAATTAGCACATATTATTTTTAGAAACTCTTAGAAGTTTTGTCACTAGTAACATGAGAAGCCCAGCAAATACTCTCCATGTTCTCCTTGGCCAGATGGCTGTCATTCCCCATCCTTAGTGAAACCAGCTGACCTTTATCCCACATACATTCAAATTTTATGATTCTGGAACAGTGACTTTTGAGCACATTACAACCCCTCTGATGCCTGGAGACACAGCCTCTCTGCTGCCCTCTCTGCTGCCATCCCTGCTGGACAAGTTGTGGCTGTGAATTTTACTGACTGTGCTTGGTTATCGTGAACAGGTGGGATAGAGAAACTTTGGTTCACGCACACAGAGGCATCCCAGAGCTTGGACCCCCTCAAATGGTTTGAGAAAGGTGCCTCAATGTCTCTGCTCTTGCACTTTGCCACTGTGGAGTACAGTCACTTCAGGTCAACCATATTCACCATGGTCTGACTTGATGCTCACCCACTCACCTTCTTTGGAGACAGAGATCTGTGTGTGGACAAAGCTCAAAGGGACACAGCTGGGAAGATTTCTTGTAGCTTTGTATGTACAAATGTAAGCTAAAAGTTGTTTTTTGAAGTTTATATGAATACAGGTTATATTTCTGATGTTGTTGCTGTGGTAATGTTGCCTGCAGGATTAGCTACTCCAGATGCTGGCAAGTTTTAAACATTTGGCCTCTGTTTTGTGCCCCAGACCACTGCTCAGACCTCTTCATCTCCCATAGTCCTCTTTTCTGAGAAAAAAAAAAAAAGGGATAAAGTGATTTAGGAAGAGTTAATACCCCCGAACAGATGCACCAGCAAGAGATGTGACAAAATGTCAAGTGGAATGTGCCTGAGGGCTTGGAATTTGGCCATGGAAGCAGCAGATGAGTCCCCAGGATGGCATGTTCCCCAGAGGCCGGGCATACTTTGGTGACAGCTGTGATTTTTATGATCCGGCTTCGATGACAGTTTGGGAAGGGGTCAGTTCTGCTCTCTTCTGACAAGAATTTGGTTTGTCATCAGATTCTAAAATCCCTCTGATTTATGGTATCAGCCACTGCTAGCATTTTACTGAGATGCAGATCCTCTCCCCACTCCCTGCAGACTGCGAGGTTAAGGTGCAAACCCTGATGTTCAAATTAAATTTATCCTGAGGAAAAAAGGAAGTGGTAAGTCATGAAGTGACAGGAGACACTGAAGAATGAGCTCCAAAAATCTTGCATTAAGAGCACTTCATCTGAACACAGGCAGCTCTTCTGCCTCCATCTGAGCACCAGCTCTTCCATTCACCTCCAGAGTCCTCAGCCTGCCAGACACCTTGGTACCATATTGCCTCATATTTGCCAGTGACAAAGCAATTTCCCAGAAAGGTGATCTGCTTGGATCAGAAACGATTAGGTGCCAGACACCTCCAGCCACAGAGGGGAAGGACCGTGTCAGCACAGCACTCCTCAGCTTCTCAACTCCCACTCAGTGTGACCATGGTGTGCATTTCCATGGTCACTTAGCACCCAGCAGGGGACCCACGTGGCAATTGCAGGCAGTCATTAAGGACAGAGGTAGTTTCTGTTTTCCTCCTGGGTTTTCTGAACACTAAATTTTTTTTTTCTTTTCTTTTTTTTTTTTTTTTCTTTTCTTTTTCTCCAGGCCTGGTAAGACACATTAGCAGAAACATCTCTCCTGCAAGCCAGGAGCCCAACTCCTACCTCCAACACCATTTAATTCACATCTTAAAGGAAGATGTTATAGAAAACAGAGAACAAGGCAGGACCATTCTGATGACTCTCTCAGCTCCCTTCCAAAGGAAAGTTCCTTCCTCCAAACATCACCATCTCGCTTACCTTACAGGTACAGCTCTGTTGTCAGCCAGAGGCATTGACTTCTTCCTGCTGGAAAACCCAGTTCCATTGAGGTTTCCTAATACTGGAAGGTCCAAAGGGGTGGGATATTCTTTGTGGAAGTGAACAGAGGAAGCTGAAGGAGACCATTCACATATCTGAAACAAGAAGAAAGGACTGGCTCTGAAGCAGCTTGCTTGCAAGTGTGAGAAACACTGGCCTCAGACTAATGCAGTTGTGATCACAGAATTATTATAGTCTTAAAATGGGTACAAGGAGTCACAGGTACATTCCCACATAAAGGAATGAGGGTCTGCTCCAGTAATTCTCATGAACTCTGCTATAAATGTGTCTGCACATCCCTGGGACAGAGGACAGAAACTTCAGGGATCACTTTTCACAGTATAACCAGGTTGGAAGAGACCTCCAAGACCATCAAGTCCAATCCATACCCTAACACCTCAACTAAACAATGACACCAAGCACCACATCCAGTCTTTTTTTAAACACATCCAGAGATGGTGACTCTACTACCTCCCCAGGCAAAGCATTCCAATTCTTTATTATTCTTTCAGTAAAAAACTTTTTCCTAATATCCAACCTGTATCTCCCCTGGTGCAGCTTGAGACTGTGTCCTCTTGTTCTGTTGGTTGCTGCCTGGTGAAAGAATCCCCACCTGACTACAGCCACCTTTCAGGAAATTGTAGAGAGTGATAAGGTCGCCTCTGAGTCTCCTTTCCTCCAGGTTGAACAGCCCCAGCTCCCTCAGCCATTCCTCACAGGGCTTGTGTTCCAAGCCCCTTACCAGCCCTGTTGCTCTCCTCTGGATGTGCTCAAGCATCTCAACGTCCTTCCTAACCTGAGGGGCCAGAACTGGACACAGCACTCAAGGTGTGACCTCACCAGTGCTGAGTATAAGGGAAGAATGACCTCCCTGCTCCTGCTGGCCACACCATTCCTGATCGAGGCCAGGATGCTGTTGGCCCTCTTGGCCACCAGGGCACACTGCTGGCTCATGTTCAACTGGATGTTGACCATCACCCCCAGGTCCCTTCCTGCCTGGGCACTGTCCAGCCACACCATCCCCAGCCTGTAACACTGCAGGGGGTTATTGTGGCCAAAATACAAGACTCAGAACTTGGACTTATTAAACATCATCCGTTGGACTCTGCCCATCCATCCAACCATTCCAAATCCCTCTGCAGAGCCTTCCTACCTTCCAATAGATCGACACATGCTCCCAGTTCAGTGTTGTCTGCAAATTTAATAAAGAAAGACTCAATGCCCCCATCCATGTCATCAATGAAAATATTGAACAGGACTGGCCCCAGCACACACCCCTGGGGGACAGCACTGGTGACTGATCCCAGCTGGATGCAGCACCATTCACCACCACTCTCTGGGCCTGACCATCCAGCCAGTTCTTAAACCCAGCAAAGAGTGTTCCTGTCCAAGCCACGGGCTGCAGCTTTTCCAGGGGTGTGCTGTGGGAGACAGTGTCAAAGACCTTGCTGAAGTCCAGGTACACAACATTCACAGCCTTTTCTGCATTCACCAGGCAGGTCACATGGTTGTAAAAGGAGATCAGGTTGGTCAAACATGACCTTCCCCTCCTAAACCCACACTGGCTGGGTCTGATGCCCTGGCCATCCTCTAAGTGCTCTGTGATGGCACTCATTATAAACTGCTCCATAACCTTACCTGCTACTGAGGTCAGGCTAACTGGCTATAATTACTGGGATCCTCCTTCCCACCCTTTTTGTGAATAGGAGTCACATTGGCCAGCTTCCAGTCATCTGGAACCTCCCCAGTGAGCCAGGACTGTTGGTAAATGATGGGGAGTGACTTTGCAAGCTCATCTGCCAGCTCCTTCATCACCCTGGGATGGATCCCATCAAATCCCATAGATTTATGCATATCCAAGCATCTCAGCAGTTCTCTGTCTGCCTCCTCCTGGATAACAAGGGGAGCAGACACCATCTGACAATCTGGGAGGACAGCTGTCCTGAGGACAAGCTGTCTTCCCACTAAAGACTGAGGCAAAGAAGGCATTAAGCACCTTCCCCTTCTCCTCATCCACAGTTACTAAGTTCTCTCCGTCATCCAATAAAGAACAAAGGTTGGTCTTATCCTTCCTTTTACCATTAATATATTTGTAGAAAAGTTTTTTATTATTCTTTTCCGCAATTTCAAGTTCATGCTGAGCTTTGGCCTCCCTAATTTTTTCCCTACATTCTCTAGCAGCCCCCTTAAATACTTCCTGAGACACCTGACCCTCTCTCCAAAGATGATACATCCTCTTTTTATTCCTAAGTTCCGTCAAAACATCATTGCCCATCCAGGCTTCGTTGACTCATTTTTTGGCACACAGGCACAGTCTGCTCCTGTGCCCTCAAGACCTCTGTTTTGAAACACCTCCATCTTTCCTGAACTCCTTTAAGGCCTGCTTTCCAAGGAACTCCTTGAATAAGTCTCTTACATAGGCCAAAGTCTGCCCTCCTGAAATTCAATGTAAAAGTTTTATTAATGTTCCTCCTAATATCACCAAATTTCAAGAGTTCTATTATTTCACAATCACTATGCCCCAAGCAGCTCCAACCACTACATCTCCCACCAGCCATCTCTCTTTTTGTGGAGATGACAGAAAAACATTCTAAAGCACGGGGTACCCTGTGACCAAAATGTATGTGCTCCATAAGACCCAGAGACAGGAATTCTCAGCATGGAATTTGACACTCTTCTAGAAAAATATATGTATTTTCTATTTGGATTCACCACCATTCTTGCTTATGACCCTCCTGCTCTTGAGTCTTGTGCATTTTCACCCATTTTTCCTCCTTATATTTCGCCACATGACATTATTAGCAGTCTGATTAGACATTCCTTCCATTCTCTGTTCTTTGCATGTTTTTGAAGGCAGAATCTTACTAACGCTCCAGTGGTCTATTGGATTATTACAAAAGATGTAATTTTCTACTGTAAATTTTTAATGAAGTGAGTAAAAGCTAAAGAAACAAAAATTATGTATTTAACTCTATCAAGCACAACCCAAAGGAATCAAATTTCTCATTGAATGTTATCTGACCACAGGGTTTTACAGGGTAGATCCATTCATTTCTACACAACTGATTGATAATACATTAGCATTCCCACAAAATTTGCTTGAGATGTTTGGCAAGTTTCTCTTTGCCTAGGCAGGGAAGAAAATATAAATATTCCCAAAAGTAAAAGAAGCAATTCAAATCAGTCAAGTATTTTTTCACCAAAATGAAAGTGCCTGGGAGAATCATACTAAAGGAACAGAAAAAGGAAATTCAATTCAGATCCTTGCCTACAAAGGATGCAGGGCACACAGAGGATCCCAAGAGGTCTGCCACAGCTCCTGGGGCCTTGCAAAAAAAGATGAACTGTCCCTTGCTGTGGAAAAATTCCAGTTCAGTTTTTTCTTTTTAATAAAACAGCTACAGTTTTGATCTACAGGAAAACATTCTTCTCAGTAAGAAATGTCAGGCAGAGGTCAGTCAGGATGTCTCAATACTTCTTGTACAGTGGCAAACTCCATTCAATAGCATGAAAAGTACTTTGAAATATCAGAGTTTTCTGTTGAATGGGTGCTACAGATCCTAACTGTGTTTATTGAGGGATAGTTTTTTCTCTGCTTGCCATTGCAGGGCTCTGGTAGCCCTGTTACAGCACTTTGCACAACTAGCTCTGTGTGAGAGATGGATATGGATGGCAGTGGAAATATATTCCAGAGGGATGGTTCTATTTCCTTCATGGCTATTTTGGTTTATGTTCGAGTTGTCATCCTAATATGCAACTGCCTAATCAGATAGCAAATGCTCTCTGGAGACCTCAGGATGTTGCATGCAGTTTGGGGACAGCACTGAGACAGGATTAGGCAGTGCCACATGACAGAAGACTTTTTTATCAGTAGTCTTTTCCCCCTAGTTTTCAAGCTGAGTTCAGTAGGCAGAATTCTCCTGTTTCCTCAGTTAAAAGGACAACAATGCTGAAGCAAAGGCTTTGGGAGAGAAGCGATCCAAAAACTGCAAGGAAAATAAATGACCAAGACCGAGCAATTGCAATTTTGAACACAATCAGAGAGTGAGAAATACTGTTCTGAGGCCTCAAAAGGCTCCCAAGCTCTACAGCCACTTGAATAAGGAACCAGAGTTTCAGTACCATCTCAGACGTCACAGCATTTCACAGATCTTTTTTCTTTGCCTGGGAAATGTTTTCCAGATTTCCTCTGTTTCTGGTTCTTGCCAGTGACACAAATACCACAAGAGCAGTCTATCTCAAAAGTGTTCTGGCAAACAATTCAGGTGCTGGCAAAGACTCCAATATGCATTGGCTACATTAGGTTTTTATAATGTGTCAGCTGGAGCCTGATAGCTACCATGTGGTGATAACGATTATTCAGTCCAAGCTCTAAATAAGATGGAGAAAGAGAATGTGTAAAGTGGGAGTCCATCTCTACGACCATCCTCTCATTTCTGCACTTGATATATTTCCTAGGAAAGGAGTCAATCC